>NC_136274.1:45155620-45245620 GCF_964187855.1 Myxine glutinosa
CCATATTAAATGCCAAGTCTGTATATAAATAGATTCATCAAAATTGGAGACGGATAAACGTTGTTAAAAGGGATCAATGCAACACGTTTGATAAATTTGAAAAGCAGCCAATTCGGCGAGCAAGAAATCACGAGGAAATGTACAATCGTGTGTCAAACGACACGTCAGACCAAGAAGTGGGTGATTTGGGTTGAGGATTTTGTTGTTTTGTCATCAGCTGACGATGGTGAAATCATAAGGGCAAGGAAATTCAAACCTTCTTTTTGCGACATTTCAATAAAGCACGTGGTTGGAAATAAAACTAAAGGTTTCCGCAGGATGTCTATACGTTTGTTCCCTAAAATCCGAGGACAAACTCAGAGTTTAATATCATCAGGGAAAGATTTTTCCCAAAGGAATTGAGGAATTTCTGCTTTCTGACTTTTTTTTGAAGATTTGAGTTTCATGAGTGCAATACATTTATTGCAGTCTGAAACAATTTGGCCGTTTAGTATGTTTTTATGTTCATGCCATATTTTTATGTTGAGTGACCAACGATCATTCAACTTACTTTCTAGAACAAAGCTACTTTGTGTCCAACAGTTTTGCTTTCTTCAATTACCATCTTTGAAACCCCACTCATTCTGTACCAGTTTACCAACTGCCCATAAATGTACCGAGCATCCCTTACCACGGAGTCTCACGTATGCAACATACAATCAGATATTTTCAAATTATCAAAATACATCCCACTATTCAGTCCAACACACTTGAATAAGTCTTTGTTTAACTTCAGTCTTTTTCAAGAGTCACAAATTATAACTTTCGATGCAGTCTGGCATCCCGTCTTGCTCCCCAACTCTGCCTATGTCAACCAAGGCCAACTCCACACGTGGCTTGCCGACATCCTCTACTCTCCGAGCCAACACGTGGCTCTCAACGGGATCCTTTCATCTCCTCTCCCTGTCAAGGCTGGAATGCTCCAGGCAGTGTTCTGGGCCCAGTCTTATTCCTAATTTTCATCAATGATCTTTATGTCTCTCTGGAAAATCCTCTCTATCTATTTGCTGATGACTCAACTTCTCCACTACTCCACCCTCTGCTGTGACATCCCTCATCCTTCAGACAGGCAGGCAGCAGCCTCTTCCCTTTTTCAGACTTCAATGAAATCACAAACTCGTCAAACACTTGGAACATGTTTTTCAATCCTGACAAATCTCAAACTCTCACTCTCTATCTCCGAATGTACCATCTGGCAAACCCTCCCATATACTTCCTTAACAATCCTCTTGAAGAAGTTCAGTCAATCAAACTTTTGGGCCTCACCAGCCACCATTACCTTTCTTAGGCAAACCACATATCTAGCTTGGCATCCAAAGCCAGTCTCCAACTGGGAATCCTCAACAATGCAAAGTCCTTCCTTGACACATCTGAACTTTTATCTACCTGCAAGGCCTTCATCTACAGCTTGATGGAGTATTGTTCTCTCCTCTGGTATGGTGACCCCTGCCACACACCTTGCTCAGCTTTACGCCATGGAAACCAAGGTCTTCAAAATCATTTATATTTGTTCTAAAGGGCACACAAAGTCTACCAATAATAACCACCTTATAATGAAACTCTCAAAATTCAGACTGACTATTCACCTTCACTCATTCGTTGCTCTTTTTTCCCACCTGTGCAACCACCTTCCACAGTCTCTTCAATCTCATTCCTCCCACTAGCGCTTCAATATATATGTTCACAGCCATCTCAGGTCACCCAGCTCTTTCCGGGTTCCAGTTGTTCCTTCCACTTCTGTGATTGGAGAGTTTGCGGCTGCATCCATCTTGTTCACCCCATGTATCCTCCCCTTGCTCTCATTTTCCCCACATCCCATATTTCTCCAATTCTCCTTCTATTTAGTTCCCCAACTCTGGTGTTTGGGTGTTCCCACCCCACCTTCTCGTTCTACTATCCTTTCCATTCAGTTACACTTCATGACCAAAAGTATGCGGACACCCCTTCTAATTAGTGGATTTGGCTGTTTCAGCCACACCTATTGCTGACAGGTATATATAATCAAGCACACAGACATGCAATCTTCATAGACAAACATTGGCAGGAGAATGGGCCGTACTGAAGAGCTCAGTGACTTTGTGGTGTAAAGCTCGCCGCCATTGGACTCTGGAGCAGTGGAAATGCTTACCTGGAGTGATGAATCACGCTTAACCATCTGGCACTCCGACGGACGAATCTGGGTTTGGCGGATGCCAGGAGAACGCAACTGCCTGATGGCATAGTACCAACTGTTTGGTGAAGGAGGAATAATGGTCTGGGGCTGTTTTTCATGCTTTGGTCTAGGCCCCTTTGTTCCAGTGAAGGGGAATCTTTACGCTACAGCATGCAATGACATTCTAGATGATTGTGTGCTTCCAACTTTGTGGCAACAGTTTGGGGAAGGCTTTTTCCTGTTTCAGCATGATAATGTCCCCGTGCACAAAGCGAGGTCTATGCAGAAATGGTTTGTCGAGATCGGTGTGGAAGAACCTGACTGGCCTGCACAGAGCTCTGACCTCAACCCCAATGAACACCTTTGGGATGAATTGAAACGCTGACTGCAAGTCAGGCCTAATCGCCCAACATCAGTGCCCGACCTCAGAAATGCTCTAGTGGCTGAATGGAAGCAAATCCCCGCAGCAATGTTCCAACATCTTGTGGAAAGCCTTCCCAGAAGAGTGGAGACTGTTATAGCAGCAAAGGGGGGGGACCAACTCCATATTAATGCCCATGATTTTGGAATGAGATGTTACATGTTTGGGTGTCCACATACTTTTGGTCATGTAGTGTATGTCCTGGATCATTATTTGTTATAGCTTCTCCACGAGGCTCAACATTGTCTACAAAAAATTAAATGTTTTACATCATGTGTAGCATCCTCATAAAAACTGATGTTGATGAAATAAATTACCCAGACTCAGTGGCCATAATGGTTAGAGTGCCCACTCTGAGTTTGGGCGGTTGGTGGTTCAAACCTGGTGGAGTCATACCAGACTTCAGAAATAGTATGAGCTGCTTCCTTGCTTGATTTCTTCCTTGCTTGAATTTCTCACATCTCACTTGACATTCAGCATTAAAAAAGATGGAGCATGGCCAACCAATACTGGAAAGGCAATGGCAATCCACCCAGTGTAACACTTGCCATGAGACTGCTTCGGCAGCACCAACGTTCTACGAAGAGTATGATAAATCAAATCCAATCAAATAAACTAATTTAAGGCCATGCATGAATTATGAGATACTAGCAGAAAAGTAACCGGCGTTGCCGAAGGGGGAGGGGTGGGGAGGAGGGGAGGAGGGAGGGGAGGAGGGGAAGGGGAGGGGAGGAGGAGGGGAGGGGGGAGGCGAAGGTGTGGGGGAAGGGGAGAGGTGAAGAGGATGGAAGGGGAGGGGGGGGAAGAGGAGAGGAAGGGAGGGGGAGGGGAGGAGGGACAGGGGGGAGGGGGGGTAAGGGGAGGAGGGAAGGGGGAGGGGAGGGGGGAGGCAGGAGAAGAAGGGGAGTGGCTCATGTTTTTGAGTGAATGTGGCTCACGTTTATGAGTGAATGTGGCTCACGTTTATGAGTGAATGTGGCTCACGTTTCTGAGTGAATGTGGCTCACGTTTCTGAGTTAAGTGTGATGCTGATCAGGAAGAAGAAGAAGCCGTACTACCAAATTCGTACACTTCCGGAATTGTTTGTTTTAATTGTATTCAAATGGCTGGTAATTGTTTTGTATTTATTTATGCGAATGTGTACTTGTGTATAACTGTCATTAATTTTAAAAGGCTTCGGCACTATCGAGCGCTTTTGTTTTTCTTTTCTTTTTTTAACTCCAAAAAAACGAACTTTTGTTTTTTTCAAAAAAAAAAATTTTTTTTTTTGTTGGCCTAGAACACACCCATGGTACTCACTGATGAACCTCTGAAAGTTTGATGAAGATCCGTTCAGCCATCTCTGAATAAAACGCAGACAAACACACAGACAAATCGTGTTTACATATACATACATACATATATATATATATATATATATATATATATAATATATATATATATATATATATATGTATAGATAGATATATATACTAGCTTGGCTCGGCGAGCGCAAGCGTCGATACTGAGGAACGGGCTTATTTGATGTTGAAAAAAAAAAATTCCCCAAAAAAATTCCGAAAAAAAAAAAAACAATTGGAAAATTTTTCAAACAAAATACCCTTAGGACATACCGACGGGAGAGATGTGTGCATTCCAGAAGTTTGATACGATTTCACAAAAGTTTGAGAAAGTAGTTCAGTGACAACACAGGACAGGACAGACGCTGCACAAATATATATATATATATATATATATATATATAATATATATATATATATATATATATATATATATATATATATATATATATGTATATATATGTATATATGTATGTATATATATGTATATATGTATGTATATAACTATGTATATATGTATGTATATATGTATGTATATATATATGTATATATATATATGTTTGTATGTATGTATGTATGTATGTATGTATGTATGTATGTATGTATGTATACAGTAATACCCCGGCCTACGTCATTAATTGGTTCCAGAAGCTCGGTTTTTGACGTAACCCGGGCGTAATGCCTTTTAGCTCTTTCACGAGCCTCGATCTTGTATACAAAACAAAAAAATAAAAAAATAAAAAAATGCCTTAAAAATGCCTTAAAATGAAGACAAACACCGTAAAACTAGAGTAAATAACTCGCGAAAGTATATAACTATCGCTAAACCTTAAAGAACACTAAAAACACATTTTAGTCATATTTTTTAATGAGTAATGAACACAATTAATAAATGAATTTGTAAAGAATAATAAATAAAATTAATAAGATTATGTTATTCACCTTAAACATGGCGTCTCTTCTGAACACAAACACACATTTTAGCAGTCTTATCCGGCGGCGCTTTTTCAGTGACGCATGCGAGAATACGTTCCCTATCATGAATGATGGTCGATACCGTCGACCGTGGCAGCCCTAAGGCATAGACCTTATCGCGAATCGGTAAATATCAAGAGGGCGCTCAACCGCAAAGCATGATGGGATCGAAAAGGGGGCAAAGGTAAACACGAACCCAGAAGAGGAAGCGTCTGTCTACTATCGACGCTGTGTTTACGGAAAGGAAGATGGCTAATGTGAAAAAAATTCAGCGTTTTTTGGCATTAAAATCCAGCGATTTAAAGAAATATTTGAGGGGAAGGGGGGTTCCCATTGGAGAAGAGAAACAACCTGCTTATGCAAGAACAGTTCCTGAATGTTGAAACCTCGATCGGCCATACAAATATCGCCGGGATGGAACTTGTCTACAATGTTCGTCATCTTTACAATTTTTTTGTCCGATGTGTTTCCTCCTGTAGTTTGGAAATGTATGAAATTGTTCCGCTAGGTGTAATACCAACAAGGCACTTGAGAGTAGGTCTTGACTTATATTGGCTGTACACTTGCGAACAAAACTTGGGAGACGGTGCTTTGTCCTAATCCAAAGCGAAATACTATTGCCCCTTTCCGATCCCATGACGCATTGCGGTTCCGATTCGCGATAAGGTCTATGCGCTATCACCGACACTTTTTCACCTTTTTCATACCTTTCAATCAGATTTAACTTATCTTCCATCTTAACCACATTACGCTTGGAAACACTAGCATTATCCTTCTTCGGACCCATGGCTAACACAGACACAGTAAAGGAATACTGTACGTTGCCTCTGTTTTGAATGAGAACCAGCAGCTGCGCATACGTACAGTATACTGTACGTACATTTTAATATATTTTTAATGTGCTTTTTATTGTATTTTAAATTATTTTTTAGCTTCTTTTATTGTTAATTTATGTAGTATTTTATTTATTTTAAATATATTTTTTAAGGAATTTTTTTTTTCACGTCCGTAGGAGTGACGTAAAGTCGCACATAATGACGTTCGCTGAACTGAAATTTACTCTAGAAGAGTGGTGTAAAGTCGGATTTGACGTAGGTCGAAATGGCATAAAACGGGGTATGACTGTATATGTATATATGTATATATTATATATATATATATATATATATATATATATATATATATATATATATATATACAGTATATTATGTATACACAAAGAATTAAGTTAAGCACCCCCCCCGTTTTTTTACAACCTCGCACATTACAAGTTTGTTGTCGTCAAAACAGTGTAATATACCCATGATATTGCTATATTTTCTGGAGAAGTGATATTATGGTCACATAAAAACATAACAATCATGCCGTTTTCAATATTTTATTCTGAATAATTTAAGGTGAAATTTTTTGGGAATTTTAGGCATATTTTCACCTCAATTTAAGTATGGAGCTATAGGGTCCATCACGGACAGTGGTGGATGACGTTTATGTTTTCTAACGTACAGTCATTGTTCTGAGAAGACCTCTAGCGATCTTTGCGTCAATAACGTGTGTAGGACCCACGTGATCGGATCACTGACTCAACCCTACGTCTCATAGACCCTGTAAGCCGTCGTATGCGTTGCTGTGGCAGGTTGTTCCATTCCCGATGTAATGCACGTTCCAATTCATCCAGATTGGCTATTGGAGGGACCATCTTCGCAATTTGTCGTCCCAACATGTCCCAAACGTGCTCGAGGGGGTTCAGGTCAGGACTGTACGCAGGCCAGGGGATGGTTGTCACAGCACCTTGCTCCAGCAAGGCTCGGACGCGTCTCGCACGGTGAGGCCTGGCGTTGTCATCCATGAAGATGGATTGACGCAAAGATCGCTAGAGGTCTTCTCAGAACAATGACTGTACGTTAGAAAACATAAACGTCATCCACACTGTCCGTGATGGACCTATAGCTCCATACTTAAATTGAGGTGAAAATATGCCTAAAATTCCCAAAAAATTTCACCTTAAATTATTCAGAATAAAATATTGAAAACGGCATGATTGTTATGTTTTTATGTGACCATAATATCACTTCTCCAGAAAATATAGCAATATCATGGGTATATTACACTGTTTTGACGACAACAAACTTGTAATGTGCGAGGTTGTAAAAAAAACGGGGGGGGGGGGGGTGCTTAACTTAATTCTTTGTGTATATATATGGAGGGAGGCAAGTCGCAAAATGAACGGGATTGAACAAGGGGCCTATGTTATTTGAATAATGCAACGCACAGTCAAACTATTGTGAAGACAGCCTTGACTAAAACACACAACAAGAACAACATGCATTTTAAGGCCATTTTCCCTGCTGGAGCGGGGGTTAGCCTTGCGGTCCCCATGACAATCTTCTCCATTTTGCCCTATTTTCTGCATCTCTCCTTGTTAACCCCCTTGCCCGCATTTCTTCTTCCACCATCTTTAGCCAAGTGTTTCTCGGTCTTCCCCGTCCTCTACTTCCTTCTACATTCATTTCCATCACTCTTCTCAACCAGTCACTTTCATCCTTCCTCAACACATGACCAAACCATCTCAACCTGTTCCTTTTCACAGCATCAATCACAGGCAATATTCCTATCATCTTTCGCAATTCATCATTTGTCTTCCTCTCTCTCAACGATACTCCGCACATCCATCGAACCATTCGCATTTCCACCCTTTCCAGCCTTCGTTGCTGCTCAACGTTCATTACCCATGTCTCGCTCCCACAAATCATAACACTTCTCACACATGCAGCATACACCTTTCCCTTCAGCTTCAGCGACACTCTCCTCATCAGCACGCCACTCAGTTCCCGAAACTTCTTCCATGCACATCTCACTCGAGCAACCGTTGCCGAGTCTGATCCACCTTCTCCATTCAGCATGTCTCCGAGGTAGCAAAATGTTTTCACACCTTCCAGCTTCACGCCGTCTCCAAGATCCAACTCAACATTTCCTCCATCTGCAGCTCCCTCTGTGCACACCTTACATTTGAATGTAGCTGCCACACTGGTAAATGACCCTCTCAGACCACTACATTTTTGATGAACCCACTCAGCGCACATTGTACATTGATTGGAGTTCACTCCGACACCCTTCCTGCACACAGCACACGGCCACTTCCCAGTTCTTTCCACCTCACCACATGCTTTACCACTTGCCATCACCTTCGTCTTTCCAATATTCACCTTCAGACCTTTTGTCTCCATACATTCCTTCCACTTGTTCATCTTTTCCTTCAGTCCATCCATACTTTCTGCAATCAACACCAGATCATCTGCATACAACAACTCCCACGGTAAACCCTCCTTTACGTTCTGAGTCAGCACCTCCATCACAGCTACAAATAGTAGTGGACTTAGTACCGACCCCTGATGCACTCCCACCTTCACCTCAAACTCACTATTGTTCCCGTCCTTCGTCCTTACAGCTGTACACACTCTTTTGTACATTGCCATCACTACTCTGATCAACCATTCCTCCACTCCTAACTTCCTCAATGCCCATGTCAATACTTTGCGTGGAACCCTATCGAATGCTTTCTCCAGATCAACAAACCCAAAAAAGCAACTTCTTTCTCTTCTCCATGTACTTCTCCTGCAACTGCCTCACAATGAAAAGTGCATTTGTCGTTCCTCTTCCTGGCATAAATCCAAACTGCATTTCGTCGATCTTCACTTTCTTCCTTATCCTCCTCTCCAACACCCTTTCCAATACCTTCATTCCATGCTCCAATAACTTTATCGCTCGGTACGAGCCACACTCCAGAGGGTCACCTGTCCCCTTGTATAGAGGGACGAGGGTACTCAGTTCCCAATCCACTGGAATGCGGCCTTCTTTCACCACCAGATTACAGATCTCTGTCATTCTCTTCACACCCCAACTTCCTGCTGCCTTCAACATATCTCCCACAACTCCCGTCGGCCCTCCCGCTTTTCCACTCTTCATTGCTTTTATCGCTTCCTCAACTTCCTTCTCAGTTATCTTCTCTGCCGGTCCTAAAACTGGGTTACTCTCTATGTTGCCATCCCATTCATTCTCTGTATTCAACAGCATTTCCATATATCTTTTCCATCTTCCTTTAATTCCATCTGGGTCGACAACGATTTGTCCCACTTCATCCTTCAAGCAACTCACCCCCATCACATCACACCTCTCTTTCGCTATGTGCTTTGCAATCCTGAATACTGCTTTCTGACCCTCTTCCGAATCCAAGCGTTCTCCGAACATTTTCCTACATGCCTCCTGCACCTTTGCTACCTCTTTCTTTGCAGCCTTCCTGGCTGCCTTATAACTTTCATGCTCTGCTGTTTCTGCTCCCGTACCCTTCGCCTTCTGCCACTCCTTGAACTTCTTCCTCTTCTCGTCAATCCTCTTTCCAACTTCATCATCCCACCACCATGTTTCTGAGTGCCTCGGTGGTCCTTTTGTCCATCCACATACCTCACCAACGGCTCCCAACAGACTAGCTTTCATTGACATCCAACCAATTTCAAGCTCAACCACATCATCCTCTACCCTACTCAGCCTCTCTTTTAATGCCTCCCTTGCTGTCACCTCTTTCAACCTCCACACCTTCATTCTCGGTTGGTACTTCACCCGCCGAGCTCTCCTCGCACCTTTCACCCTTATGTCGCAGACAACCAAGTGGTGCTGTGAAACAGCCTCCTCCCCCGGGATCACCTTTGTGTCCCGGAGGTGCCCCCTATCTCGCCTACGCACCATCAGGTAGTCAACGGTTGTCGTCGACCCACCTGACGTGTATGTAACAAGCTTATTATCCTCTTTCTGGAACTGAGTATTACAAATCAACAAATCAGCTCCATCAGCAAACTCCAAAATCCTTTCACCTTCTCCATTTCTCACACCATATCCGTAACCCCCATGAACTCCCTCAAAACCATCCATACTCCTTCCCACATGTCCATTCAGGTCTCCTCCCACCACAACAACTTCCTCATCTTTCACGTTTTCCATCAGCTTCTCTATCGCACACCAGAACTTGGCCTTCTCTTCATCGCTTCGACCAACCTGCGGAGCATATCTCGAGATGACGTTCACCAAGAGCTTTCCAATCATCATTTTCACCATCATCAACCTATCACTCACTCTCGTCACACTCACCACACTGTCTACAAACTCCTCAGAAAACAGGACACCAACACCATTCACGCCCTCCGGGCACCCTTGCCACACAAACTTGTATTTCTGTCCCTGCCTACCCTTCACCATTCTCACACCACTTCCCTTCCATCTCGTCTCTTGCACACAACATATGTCCACTCTTCTTCTGACCAATACTTCCACCACTTCTCCTGATCTCCCTGTCATTGTCCCTACATTCCATGTCCCAAACCTCAGAAACCGATCTCCACTTCGGGCTGCACCCTGCCCATATGTAGTTGTAATTGTCATGGTTCTCTTTTTGAGGCAATGTTTTTATGGCCGGATGCCCTTCCTGACGCCAACCCTCTTAGTCGTCTCTTACGACACGCAGGGATACGGTGTACCTATTCTGACCAGGGTACACACTGGGAAACGTTTAAAACATGGAAATTCGGGGGGGGGGGGGGGCGTCAGCATCACGGCTGCGGTTTAAACATATTCCAACAATATCCAAACAGAACCATGAAAACCATGAAAAACAATCTGGGAAAAGTCTCCAAGCGAGAACGTGGATTTGAGAAAGAAGGAGCAGAGGTGGAAGCAAAACGAGATACAGGGGGCGGGGCACAAGCCGAGACGAGGAGGAGAGCGAACAAGCACGTGTGCGGGAGGAGAGAAAGAATCAATATAGAATTCTTTGTCTAGGGAGGTGAGGTGAGGAGGAGAAAACAAAATAAAAGAAAGAAGCAATACAGCGAAGGAAATAACCCAAACCGACAAAACACCGACGGGGGGAGGGAAGCCCCAAGTCACCAGGCCGCGCATGAGGTACGCCTTGACTAAAACACATTCTAATGAAATAACTGAAGAAGTTCCTATGGTGTCCTACGTGTTGCAATATGGACTAACGAGGGTGCGACCTTTGACCTTTGGAAAATGGGGATATTTACAGGGAATTATTTACAAGGCTTATTCTTTTACAAAGTGAAGGTTCTAAAAACCGCAACAAAATATACAGTCACGTGAAAAAGTAAGTAAAGTTTTGACTTTTTCAACATATATCAACATACAGCTATTTGATTTTCATTTCAACAATATTGATAGATAAAGGTGATATAATATAACAAATATCATGAAACATTTACATTTTGTAGTCCATTGTATAATTTAAATAAACATAAATGCAAATTTCGCATGTGGAAAAAGTAAGTACACCCTTGGCTCTAATAGGTCGTATTGCCACCTTTGGCAGAAACAACCTCAAGTTGGCGTTTCTTGTAACTGTCTACCAGTCTCTGACATCGACTGGGGTAAATTTTTTCCCACTCCACCATGCACAATTATTTCAGCTGTGCGATGTTTGAGGGGTTTCTTGCATGCACAGCTCGTTTCAAATCCCCCCACAACATCTCGATGGGATTTAGATCCAGGCTTTGACTTGGCCATTCCAGATCCCTCCATTTCTTTCTTTTCAGCCATTCCTTGGTGGATTTACTGGTATGTTTAGTGTCATTGTCATGTTGCAAGGTCCACCTTCGGTTGAGCTTCAACTTTCCGACAGATGGCCTCACATTATCCTCAAGCACCCTCTGGTACAATGAAGAATTCATAGTGGATTCTATGATGGTGAGCTGCCCAGGCCCTAATGCAGCAAAGCTGCCCCAAACCATAATATTTCCACCACCATGCTTTACAGTTGGTATCAGGTTCTTGTGGTCAAATGCTGTCTTTGGTTTTCGCCAAACATCTCTTGTGGTACTGTGGCCAAATAGCTCTACCTTTGACTCATCGGTCCAGAGCACATTGTTCCAGAAGTGCCGGTCTTTGCCTAGGTGTTCATTGGCAAACTTTAGTCTTGCCCTGATGTTCTTTCTGGACAGCAAAGGTTTCCTCCTGGCACACCTCCCATGTAGATCAAATTTGTGCAGCCTCTTTCTAATGGTAGACTCGTGCACTTTGACATCAACAGTGGCAAGGGCTACCTGTAGGTCCTGTGATGACATTCTGGGGTTCTTAGAGACTTCTTTCAGCATCTTGCGGTCAGCACTCTTGGGCTGAACTTGCTGGGGCGGCCTGGCCTGAACAAGTTGGCAGTTGTTTGGAATCTTCTCCACTTGTAGATGATCTACCGGACAGTCGAATGATTGACTTTAAATTGCTTGCAGATCTTTTTAAATCCCTTCCCAGACTCGTAGGCATCTATAACCTTCTTTCTGAAGGCCTCAGAGAGCTCTTTTGATCTAGGCATGGTGACGCCGCACACTTCAACAACAAAGAGCAAACCAAACTAAATGTCTGAGGTTTAAATAAGACAGGTTCCTCCAAGATCCTCTCTAACGATGTTCTAATCATTTTCACCTGAGCTGGTGCACCTGATTCTAATTTTAGGTATTTGAAGTAGTGATAAATGTAGGGGTGTACTTACTTTTTCCACATGCGAAATTTGCATTTATGTTTATTTAAATTATACAATGGCCTACAAAATGTGAATGTTTCATGATATTTGTTATATTATATCACCTTTATCTATCAATATTGTTGAAATAAAGATCAAATAGCTGTATGTTGAAATATGTTGAAACAGTCAAAACTTTACATGGGGTGTACTTAGTTTTTCACGTGACTGTATATATATATATATATATATATATATATATATATATATATATATATATATATATATATATATATATATATATGTGTGTATATATATATATATATATATATATATATATATATATATATATATATATATATATATATATATATATATGTATATATATGTATATATATGTATATATATATATGTGTATGTATATATATATATATGTGTATATATATATATATATATATATGTGTATATATATATATATATGTATATATATATATGTGTATATATATATATATGTGTATATATATATATGTATATATATATATATATATATATATATATATATATATATATATATATATATATATATATATATATATATATATATATAAAAATATATATATCTATCTATAATTCCATTAATCTCTGTGTGTATGTGTGTATGTGTGTATGTTTGTCTGTGACCGCTGTTTCTCGACAACTACCGGTCCGATATACTTGAAACTTGCCAGGTATATTGCTGGGGACCCGAGGATGTGCCTTTTCAAGGTTTGAAATTAATCGGACAAGTAGTTACCGAGCTATGGCGATTTCTTTACCAAACACCGCAAGCCGTTCGCTTTGGACCAAACCATTTCATGTAAATAGAGGGGGGGGGTTCTGTGGTCGTTGCGAATGGACCAAACCATTCATGTAAATAGAGGGGGGGGTTCTGTGGTCGTTACTGCCACGTGGTTTCAAAGTTTTTTTTTGTTGTTGTTGTTTGCACGCATGTTTTTTTGCACCCACGTACGGGCACGCCCTAGGATGTTTACACACACACACCCCTACACAAATTTTTTTTTTTTTTTTTTTTTTGGCAAGGAACGGGCACCCACGTACGGGCACGTCCTAGCTTATATATAGTACGGGCATGCCCTAGTATATATAAATCGGGATTTTAATGTAATAAAAAATTGATCCAGACGTCTATTCTCTTTCAAACATTCAAACCGACAGAGTTTGTTATTTATCACAGCATCTGTAGAATTTTCACCCTTTTACTCAACTCCGTTTCGCTGTTATTTGGTGGAGCAAAAGTCAACTGAGCTTTATAGATATTTAGATTATAAAAATACGTCATGGTTCACCATGCTGTCCCAGGTCAATTGTTGTCCGCCAACTTTCCTTCTTCCATTCGGGATCACCATCACTCACTCCCCTATTATCCACTTTTTTTCCCAAAGAACCCATACTTTCCCCATAAATGATGAAAAGACCATTGTTGTCAGAAAAAAAGTTTGCACATCAGAGTTGCAGTCAATCTGCTCTTCTTGTGTGTGATCCAATTTGTACTTGAGGTGGTACACATCATCACTTGCAAATAACTGGCAAGATAGCCTCCAGGTTTAAACACTTGTGAACGCCTCGCCCGGGTTTGAATCTCATACCAGCTGGAAACTGTCATCCTGGAGTTTTTGCAAACAGGATGATGTCGAGGTTTTGGTTACTGTCTGTCTACCTGCATTAGTTGGTGGATGTTAAAGGTGTCCTTTGCGAAGGGAAGGTTGAGTTATCACCTGCAGCCTGAACCTACTGCCAACATGTATGCAAAATTTAATGGAGATCAACCCTATTTTTTTTCGATGATTTTCAGACATACACATGACTTGCCTTATTGAATACAGTTGGATTCCTTCCAGTTTTCACCAAACATAGAAGCAGATGTGGTTTGACTGACCTGATTTGATCAGCACTAATCACAAGTTTGGTGATTCAAAAATAGACTTTCTCACATCATTGAAGAAATCAGATTTCATGCATCATTTTAATGTAACCAATGCGATATTTTGAAAGCCATTTCATGCCACCATCCTGGCTGATTTGATCGGAAACAAATGGATTGCAACCAGGAGCTGGAAACCAACTTCTCTCTTCGCATTAATTCTTATTTGGATAACAATGGTCAGTCTTCTCGGTTTGCATTTGATCCAAAATATATTGTAATGAAGATTCTCCAAGCTAAATTAAACGAGAAGGCTGGTCACTGATGGTTACAGGTAGAGACAACTCGTAATATGTATCAGTCATTTGGAATCAATTTTACCTCGTAATGAAAAAAAAGGTTTTTTGTTTTTTTCTAAAAAGCAGGACACCACGGAAATTAAGACTGGACAACAATTAATACCTCCCTCCGGGTATCATGATAATTGAAGAATTAAATTGAAGAATATAAATGATACAATACACAACACAACAACAGGCATTTTAAGGCCATTTTTCCTGCCAGAGCAGGGGTTAGCCATGACAATCTTCTCCATTTTGTCCTATTTTCTGCATCTCCCCTTGTTAACCCCCTTGCCTGCATTTCTTCTTCCACCACCTTTAGCCAAGTCTTTCTCGGTCTTCCTCATCCTCCACTTCCTTTTACATTCATTTCCATCACTGTTCTCAACCAGTCACTTTCATCTTTCCTCAACACATGACCAAACCATCTCAACCTGTTTCTCTTCACAGCATCCATCACAGGCTCTATTCCCATAATCTTTCACAATTCATCATTTGTCTTCCTCTCTCTCAACGATACTCCACACATCCACCGAACCATTCGCATTTCCACCCTGCGTTTCTGCTCTACATTCATTACCCATGTCTCGTTCCCATAAATCATAACACTTCTCACACATGCATCATACACCTTTCCCTTCAGCTTCAACGGCACTCCCCTCCTCGCCAGCACTCCAATAAGTTCCCGAAACTTCTTCCATTCACATCTCACTCTGGCAACCATTGCCGAGTCTGATCCACCTTCTCCATTCAGCATGTATCCGAGGTAGCAAAATGTTTTCACACCTTCCAGCATCACGCCCCAAGATCCAACTCAACATTTCCTCCATCTGCAGCTTCCTCTGTGCACACCTTACACTTGAATGTAGCTGCCTCACTGGTTAATGACCCTCTCTGACCACTACATTTTTGATGAACCCACTCAGCGCACATTGTACATTGATTTGAGTTCACTCTGACACCCTTCCTGCACACAGCACACGGCCACTTCCCAGTTCTTTCCACCCCACCACATGCCTTACCACTTGTCAGCACCTTCGTTTTTCTGATATTCACCTTCAGACCTTTTGTCTCCATACATTCCTTCCACTTGTTCATCTTCTCCTTCAGTTCATCCATACTTTCCGCAATCAACACCAGACCATCTGCATACAACAACTCCCACAGTAAACCCTCCCTTACATTCCGAGCCAGCACGTCCATCACAGCTACAAATAGTAGTGGACTTAGCACCAACCCCTGATGCACTCCCACCTTCACCTCAAACTTACCACTGTTCCCGTCCTTCGTCCTTACAGCTGTGCGCGCTCTCTCGTACATTGCCATCACGACTCTGATCAACCATTCCTCCACTCCTAACTTCCTCAATTCCCATGTCACTATTTCGTGTGGAACCCTATCAAATGCTTTGTCCAGATCAACAAATCCAAGAAACAACTTCTTCCTCTTCTCCATGCACTTCTCCTGCAACTGCCTAACAATAAAAAGCTCGTCTGTCGTTCCTCTTCCTGGCATAAATCCAAACTGCATTTCGTCGATCTTCACTTTCTTCGTTATCCTCCTCTCCAACACCCTTTCCAATACCTTCATTCCATGCTCCAATAACTTTATCGCTCGATACGAGCCACAGTCCAGAGGTTCACCTTTCCCCTTGTACAGAGGGATGAGGGTACTCAATTCCCAATCCACTGGAATGCGGCCTTCTTTCACCACCAGATTACAGATCCCTGTCATTCTCTTCACACCCCCAATTTCCCACTGCCTTCAACATATCTCCCACAACTCCCGTCGGCCCTCCTGCTTTACTACTCTTCATTGCTTTTATCGCTTCCTCAACTTCCTTCTCAGTTATCTTCTCTGCCAGTCCTAAAACTGGTTTACTCTCGATGTTGCCAGCCCATTCATTCTGTGCATTCAACAGCATTTCCATATATCTCTTCCATCTTCCTTTAATTCCATCTGGTTCCACAACGATTTGTCCCACTTCATCCTTCAATCAACTCACCCCCATCACATCGCACCTCTCTTTCGCTATCTGCATGGCAATCCTGAATACCGCTCTCTGACCCTCTTCCGAATCCAAGCGTTCTCCGAACATTTTCCTACATGCTTCCTGCGCCTTTGCTACCTCTTTCTTTGCAGCCTTCTTGGCTGCCTTATAATTTTCATGTTCTGCCTTTTCTGCCCCCATACCCTTCGCCTTCTGCTACTCGTTGAACTTCTTCCTCTTCTTGTCAATCCTCTTTCCAACTTCATCATCCCACCACCATGTTTTTGAGTGCCTCAGTGGTCCTTTAGTCCATCCACATACCACACCAACGGCTCCCAACAGAATATCTTTCCTCGACATCCAACCACTTTCAAGCTCAACCACATCATCCTCTACCATACTCAGCCTCTTTTTTAATGCCTCCCTCACTGTCACCTCTTTCCTCTTTCAACCTCCACACCTTCATTCTCGTTTGGTACTTCACCCGCCGAGCTCTCCTCACACCTTTCACCCTTATGTCGCAGAGGGCAGAGGGCGCAGAGGGCGCCGTGGCGAGGTCACGTCTTTTCGAAGCTGTTACATGCGCTCACGCTTTCGAAGCTAAGTGATCTTTCTCAATTGTGTTTTTGTCGAGACTGTATCTATCTTTCGGTGTATGTACCGATAGCATATCTTTTGGAAAATTTTCGATGCTAATTTTTCATACATGTATACACAATCGTCGGTTAATGCGTATCGAGTATTCTGCGGCCTAGTACTCGTAGGCTTGGGTACCGTACCGTCTCCGACCTTGTGGTTTTGTTTTTCTCTCAGTGATTCGTCGAATGCGCTGCAATTATTTTCATTCTCTGTTTCATCCCAGTCGTTCACCCGCATACCTCCTTGTTTAATATCTCTACTCAAAAAAAAAAACCCCCAAAAAATATTTCCTTCCCAGGTCTTATTCGTTTATTTGTTGTTCTTATTTGTTCGTTCGTTCTTCGTTCGCGATCACGCGATCACGTGGTTAGAAATGTATAATCTCTCCCCTGAACAACTATTTTCTCTCATATATTATAACACCCTTTTCTTCTTTTCCTACAAAAGGATGCTTTCATCTTGCTCACCAAATCTATTCATTCCAAAAAATATATATAATACCATCTCTTACAGTTCCTCCTTTCTACATTCCCTAAACTATCCAGAACTCCACCCCTCCTTCAGTGTCCTCAAACATATTTTTGACTCGAAGGTCTCAAACTCATTTTGCAAAAAATGTTCGTTTCCCATGAATCGTACACTTTTCAAAATCCAATCTCACCCCTCCCCTCCAAATCCTCCCCATCACCCATCCATTTCAAATCTCCCCCCTTGCCCCTTCCCTCCCCTCCCTCCTAAACTCCCCCCACACCCCTCCCCTCCAAGACTCTCCCTCGCTCCTCCCCTCCTAGACTCCCCTCTCACCCCTCCTCCTCAAAGCATCCTCCCTGCTTCTTCCCCCTTCCAACTTTCACCTTCATCTCCCCCAACCTTCTGCCTCGCTCTTCCCCCTCCTCAAATAACACCTCACTGTGCCTCACCCAATCTCCATCAAACCTTTTGTCTGCCCCATTCTTCCCTTTCTCCAAGCTATTCTGAAATCTCTGACACACCTTCAACAGCTCTGCCTACCTCTTCCTCCTCTTCCACATCTTACCCTACCCCTCCCCCCCCCTGATCTGGACCCGATGCTCCCCCTTCCTCTTCATTAACGGTATGGACCTCAAACATCCGGGGCCTTCGCTCAAACTTGACTGATCTCTCCATACAGGTTGCTTCTGACAAACCAGATGTGATCTGCTTAACAGAAACTTTCCTCCATCATGATGTCTCTGATGCCTTGGTATCTCTCCCAGGTTACTCCCTCCTCCGGTATGATAGACCTGAGCCTCCTCCTGGAGGTGGGGTTGCCATCTTTATAAAAAACTCTCTTCCTCACTCGCCCTCCACTGCCCTCTCTCCACCTCACCCCCAGGAATACCTTTGGCTACGGCTTCCCCTTCGCTCCCACCTTTTGTTCATATGTGTGTTGTACCGTCCACCAAACAGCGATGACTCCATCTACATCTCGCTGTCTGATAATATGGACCAACTTCTATCTACCCATCCCAACTCTCTCTTCCTCATATGTGGTGATTTCAATTGTCACCATGCCAGTTGGCTGGGTGTGGGTACCTCTCTCACCCACCATGGCTCTTCAGCAAAGGACTTCTGCGACTCACTGGGACTGACACAATCTGTCAATTTCCCGACCCGGATCTCAGTCAACGGAGCGTCTTCTCTTCTGGATTTGGTTATGACAAACTTCCCTGAAAATGTCTGCTGCTCTTCTTCTGCTCCAATCGGCTCATCTGATCATGTGCTTGTCAAAGTGGACATCTCTCTGACCATTCTCAGAGAGCCTCCTCAGCATCGACGAGTCTGGCATTTCACTCAGGCCAACTGGCACGGTCTTCAAGCAGCCATCAATCATCTGGACTGGTCTCCCATCTCTACCGCCTCTGACATCAACTCATCCTGGGAATTCTTTCAAAGTAAATTGCTCTCTCTCATGCACAGATTTATCCCATCTCGTCTTCAGTTGTCATACCCTTCCTCCCGTCCATGGTACACGGAATCTTGTGGTGAGGCTGTTGCCCTGAAACAACTTGCTTTCGTCTCCTGGAAAGCAAATCCAACGGAAGGAAATCTCATTTCCTTTCACAAAGCCCGAAACAAGTGTGTGTCCACCCTCAGGGAGCCAGGAAACAATATCTCACCGTTCTCAAGACCGAACTCTCTTATCTGTCTCCCTCTTCCAAATCCTGGTGGCGTCTGGTCAAATCTGTTTCTGGTGTTTCTTCCCCCTCCATCCCCTCCCTCACCTCAAATGGCTTAACGGCTGACTCCGCACGTGAAAAAGCTGAATGCCTCAACTCTGTGTTTGCCTCTAAATCTTGTGTCCCAAACCCATCCCTCTCTGTACCCACCGTACCCAGTCGTACCCAGCTGCTCCTCGACTCTGTGTCCTTTCCTCCTGACAAGGTGGAAAAGTTTCTGTCAACCCTCGACTCTGATTCTGCAACTGGTCCTGACGGCATCAGCCCACGGGTCCTAAAATCATGTGCTTCCGCTCTTTCACTCCCTCTTTCTGTTCTCTTCACCCTCTCTTTTGCTCAAGGTCATCTGCCATCCGCTTGGAAATCAGCCAACATCACCGCTTTGCACAAAAAAGGTGCAAAAACAGATCCCAGCAACTACAGACCAATCAGCCTTCTCCCAATTATCAGCAAAGTCATGGAATCCATCATTGCTTCAGATATGAAATCTTTCCTCTTCTCCAATGGCTTGATCTCCGATCATCAATTTGGTTTCAGACCTGGTCACTCTACTCTGGACATGCTGATTCTGCTTTCTCAACAATGGATGGAGGTCCTCAACGCCAAACAGGAAATTAGAGCTGTCTACCTTGACATTTCACGTGCCTTCGATACGGTCTGGCACCTTGCTCTGCTCACCAAACTCTCCTCCTTTGGTATCCATGGAAATCTCCACGCATGGCTGGTGGACTTCCTCTCTGGTCGTAGTCAACGTGTGGCCCTGAATGGGTTTCTCTCATCTCCTCTTCCTGTTCAGGCTGGAGTTCCCCATGGTAGTGTTCTGGGCCCTGTGCTTTTTCTGGTCTTCATCAATGATCTCTCTGACTCTCTTGAAAATCCTCTCTATCTCTTTGCTGACGACTCTACTCTCTGTCGCTCCATTCCTCATCCCTCAGATTGGCAGTCTGCAGCCTCCTCACTCTCTGCAGACCTGGACAAAATCACAGACTGGGCAAACAAATGGAACATGTCTTTCAATCCTGATAAATCTCACACTCTTACGATGTCTCTCCGAAAAGACCGACTGGAAAACCCTCCCATCCACTTTCTGAATAATCCTCTCCAAGAAGTTCTGTCACTCAAGCTTTTGGGTCTCACTATTTGCCATGATCTTTCCTGGGAAAACCACATTTCAAATCTGGCCTCCAAAGCCAGTCGCCGACTGGGCATCCTCCGTCGTGCGAAGTTCTTCCTTGGCACACCTGAGCTCCTCACCACATACAAGGCTTTCATCCGCAGCTCTATGGAATACTGCTCTCCCCTCTGGTCTGGTGCTCCTGCCTCACACCTAGCCCGTCTTCACGCTGTTGAAACCAAAGCGTTCAGAATCATTGGAATCTCCCACGATGAAGCTAACTCCAAGGGCCTTTCACTCACTCACCGCAGGCAGGTTGGTGGTCTTTCCATCTTCTACCGACTCCTCTCTGGCCTTGCCCCCCCAGCTCTCTCTGGGCTCTGTCCCCCAAATATTCCTACAGGTCGCACAAGATCTGCCTGCAACCCTCTTATGGTTAAACTGCCAAAATCAAGACTTTCTGCTCACCTTCACTCCTTCATTCCTCTTTTCTCCCGCCTCTGGAACAAACTCCCTCACTCTCTTCAATCCCACTCCACCCTCCAGGTCTTTAAAACAGCTGTTCACCACCATCTCTTATCCTCTCCCATCCAAAACCTTGATCTTTTCTACCCCCGCTAATTTCGGTCCCCTTGTGTTTTATACCTCTCCCCCCCACCCCCTCCCCTTCCCACGCCTCCTGCCCCCAAGCCCTCTCCCTCCCACACTTCTCCCTGCTCTCAAATGTTGTGGTTGTGTGCTTCTCCTTCTCTCGCCATCTTGTCTTCCGCTCCCTCTTTTTGTATATTTTGTTTGTCTGGTTGATTTGTTTGTGAAATAAATGTTAGCTCTTTCACGAGCCTCGATTCAGTATACAAAAAAAAGAAAAAGAAAAGAAAAAGAGAGCCAAGTGGTGCTGTGAAACAGCCTCCTCCTCCAGGATCACCTTTGTGTCCCGGAGGTGACCCCTATCTTGCCTCCGCACCATCAGGTCGTCAACGGTTGTCATCAACCCACCTGACGTGTATGTAACAAGCTTATAATCCTCTTTCTGGAACTGAGTATTACAAATCAACAAACCAGCTCCATCAGCAAACTCCAAAATCCTTTCACCTTCTCCATTCCTCACACCATATCCGTAACCCCCATGAAATCCCTCAAAACTGTCCATACTCCTTCCCACATGTCCATTTAGGTCTCCTACCACAACAACTTCCTTATCTTTCACGTTTTCCATCAGCTTCTCTATCGCACGCCAGAAGTTGTCCTTCTCTTCATCGCTCCGACCAACCCGCGGAGCATATGACGTTCACCAAGAGCTTTCCAATCATCATTTTCACCATCATCAACCTTTCATTCACTCCAGTCACACTCACCACACCATCTACAAACTCCTCAGAAATCAGGACACCAACACCATTCACGCCCTCCGGGCACCCTTGCCACACCAACTTGTATTTCTGTTCCTGCCTACCCTTCACCATTCTCACACAACTTCCCTTCCATCTCATCTCCTGCACACAACATATGTACACTCTTCTTCTGACCAATACTTCCACCACTTCTCCTGATCTCCCTGGCATTGTCCCTACATTACATGTCCCAAACCTCAGAAACCAATCTCCACATGGCGCATCAGACGTTTCGTCGTCATAAATGGAGTGATTTCCACCCTTGCTTCGATCGGGTTCCCCACCTTGAGTTTGGACGAGAGGTAGTGAGTTCCCCCATTGGGTACTTCGGGCTGTACCCTGCCCATATGTAATTGTAATAAATTGTCAAGGTTCCCTTTTTGAGGCAATGTCTTTTATGGCCGGATGCCCTTCCTGGCGTCAACCCTTTTAGTCGTCTCTTACGACATGCAGGGATACGGTGTACCTATTCTAAACCGGGGTACACATCGGTAATAACACCAGTAAGAATATAAATGATACACGATATGATAATCGAAGAATAAAAATCAGACTTCCGGTTCGTTGGGCGAGGTTTGTGGTCCGTCGGAGCTCCTCCGCGTCATCAAAGATAAGTTTTCTCCCGATCGTTTTTGTCAAATTTATACGGTTTATTTTGCTGTGTATGTGTTTACTGTGTGCTTCTAGTTCGTACTTGTTTTGTAAGTCATGCAAATGTGTGTGCATTAGTCGGTTTGTTATCTACCGACGTCCCTGTTCTATACTGTTGTGCTTGTGCTTCCCTCACTCTCCCCCTCTTATCTTCCGCTCCCATTATTGTACACCGCTCCTTTCCTATGCCATCTCCAGGCGCTGCATAGCGTCATTGCCAGGCACCAAAGGGGGGTCGGCAATGATTCACGCTGATAGGGAGTACTCAGTTTTCACTCTCGTTGTTTTCTTGTTTGTTTGTTTGTTCGGGCGATATCTCAGCCATCATTTGAGCTAGGAAGATGAAATTTGGGCACAATAGTGAGTAAGTACTTTGTCAAAAACGGTATTTTTTTTTTTTGATTAATCATTTCATTTATGAGTTACTTAATTATTATCGATTTATTAAGTACTTATACATTTCCTTTCTCTTCTGGGCATTATTTCAGGCAACTTTTGAGTTAGGAAGCTGATATTTGGACATGCCAATGACCAAGTGATTTGGCTGTAAAGGCTATTTTAGATGTATTGATTAATCAATTAATCGATTAATTATTTAATTATTCGATTAATGTCAAAAATGTTTTTTTTTAAGTTACAGATTCGGATGAAATGGTGGTGGTTTATGTGTTCTACTAGCCAATTGATTAATTATTTCATTTTTAAATGATTATTATTTATTTATTTTCATTATTAATCATTTCTTTATTTTGTTTCTCATCTGGGCAATATCTCGGGTACCTTATGAGCTAGGAAGCTGATATTTGGACATGGCAATGACCAAGTGATTTGGCTGTAAAGGCTATTTGATTTATTGATTAATCAATTAATCGATTAATTATTTGATTAATCACTTAATTCTTTTTTTTTTTTTTTGTTACAGATTTGGATGAAACGGTGGTGCTTTCTATTAGCCAATTGTTTAATTATTTATTTCTTTTATGATTAATATTTATTTATTTTCATTATTAATCATTTATTTATTTTCTTTCTCATCTGGGCAATATCTCAGGCACCTTTTGAGCTGATATTTAGGACACGATAGTGACAAAGTGATGTGGCTATAAAGGATATTTTTGATTTATTCATTAATCAATCGATTAATTATTTATTGATTAATCACTTAATTATTTAATTTTTCGATTAATGACTTATTTAGTTCATTTTCAAAAGGTTATAGCTTTGAATGAAGCAATGGTAGTTTAGGTATGCTATTATCCATTAATATGCACACCATTAATATGCACAGCCATAATATGCACATTAATATGCACATATGCACACCGAAGGTGTGCATTAATTAATATGCATTAATATGCACACCGCCGCGATGAGTATGCTATTAGTTTAGGTATGCTATTATGCAATTATTCAATCAATTATTGTACACCTCTCCCACCCAATTCAGTCTCTATGAGCTGCACGGCGGTATTGCCGGGTGTCCCGGCAATGAATGAATGAATGAATGATCGTTTTTAAGGCCATTTCCCCCCCCTCGAGCGGAGGTTAGCCTTGCGGGCCCCATGACAATCATTGTTCCCTTTTTGAGGCAATGTTTTTATGGCCGGATGCCCTTCTTGGCTCCAACCCTTAGTCGCCTCTTATGATGTGCAGGGATACGGTGTACCTATTCTAAATCGGGGTACACACCGGGATCATTCCCCGGCAATGCCGCGCTGAAATTTATTTATTTGGCCTGGGGCGGTGTACTTTCAATGTATCTGTACTTGTTGTGTGTGTTTATGTGTCCGTGCATGTTTTTGAGTTTAATGTTTCAGCTCTTACACAAGCCTCGACTTTGTATACAATAAATGAATAAATAAATAAAAAATAATGGGAAATAAAACAAATAATTAATGAAATAATGTGTGGGAAAAATAAATAATTGAAAAATATATATATTTAAATAACTGAAAATTGGGGGAAAAAAATTCATTAAAAAAAATAAAAAAAAATTTAAATTTGAAAGTTAAAATGACTAAATAATTGAAAAATTGAGTAATTAAAGAAATACATATTGAAAATTGGGGAAAAAAATTACATTTGAAAATGTAATAATTGCAAATTGTAAAAAAAAAAACAAGACCGGAAGTTTAACTGCAGCGTAGCCAGGCTTGTAAAATATTATAAACCACAAACGCACATGATTAGCTTTTTAAACAGTCGCTAGTGCTGTTTATAACATTAAACAAAGAAATTTGGAGGAATCCCAACATCGGTGACGTAAGTTTTACTTGCAGAACTGAGCGAAGATCTACTGTAATCTAGATTATACCCCACAAGGGTTGGTTAACTGACATGACCCTTCCTGCTGCTAAAGAAGTGTTTTTCATAGCAGCCTTTTGAAACTCACCAATTAAGGTTTTGTTTTGAAAACCACCAATGAAACCCACTTTTCCTGCTGTTCAACACGAAACTGAAAGGGAGGAAGACCAGGGTGTGCTCATTTACCAAGCAGCTAGCTAGCGCTTGCCAAGCCAACCGTTCCTTAACGGTTTTGAATGGAGTGCTTGCTCGAATGCTTAAACCACTTGGTGATCTATTCACAAGATACTTGGTAAATGAACACACACCCAATGTTATTGAGTCCTGACCAGAGATCAACTGTAATATATATATACCCCAAAGATGAATGACTTTTTTGCCGCTCCCGTAGTGAGCGGGTGTACTAGTAAATTAAAATGTAGGTCGGTGCCGTCAGCTGTAGTAATGACATCATAGAGGTAATGACGTAGTGTGATGGCCTGACATAAAACTGCCGCTACTTTAATGTATTGAAGATGACTATGCTTTTGATATTTGTTGATCATTTTAACAAACGGTTTGTTTGTGTTTCACAATGAATGAAAAACGTAAAGTTTTGCGGTGCACCATAATGACATCGGACATAATCACATCACCCTGTCATGTGAACAGATCATCAGCTCTGATTGGTATACGTTTGAGGGGACATACATACATATGGACGGACAAACACTTTTCTAGACTGCTTTGCCCTATGAGCTACGCCATAAAAATCGAGGTTAATTCCTTACTTCCACGTTATTTGTACCGTTCACCACTTATTGATTGATGAACCATATACCGCTTCAATCTACTAGTACCCGACTGCAAAGCCGCAATGAGCCGGCGAAGCCAAAGCCTCTTGCCACTATTTTACCCATTCACTAGTTGGTAGTAGCCGGCGAAGCCGGTGTTGTGAAAACGCGTACGTATTATGTTGAAAACCAGATTATTTAATCTCATCCAGAATGCAAATGGTGTCATTTTGAACTAGGTACGGTACCTACTACACCTACCTACTACCAACTCCCTAACCTACTGATGCCACAGTGATGGGTAAAATAGTGGCAAGAGGCTTTGGCTTCGCCGGCTCATTGCGGCTTTGCAGTCGGGTACTAGTAGCCGGCGAAGCCGGTGTTGTGAATGAACGTGTACGTATTATGTTGAAAAGCCAGATTTTGCTGGATCCTTTGAGGATTCCAAGCTTTGACGCACCAAACACTCAATGGAGGCCGCCATCTTGCGGATGCGGAAGTATGCATAAAAATTGCGAAAAAGTTCAGAAGGAGTTTGTTTCACCCGTCTCTTTTTGATTCACAATCTTATGCACATCTAATTTCTAATTAAAATACTTTAAGACCAACCTCGTGCCCCGGGCCCGCATGGGTCCTGGTTATATCTTCAACGAAAATCGTCACCAAACACCGGCAACAATGAGATTCGAGCATTTGAAAAAGTATTTCAAAAAAGCTTATTACCGCGTTTCGGAGGCTGAAAACGGCGTCAAATATTCTAAAATTGACAAAGAATTGTCTTTTAGAAATCTCGCGGCCGTAGGGGATAGTTTTTCACGGCCGGAAATATCCGAAGTTGACGGAATTCACCGAATTAATCAAGAAGGAAATTTTATATATTTTAATCTCATCTAGAATGCAAATGGTGTCATTTTGAACTATGTACGGTACCTACTACACCTACCGACTACCAACTACCTAACCTACTGATGCCATAGTGATGGGTAAAATAGTGGCAAGAGTCTTTGGCTTCACCGGCTCATTGCGGCTTTGCAGTAGGGTAATAGTAGGTAGGTGTAGTAGGTACCGTACCTAGTTCAAAATGACACCATTTGCATTCTGGATGAGATTAAAATTTATAAAATTTCCTTCTCGATTAATTCGGTGAATTCCGTTTAAACTTCGGATATTCCGGCCGTGAAAAACTATCCCCTGCGGTCGCGAGATTTCTAAAAAAATAATTCTTCGTCAATTTTAGAATATTTGACGCTGTAGCGGTTACCGGTAGCATGACACAATTACCCTGCACCGGCCGATGACGCAACCGGCGAGCGGTCACGTGTCCGGACTCGCCCGGGCGTGTTGAGACTTGCCTTTACCGGGCGAACGCTTGCCTTGCATACCACGCCCCGTTGAGAGGCGTGGCTTATCTATTTGCATACCACGCCCCGCCTGAGAGACGTGGCTTTTGTGTGTTGAGTTTCTGATATATATTGCCGCCCGTTCGATGTGCTGATTCAGTGCTTTGGAGTTCGTTTGAGTGAGCTGGGAATAAATAGCTCAGAGAAACCTAATTCCTGGCGTCGTCCATTTTGTCCAATTTTATCGTGCGAGCACAGCTCCCACAATTGGTGACCCCTTTCTACGAACACGGCGATGGAGTCAGCTGTAGCTTTTAAGCTCCCGGGCTTTTGGGAATCTCACGCGGCCGTTTGGTTTGCTCAAGCAAATTCTCAATTCGCCCTGCGAAACATTACGGAGGACACGACGCGCTACCACCACGTGGTCTCCGCGCTCAACGCCTCCTCCGCTTCCCGGGTTCTGAGCTTGCTACAGCACCCGCCGGACGCCGACAAATACGGCGCGTTCAAAGACCTACTCCTCGGTGCGTTTGGACTCACGGAGACTGAACGCGCACGACAACTACTACACCTCCCGGAGCTGGGCGAGGCCCGTCCGTCCGAAAGCATGGACCACATGCTTGCTCTTCTCGGTGACCACAGCCCGGACTTCCTCTTCCGCGAGCTGTTCCTCCAGCGGCTACCCGGGCAGGTACGGTTAGCTTTGGCTAACTCGCCCATCACCAACCCTCGCGCCCTGGCCAAGGAGGCCGATGAATTTTGCTCGGCCAGGCGACACGTCAGAGCGGCCGCCTGGGACCCTGGGCCGACCGAAGCAACGCCCGCGCCACGACCGGCGCCTCCACCGGCCGAGTCAGCGCCACTGGTGGCAGCGGCCGCCGCGACGCCCCATCGACCGAACCCAACGCGACCGCTGGAGCCTCCACCAGAGCGGACCATGTGCTATTACCACGCCAGGTTCGGGCAGAAGGCCAGAACGTGCCACCCACCGTGCACTTTTGGCGGGTCGGGAAACGATCAGGCCAGCGCTCGCTGCCTGCCATGAGCGTCGGCCATTCAGGCAGCCTTCTGTTTATCACGGACACGGAGTCCGGGCGGCGTTTTTTGTGTGACACCGGCGCTCAGCTGAGCGTGATACCCGCCTCGGTGGAGGACAAACAGGCCGCGCTTTGCGGCCCCGCTTTGGTCGCCGCAAACGGTTCCCCCATCCGCACCTTCGGTTCGCGCAGCGTCACATTCTGCTTCGGGGGCCAGCGCTTGAGGTGGGACTTCATCACGGCAAACGTGCCCATGGCCTTGCTGGGTGCAGATTTTCTTTGCGCGCATGGGCTTTTGGTCGAAGTCAAACGGCGTCGGCTCATCAACGCGGAGACCTTCAGCTTGCTCGCTTGCTCATTGAACGGCTCCGCTCTGACCAAGCTAGCCTGTGCGCTCCCGGCCGTGGACGATTTCACCCGCCTACTCGCCGAGTTTCCCGCCCTCACGCAGCCGACGTTTTCGGCCGTCGCCGTCAAGCACGGCGTCGAACACAACATCCCGACCACAGGTCCACCGGTCTACGCCAGGGCTCGCCGCCTCGACCCTGCCAAACTCACCATAGCGAAGGTGGAATTCGATGCGCTGGAGCGATTGGGAATTGTGCGGTGCTCGAATAGCGCGTGGGCCTCGCCCCTGCACATCGTGCCCAAACCGGGTGGCAGATGGCGACCATGCGTCGATTACCGCCGCCTCAACGACGCCACCACCCCCGACCGGTACCCGATACCACACATACAGGACTTTTCTGCCCGTTTGGCGGGGCGGGTGATCTTCTCCAAGGTCGACCTCATTCGGGGCTACCACCAGGTACCTGTCCGGCCGGCCGACGTTCCGAAGACGGCTGTAATTACACCTTTTGGCCTCGTCGAGTTCCTCCGAATGCCGTTCGGCCTTAAGAACGCGGCCCAGGCCTTCCAGCGGCTGATGGACAGTGTGCTGCACGATCTCACCTTTCTGTTCGTCTACGTGGATGACATTCTCATCGCCAGCACTTCCCGGGCGGAGCACCTCGTCCACCTGCGCACGCTTTTTGAGCGCCACGGCCAGCACGGCCTCATCATCAACCCGGCGAAATGCCAGTTTGGCGTAACGGTCGTCGACTTCCTGGAGCACCGCATCACGAAGCGCGGGGCCATCCCACTGCCTACCAAGGTGGAGGCAGTCACAAGTTTCCCGTGCCCTCGCTCCATCAAGGCCATACAGGAATTTTTGGGGATGGTAAATTTCTACCACCGGTTCGTGCCTCGTGCCGCCCAACTCATGCACCCCCTGTATGAAGCCCTCCGGGGCAAGCAGGCCAAGCACTTCGTCGCCTGGACCACAGAGATGGACGCGGCGTTCACGGGCGCTAAGCTGGCCCTCGCCAACGCGACCATGCTGGCACACCCGGCACTCGACGCACCCATCGCCCTCACCACGGACGCTTCCGACTACGCGGTGGGTGCCGTGCATGAACAGTGGGTGAACGGAGCTTGGCAACCGCTGGCCTTCTTCAGCCGGCAGCTTCGCCCTAACGAGCACAAGTATAGCGCTTTCGACCGCAAGCTCCTCGGCCTTTACCTGGCTGTTCGCTACTTCCGCCATCTTTTGGAGGGCCGCCCGTTCGCGGCGTTTGTGGACCACAAACCCCTGGTCTTCGCCATGGCCAAGGTTACGGAGCCGTGGTCGGCCCGCCAGCAGAGCCACCTCTCCGCCATGTCCGAATTTACGACGGACATCCGGCACGTCGCGGGCAAGGACAACGCTGTGGCTGATTGCCTCTCCCGGTCCGGCGCGAACGCCGTCCACCTGGGTGTGGACTTCGCCCGCATGGCGGCCGACCAGACCGCCGACCCCACGGTGCAAGGCTGCAAGCCCTCCGGACAGCAGACACAGGCCTGCGGTTGGCCGACGTCCCCTTCGAGGACACAGGCACAGTTCTCCTGTGTGACGTCTCCCTGGGCCAACCTCGCCCCATCGTGCCCACCGGATGGCGGCGGCACATTTCTGACGCCCTCCACGGCCTTTCCCACCCGGGCCGGAAAGCATCACAGAAGCTCGTGGCAGCGAAATTCATCTGGCACGGGCTCCGTAAAGACGTCCGCGACTGGGCCAATGCCTGTGTCGCCTGCCAGCACGCGAAGGTCCACCGGCACACCCAGGCCCCGTTGGCACCATTCGACGTGCCCGCGTGGCGCTTCAACCACGTCAATGTGGACCTGGTGGGACCCCTTCCCTCCTCGCTGGGCTTCACCCACCTCCTCACAATGGTGGACAGGACCACCAGGTGGCCGCAGGCCGTCCCGCTGGAATCAACAACATCCGCCGACATAGCGCAGGCCTTCATTGGCACCTGGATTGCCCGTTTCGGCGCCCCCTCGGACATCTCCTCCGATAGAGGCCCGCAATTCACCTCCGAGCTTTGGGGCGCGGTTGCCCAGGCCTTGGGGGTCAAGCTTCACCGCACCACGGCCTACCACCCCCAAGCCAACGGCTTGTGCGAGCGGTTCCACCGCTCTCAGGGCCACCCTCCAGGACGACGGTTGGGCCGACAGGCTCCCGTGGGTCCTATTGGGCCTCCGAACGGCCCCTAAAGAGGACCTCCAGGCTTCCACCGCCGAGCTGGTCTACGGCCAGCCACTGCGCGTGCCGGGCGAATTCATCCCTGACGCCACCGGCCCCTGGTCCGCGGCTCGCCAACGCTCGGTCCTCCAGGAGGCCGCCAGGAGATTTGTGCCCGTCCCACGTCCCACCACGGCTGCCCCCAACCCAACGTTCCCCCAGCACTTCGCACTGCGGAGTACGTTTTTATCCGGCACGACGCACACCGGGGACCGCTCCGGCCGCCGTACGATGGACCTTTCCGGGTCCTGAAGAGGGACGACAAGTCGTTCACCATCGACATCAGTGGCAAGGCGGACCGCATCTCCGTGGACCGCCTCAAGCCGGCCCATTTGGACCTCGACCAACTCCACGGTTGGCCCTTCCTCCACGTCGGGGCCGTCCCCCGTCAACCAGGCCCCCCACCCGACCATCCACCGCCCCGCCACCTACCACCCCCACACGAATCGTCAGGGGTCGTTTCGGCCGGGTCATCAAGACCCCCCTCAAACTGACTCTCCCGGTGCATGTTAATTCTGGGGGGCGCATGTAGCGGTTACCGGTAGCATGACACAATTACCCTGCACTGGCCGATGACGCAACCGGTGAGCGGTCACGTGTCCGGACTCGCCCGGGCGTGTTGAGACTTGCCTTTACCGGTCGAACGCTTGCCTTGCATACCACGCCCCGTTGAGAGGCGTGGCTTATCTATTTGCATACCACGCCCCGCCTGAGAGGCGTGGCTTTTGTGTGTTGAGTTTCTGATATATATTGCCGCCCGTTCGATGGGCTGATTCAGTGCTTTGGAGTTCGTTTGTGTGAGCTGGGAATAAATAGCTCAGAGAAACCTAATTCCTGGCATCGTCCATTTTGTCCGATTTTATCGTGCGAGAACAGCTCCCACAACGCCGTTTTCAGCGTCCGGAATGTGGTAAAAAGCTTTTTAAAAATATTTTTTCAAATGCTCGAATCTCATTGGTTCCGGTAATTGGTGACGATTTTCGTTGAAGATAACCAGGGCCCGTGTGGGCCCGGGGAACGAGGTTGGTCTTAAAGTATTTTAATTACAAATTAGAGGTGCATAAGATTGTGAATCAAACAGACGGGTGAAACAAACTCCTTTTGAACTTTTGCGCAATTTTTTTATGCATACTTCCGCATCCGGAAGATGGCGGCCTCCATTGAGTGATTTGGTTTTTGAAATATTTTTTCAAATGCTCGAATCTCATTGGTTCCGGTGTTTGGTGATGATTTTCATTGAAGATAACCAGGCCCGTGCGGGCCGAGGTTGGTCTTAAAGTATTTTAATTCCAAATTAGAGGTGCATAAGATTGTGAATCAAACAAAGACGGGTGAAACAAACTCCTATTGAACTTTTTCGCAATTGTTTATGCATACTTCCGCATCTGCAAGATGGCGGCCTCCATTGAGCGATTTGGTGCGTCAAAGCTTCGAAATTCTCAAGGGATCCAGCAACATCTGGCTTTTCAACATAATACGTACGCGTTCATTCACAACACCGGCTTCGCCGGCTACTAGTACCCGACTGCAAAGCCGCAATGAGCCGGCGAAGCCAAAGCCTCTTGCCACTATTTTACCCATCACTGTGGCATCAGTAGGTTAGGTAGTTGGTAGTAGGTAGGTGTAGTCGGTACCGTACCTCATTCAAAATGACACCATTTGCATTCTGGATGAGATTAAAGTTTATTAAATTTTCTTCTTGATTAATTCTGGGAATTCCGTCTCAATTTCGGATATTTCCGGCCGTGAAAAACTATTCCCTACGGCCGCAAGGTTTCTAAAAAAGAATTCTTCGTCAATTTTAGAATATTTGACGCCGTTTTCACCCTCCGAAACGCGGTAATAAGCTTTTTTGAAATATTTTTTCAAATGCTCGAATCTCTTTGTGTTTGCTGACGATTTTCGTTGAAGATAACCAGGCCCGTGCGCGTCGAGGTTGGTCTTAAAGTATTTTAATTACAAATTAGAGGTGCATAAGATTGTGAATCGAACAAAGACGCGTGAAACAAACTCCTATTGAACTTTTTCGCAATTTTTTTATGCATACTTCCGCATCCGGAAGATGGCGGCCTCCATTGAGTGATTTGGTGCGTCAAAGCTTCGAAATTCTCAAGGGATCCAGCAAAATCTGGCTTTTCAACATAATACGTACGCGTTCATTCACAACACCGGCTTCGCCGGCTATAACTTTGCAATATTGACAGAGGGATTGTAGTGTTACGATTATATTTACTATATTATTAGTATTAACGCTATTATTATTATAACAAAAACAACTCTACTGTATTAAGAAACCTGGTCTAATTTGTCCAAAGCAGCCTGAAGGTGAGACATGAAGCCTAAGGCCTATACGTACTGTGTCGTTGGGAGATCCGTAACGTCTATGCTTTCGATACTTGATGATCATTTTAACAATCAGTTTGTTTGTGTTTCCCACCGAATGAAAACCATAAATGTAGAGCATGGCGATTGTGATATATGACAGGTTCGACGATATGTTTGGCCTGAACGACATTGGAATCAAAATGCCAGAGTGTGGAGTCAGCCGTTGTACGCCGTTATGACATCAGACGTAATCACATCACTCTGTCATATGAGCAGATCCTCAGCTCTGATTGATATACGTTTGAGGGGACATGCATCGGGACGGACAAACACTGTTCTAGACTGCTTTGCCCTATGCCTATGGGCTATGCCGTAAAAAATGAAAATGTAATAATTGAAAATTGTAAATAAAAAAAATGAAAATGTAATTGAAAATTCCCCCCCAAAAAATTGAAAATGTAATAATTAAAAATTGGGAAAAAAAAAAATCAATAATTCTAAATTAAAAAATTTAATGCATGTAATTAAAAAAAATTATATAACGGAAAATATATTCTTCAAAAATTAGGATTCCACTGACATAAAGACCAAACGCATAATGCTTCCGCCCTCCGGGAGCCATAATTAAACTCGACTCTTTAAACATGCAAGACACCATGACGGTCCTAAATTGACCTTTCCCTCCCCCCACCCCATCCCCCCCAAGTTTTGTTGAGCACACAACATTGATTGCTGACAGAGTTTTGCTTTTCATTATAGGGCATTTGTTTGTTGACGGAATAAGATGCATCTTGGATAACCTTCGAGCCACTTTATTCCGACAAGCGAAGCAGACGAATTTTGTTTTTAATACGAAGGTCACTGTGCCCTTTTGAACCGTACTTGACAAATTCCAGCACAGGCAGAAGGTGTGGGTATGGGGAGAGGGCCTGGTGTGAGAAATGGTGGGGATTGATGTTATTACTGTATTTATATATGTGAATAGGAAGGAGGGTGACATAAGGTGAGATAGGAAAAGATGTATATTGCATCGGAAGTTCATAGCAGAAAGGAGGCATTTATCTAGTCACCTTTGTATTATATGAACCTGTTATAAATGTGTCAAAGTGACATATTATGTACATTTCTCAAAGGCAATCCAATCTGTCAAACGCGTGTCTTGTAGCATTCAAGCCATTCGCCATTATCACATCCGAGGATGACAGTCGCCCACTCATTTTGTAATCTGTTCTGTGCATTATCTTGAACACTCAAACATTTACATATCAATGGAAGTTCAAATAATTTTTAGCTGTAATGTGACGATGTGTGAAGAGGAAAGCGTGGAGAATCCCCCTTTTTTTTTCTTGCTTTATCAAAGAACATAAGTGATACGCGTAACGCAAGCAAAGGAGACGTTCAACTGGCATGAGAGATGCCTGACAGATTGTTCCAGGAATTTTCGCACCTGAAGAGCTTTGACATCATGTATTGTGATGTCAGGAAGGTTTTCTTGTCATATGGATGATGAGCCCTTGACCTTGTGACGGGTGAGGTCGAGTCAGTAGGGAGACGGAGAGATGTATAAATGGGGAATCAAATGTAACTCTACCCTTAAATCCATTGCGACAGCAAGGTGGGATTATAAATGTCGAAACCAAAACAAAATACCCCCAACACAGCTCTTCCAGGTGTCTTTATAGTCAAAATGATAACTCAGTTGATGGAGTGCTTGCCACTCCATTCAGCCTTGTGGATATGGCACAAGCAAACCAGAGTGCATGGTCCTCTTGTTAGTGCACTACTCGTAAGAAGACCGTGCTTCATAGAGTACGTCAAATCCTTCGATCATAAATAAGTTAGACAGATTATCTGGTTTCCAATCATGTTAGTTAAGCTGACTATCTGGTCTCCAATCTTGTTAGTTAAGCTGGTTATGTGGTCTATCATGTTAGTTAAGCTGACTATCTGGTCTAATCATGTTAGTTAAGCGATCTGGTCTCCATTCATGTTAGTTAAGCTGATGATGTGGTCTCCAATCATGTTATTAAGCTGATTATGTGGTCTCCAATCATGTTAATTAAGCTGATGATGTGGTCTCCAATCATGGTAGTTAAGCTGGTTATGTGGTCTCCAATCATGTTAATTAAGCTGACTATCTGGTCTCCAATCTTGTTAGTTAAGCTGGTTATGTGGTCTATCATGTTAGTTAAGCTGACTATCTGGTCTCTAAACATGCTAGTTAAGCTATCTGGTCTCCATTCATGTTAGTTAAGCTGATGATGTGGTCTCCAATCATGTTAGTGAAGCTGATTATGTGGTCTCCAATCATGGTAGTTAAGCTGATGATGTGGTCTCCAATCATGGTAGTTAAGCTGATGATGTGGTCTCCAATCATGGTAGTTAAGCTAATTCTGTGGTCTCCAATCATGGTAGTTAAGCTAATTATGTGGTCTCCAATCATGGTAGTTAAGCTGATGATGTGGTCTCCAATCATGTTAGTTAAGCTGATTATGTGGGCTCCAATAATGTTAGTTAAGCTGACTATCTGGTCTCTAATCATGTTAGTTAAGCTATCTCGTCTCCAATCATGTTAGTTAAGCTGATGATGTGGTCTCCAATCATGTTAGTTAAGCTATCTGATCTCCAATCATGTTAGTTAAGCTGATGATGTGGTCTCCAATCATGTTAGTTAAGCTGATGATGTGGTTTCCAATCATGTTAGTTAAGCTGATTATGTGGTCTCCAATCATGGTAGTTAAGCTGATGATGTGGTCTCCAATCATGGTCGTTAAGCTGATGATGTGGTCTCCAATCATGGTAGTTAAGCTAATTCTGTGGTCTGTAATCATGTTAGTTAAATTGATTATGTGGTCTCCAATCATGTTAGTTAAGCTGATTATGTGGTCTCCAATCATATTAGTTAAGCTGACTATATGGGCTTTAATCCTTTTAGTTAAGCTGATGATGTGGTCTCCAATCATGTTAGTTAAGCTGATTATGTGGTTTCCAGTCATGTTAGTGAAGCTATCTGGTCTCCAATCATGTTAGTTAAGGTAATGATGTGGTCTCCAATCATGTTAGTTAAGCTGATTATGTGGTCTCCAATCATATTAGTTAAGCTGACTATATGGTCTCTAATCATGTTAGTTAAATGATTGATTATGTGGTCACCAATCATGCTAGTTAAGCTGCTGATGTGGTCTCCAATCATGTTAGTTAAGCTGATTATGTGGTCTCCAGTCATGTTAGTTAAGCTGATTATCTAGTCTCCAATATGTTAGTTAAGCTTATTACGTGGTCTTCAATCATGTTAGTTAATCTGATTACGTGGTCTCCAGTCATGTTAGTTAAGCTGATTATGGGGTCTCCAGTCATGTTAGTTAAGCTGACTATCTGGTCTCCAATGATGTTAGTTAAGCTGATTATGTGGTCTCCAATCATGTTAGTTAAGGTGATTACGTGGTCTCCAATCTTGTTAGATAAGCTGATTATGTGGAATCCAATCATGGTCGTTAAGCTGATTTTCTGGTCTCCAATGATGCTAGTTAAGCTGATTATGTGGTCTCCAATCATGTTAGTTAAGCTGATTACGTGGTCTCCAATCTTGTTAGATAAGCTGATGATGTGGAATCCAATCATGGTAGTTAAGCTGATTATCTGGTCGCCAATGATGTTAGTTAAGCTGATTATGTGGTCTCCAATCATGTTAGTTAAGCTGATTACGTGGTCTCCAATCATGTTAGTTAAGCTGATTATGTGGTCTCCAATCATGTTAGTTAAGCTATCTGGTCTCCAATCATGTTAGTTAAGGTGATGATGTGGTCTCCAATCATGTTAGTTAAATTGATTATGTGGTCTCCAATCATATTAGTTAAGCTGACTCTATGGACTGTAATCATGTTAGTTAAGCTGATTATGTGGTCTCCAGTCATGTTAGTTAAGCTGATTATCTAGTCTCCAATCATGTTAGTTAAGCCTATTACGTGGTCTTCAATCATTTTAGTTAATCTGATTATGTGGTCTCCAGTCATGTTAGTTAAGCTGATATTGGGGTCTCCAATCATGTAAGTTGAGCTGATTATGTGGTCTCCAATCTTGTTCGATAAACTGATTATGTGGCCTCCAATCATGGTAGTTAAGCTGATCATGTGGAATCCAATCATGGTAGTTAAGCTAATTATGTGTTCTCCAGTCATGTTAGTTAAGCTGATTATGTGGTCTCCAATCTTGTTCGATAAGCTGATTATGTGGTCTCCAATCATGTTAGTTAAGCTGATTATGTAGAATCCAATCATGGTAGTTAAGCTGATTATGTGGTCCCCAGTCATGTTAGTTAAGCTGATTATGTGGTCTCCAATCATGTTAGTTAAGCTGATTATGTGGTCTCCAATCATGTTAGTTAAGCTGATTACGTGGTCTCCAATCTTGTTAGATAAGCTGTTTATGTGGAATCCAATCATGGTAGTTAAGCTCATTATGTGGTCTCTAATCATGTTAGCTAAGCTGATTATGTGGTCTCTAATCATGTTAGTTAAGCTGATTATGTGGTCTCCAATCATTGTAGTTCAGCTGATGATGTGGAATCCAATCATTGTAGTTAAGCTGATTATGTGGTCTCCATTCATGTTAGTTAAGCTAATTATTTGGTCTCTAATCTTGTTCGCTAAGCTGATTATGTGGTCTCTAATCATGTTAGTCAAGCTGAATATGTGGTCTCCAATCATGTTAGTTAAGCTGATTATGTGGTCTCCAATCTTGTTCGATAAACTGATTATGTGGCCTCCAATCATGGTAGTTAAGCTGATTATGTGGAATCCAATCATGGTAGTTAAGCTAATTATGTGTTCTCCAATCATGGTCATTAAGCTAATTATGTGGTCTTCAATCATGGTAGTTAAGCTGATTGTGTAGAATCCAATCATTTTAGTTAACCTGATTATGTGGTCTCCAATCATGTTAGTTAAGCTGATTATGTGGTCTCCAGTCATGTAAGTTAAGCTGATTATGTGGTCTCCAATCATGTTAGTTAAGCTGATTGTGTGGTCTCCCAATCATTTTCGCTAAGCTGATTATGTGGTCTCTAATCATGTTAGTTAAGGTGATTACGTGGTCTCCAATCTTGTTAGATAAGCTGTTTATGTGGAATCCAGTCATGGTAGTTAAGCTAATTATGTGGTCTTTAATCATGTTAGTTGAGCTGATTATGTGGTCTCCAATCATTGTAGTTAAGCAGATGATGTGGAATCCAATCATTGTAGTTAAGTTGATGATGTGGTCTCCAGTCATGTTAGTTAAGCTAATTATGTGGTCTCTAATCTTGTTCGCTAAGCTGATTGTGTGGTCTCTAATCATGTTAGTTAAGCTGATTATGTGGTCTCCAATCATGTTAGTTAAGCTGATTATGTGGTCTCCAATCATGTTAGTTAAGCTGATTATGTGGTCTCCAATCATGTTTGTTAAGCTAATTACGTGGTCTCCAATCTTGTTAGATAAGCTGATTATGTGGAATCCAATCATGGTAGTTAAGCTGATGATGTGGTCTCCAGGCATGTTAGTTAAGCTAATTATGTGGTCTCTAATCATGTTAGCTAAGCTGATTATGTGGTCTCTAATCATGTTAGTTAAGCTGATTATGTGGTCTCCAATCATGTTAGTTAAGCTAATTATGTGGTCTCCAATCATGGTAGTTCAGTTAATTATGTGGTCTCCAATCATGGTAGTTAAGCTAATTATGTGGTCTCCAATCATGGTAGTTAAGCTGATTATGTGGAATTCAATCATGGTAGTTAAGCTAATTATGTGGTCTCCAATCATGGTAGTTAAGCTGATTATGTGGAATCCAATCATGTTCGTTAAGCTGATTACGTGGTCTCCAATCATGTTAGATAAGCTGATTACGTGGTCTCCAATCATGTTAGATAAGCTGATTACGTGGTCTCCAATCATGTTAGATAAGCTGATTACGTGGCCTCCAATCATGTTAGATAAGCTGATTTCGTGGTCTCCAATCATGTTAGATAAGCTGATTACGTGGTCTCTAATCATGTTAGATAAGCTGATTACGTGGTCTCCAATCATGTTAGATAAGCTGATTACGTGGTCTCCAATCATGTTAGTTAAGCTGATTATGTGGTCTCCAATCATGTTAGATAAGCTGATTATGTGGAATCCAATCATGGTAGTTAAGCTAATTATGCGGTCTCCAATCATGTTAGATAAGCTGATTATGTGGAATCCAATCATGGTAGTTAAGCTAATTATGTGGTCTCCAATCATGGTAGTTAAGCTGATTATGTGGAATCCAATCATGGTAGTTAAGCTGATTATGTGGTCTCCAATCATGGTAGTTAAGCTGATTATGTGGAATCCAATCATGGTAGTTAAGCTAATTATGTGGTCTCCAGTCATGTTCGTTAACCTGATTATGTGGTCTCCAATCATGTTCGTTAAGCTGATTACGTGGTCTCCAATCATGTTAGATAAGCTGATTACGTGGTCTCCAATCATGTTAGTTAAGCTGATTATGTGGTCTCCAATCATGTTAGATAAGCTGATTATGTGGAATCCAATCATGTTAGATAAGCTGATTACGTGGTCTCCAATCATGTTAGATAAGCTGATTACGTGGTCTCCAATCATGTTAGATAAGCTGATTACATGATCTCCAATCATGTTAGATAAGCTGATTACGTGGCCTCCAATCATGTTAGATAAGCTGATTACGTGGTCTCCAATCATGTTAGTTAAGCTGATTATGTGGTCTCCAATCATGGTAGTTAAGCTGATTATGTGGAATCCAATCATGGTAGTTAAGCTAATTATGTGGTCTCCAGTCATGTTCGTTAACCTGATTATGTGGTCTCCAATCATGTTCGTTAAGCGGATTACGTGGTCTCCAATCATGTTAGATAAGCTGATTACGTGGTCTCCAATCATGTTAGTTAAGCTGATTATGTGGTCTCCAATCATGTTAGATAAGCTGATTATGTGGAATCCAATCATGTTAGATAAGCTGATTACGTGGCCTCCAATCATGTTAGATAAGCTGATTACGTGGTCTCCAATCATGTTAGATAAGCTGATTATGTGGAATCCAATCATGTTAGTTAAGCTGATTATGTGGTCTCCAATCATGGTAGTTAAGCTGATTATGTGGAATCCAATCATGGTAGTTAAGCTAATTATGTGGTCTCCAGTCATGTTCGTTAACCTGATTATGTGGTCTCCAATCATGTTCGTTAAGCTGATTACGTGGTCTCCAATCATGTTAGATAAGCTGATTACGTGGTCTCCAATCATGTTAGTTAAGCTGATTATGTGGTCTCCAATCATGTTAGATAAGCTGATTATGTGGAATCCAATCATGTTAGATAAGCTGATTACGTGGTCTCCAATCATGTTAGATAAGCTGATTACGTGGTCTCCAATCATGTTAGATAAGCTGATTATGTGATCTCCAATCATGTTAGATAAGCTGATTACGTGGCCTCCAATCATGTTAGATAAGCTGATTACGTGGTCTCCAATCATGTTAGATAAGCTGATTACGTGGTCTCCAATCATGTTAGATAAGCTGATTACGTGGTCTCCAATCATGTTAGTTAAGCTGATTATGTGGTCTCCAATCATGTTCGATAAGCTGATTATGTGGAATCCAATCATGGTAGTTAAGCTAATTATGTGGTCTCCAATCATGTTAGATAAGCTGATTACGTGGTCTCCAGTCAACGATGTGTGGACAAAATGTTAAGCATAACAGGACTGATATGCTACATATATATAATAGGACTGGTATGTTATATATAATAGGACTTGTATGGTATGCTACATATAATAGTACCGGTATGCTAGAGATAATAGGACCGGTATGGTATGCTACATATAATAGGACCGGTATGGTATGCTACATATAATAGGACCAGTATGCTACATATTAACGGATCAGGAGGCAACATAACAAAAGGAATAGCAGGAGAAGGGGGGAAACGCCAACAACAGGACAGAGGGAGAAAGTAGACGGACAAGAAAAACAAGAGAAGTGGGTAACGATTAGGGGTAGGGGAGAATGCAAGGGTGGGAAATATGGATACCGAAGCAAAATTTTGGGATGGGTGGAGGGTGGTTTAATGGGTGTAGAAAAGATCATGGTATCGGAAGAGGGTGATTTGAGATGGTGGTAGCAACTGTCTTTTTCACCAGGAGGGGTTTCTGGCAGTGTTGTAGTCGAGTCCACCTGGTCTGAGTCCAAGCTGTCCGAGTGTGAATCCCAGTCCTGCGGTCCTGAGTCCTTGGCATTTCAGGTCCGAGTCCAGTGCTGAAATTGTATTGTCAAGGAGCAAAAAAATAGCGAATTTATTTGTGCTTATGTATAATGTAAATGAATACAATAAAAGATCAAAACCGACTTACAGTGTAAATTATTACTTGCATCAATATTTTATTACACACTGTATTATGGTCCTCTTGCTGTAGTTTGCTCATTCTTTACAAAGCTCCTGAAATTACAAAGTTTCTTAGAGCATACTAATCTTGTACATAAAATATGGAAGTTAAAATTTGCATTTATTTGTCAACTATCAAAGTTATGAAAGTCCAAAACAACCAACATCACACAAACATACTGCAGCTCAAATTGTATGGTTGTTTATCCCCTTATTATATAATCAAATTTTTTTTTTTTTTTTTTTTTTTTTTTTTTTGTATACTGAATCGAGGCTCGTGCAAGAGCTAACATTTACTTCACAAACAAATCAACCAGACAAACAAAATATATAAAAAGAGGGAGCGGAAAACAAGATGGGGAGAGAAGGGGAAGTACACAAACACAACATTTGAGAGCAGGTCCCCTTGTGTTTTATACCTCTCCCCCCCGCCCTCCCCCTCCCACGCCTCCTGCCCCCAAGCCCTCTCCCTCCCACACTTCTCTCTGCTCTCAAATGTTGTGGTTGTGTGCTTCCCCTTCTCTCCCCATCTTGTCTTCCGCTCCCTCTTTTTGTGTGTTTTGTTTGTCTGGTTGATTTGTTTGTGAAATAAATGTTAGCTCTTTCACGAGCCTCGATTCAGTATACAAAAAAAAAAAAAGAAACAAAAAAAAAAAGGGAGATGTGTGGAAGGGAGAGGGCTTGGGGGGGAGGAGGCGTGGGAAGGGGGGGAGGGAGAAGTATAAAACACAAGGACACCAAGGACACCAAGGACTTCCAGGACAGAAGTTGGTATTTCAAAAAAGTGGAATTGGGGTGAAATTAGTGGGGGTAGAAAAGATCAAGGTTTTGGATGGGGGAAGATAAGAGATGGTGGTGAACAGCTGTTTTAAAGACCTGGAGGGTGGAGTGGGATTGAAGAGAGTGAGGGAGTTTGTTCCAGAGGTGGGAGAAAAGAGGAATGAAGGAGTGAAGGTGAGCAGAGAGTCTTGATTTTGGCAGTTTGACCATAAGAGGGTTGCAGGCAGATCTTGTGCGACCTGTAGGAATATTTGTGGGACAGAGCCCAGAGAGAGCTGGGGGGGCAAGGCCAGAGAGGAGTCGGTAGAAGACGGAAAGACCACCAACCTGCCTGCGGTGAGTGAGTGAGAGGCCCTTGGAGTTAGCTTCATCGCAGGAGATTCCAATGATTCTGAATGCTTTGGTTTCAACAGCGTGAAGACGAGCTAGGTGTGAGGCAGGAGCACCAGACCAGAGGGGAGAGCAGTATTCCATTGAGCTGCGGATGAAAGCCTTGTATGTGGTGAGGAGCTCAGGTGTGCCAAGGAAGGACTTCGCACGACGGAGGATGCCCAGTCGGCGACTGGCTTTGGAGGCCAGATTTGAAATGTGGTTTTCCCAGGAAAGATCATGGCAGATAGTGAGACCCAAAAGCTTGAGTGACAGAACTTCTTGGAGAGGATTATTCAGAAAGTGGATGGGAGGGTTGTCCAGTCGGTCTTTTCGGAGAGACATCGTAAGAGTGTGAGATTTGTCAGGATTGAAAGACATGTTCCACTTGTTTGCCCAGTCTGTGATTTTGCCCAGGTCTGCAGAGAGTGAGGAGGCTGCAGACTGCCGATCTGAGGGATGAAGAATGGAGCGACAGAGAGTAGAGTCATCACTCATCAGCAAAGAGATACAGAGGATTTTCAAGAGAGTCAGAGAGATCATTGATGAAGACCAGAAAAAGCACAGGGCCCAGAACACTGCCTTCTGGAACTCCAGCCTGAACAGGAAGAGGAGATGAGAGAAACCCATTCAGGGCCACACGTTGACTACGACTAGAGAGGAAGTCCGCCAGCCATGCGTGGAGATTTCCATGGATACCAAAAGAGGAGAGTTTGGTGAGCAGAGCGGGGTGCCAGACCGTATCAAAGGCACGTGATATGTCAAGGGAGACTGCTCTAATTTCCTGTTTGGCATTGAGGACCTCCATCCATTGTTGAGAAAGCAGAAGCAGCATGTCCAGAGTAGAATGTCCAGGTCTGAAACCAAATTGATGATCAGAGATCACGCCATTGGAGAAGAGGAAAGATTTCATATCTGAAGCAATGATGGATTCCATGACTTTGCTGATAATTGGGAGAAGGCTGATTGGTCTGTAGTTGCTGGGATCTGTTTTTGCACCTTTTTTGTGCAAAGCGGTGATGTTGGCAGATTTCCAAGCAGATGGAAGATGACCTTGAGCAAAAGAGAGGGTGAAGAGAACAGAGAGAGGGAGTGAAAGAGCGGAAGAACAGGATTTTAGGACCCGTGGGCTGATGCCGTCAAGACCAATATTATTATTATTTGTTATTATATAATGTTATTATATAATGTTATTATATAATAATTATATAATAACAATGTTATTATATAATCCCTTTATTTATATAATCAATGTTATTATATAATCAATGTTATTATATTTTCAATGTTATTATATAAATCACTGTTATTATATAATCCCTTTAGTTATATAATCAATGTTATTATATAATCAATGTTATTATATAATCCCTTTATTTATATAATCAATGTTATTATATAATCCCTTTATTTATATAATCAATGTTATTATATAATCAATGTTATTATATAATCCCTTTATATATATAATCAATGTTATTATATAATCCCTTTATTTATATAATCAATGTTATTATATAATCAATGTTATTATATAATCCCTTTATTATATTAATCAATGTTATTATATAATCCTTTTATTTATATAATCAATGTTATTATATAATCAATTTTATTATATTTTCAATGTTATTATATAATCAATGTTATTATATAATCCCTTTATTTATATAATCAATGTTATTATATAATCAATGTTATTATATTTTCAATGTTATTATATAATCAATGTTATTATATTTTCAATGTTATTATATAATCAATGTTATTATATAATCCCTTTATTTATATAATCAGTTATTATATAATCAATTTTATTATATTTTCAATGTTATTATATAATCAGTTATTGTATAATCCCTTTATTCTAAAATCCCTATATTCTTTATTCTATTTCAGAACTTTGATTATAATCAATGTTATTATATAATCCCTTTATGATATAATCAATGTTATTATATAATCCCTTTATGATATAATCAATGTTATTATATAATCCCTTTATTTATATAATCAATGTTATTATATAATCAATGTTATTATATTTTCAATGTTATTATATAATCAATGTTATTATATAATCCCTTTATTTATATAATCAATGTTATTATATAATCAATGTTATTATATTTTCAATGTTATTATATAATCAATGTTATTATATAATCCCTTTATTATATAATCAATGTTATTATATAATCCCTTTATTTATATAATCAATGTTATTATATAATCAATTTTATTATATTTTCAATGTTATTATATAATCAATGTTATTATATAATCCCTTTATTCTATAATCAATGTTATTATATAATCCCTTTATTCTATAATCAATGTTATTATATAATCCCTTTATTATATAATCAATGTTATTATATAATCAATGTTATTATATAATCCCCTTATCATATAATTATCAATCAATGCTTCAATATGATCGTAAAGATGGCCTATTAATTCGAAAGCTGCTATTTAAAAAGAGCCAGGTTTTCACTTAATGGTTAAGGTGGCTGGCTTAAGATCTTTGGGTCTTGAGTTCGCGACACTGTCATTCCGTTGAATAACACCAGGTGGGTTGACTAAGCCGGTCATCCTTCGGAGAGCATAATTTGGTCCGAGCCAAGACTCGAGTTCTACATCACTTGTTGCTGGTGGACCACGTGAGTCCTGCAGATACCTGGGAGGGACAAAGCACAGAGGATAAAGGGTGCAAGTCCAGAAAGGAGGCAGAAGAAGACAGAGACCACCTATCTGTGGGTGAAGGCAAAGAGATAGGCCCATAGACCCAGCCTCATCATGAGAGATTCCAATGATCTTGAAGGCCTTGATTTCCACATCGTCAAGCTGAGAAAGGTGTGAGGCTGGAGCACCAGCCCAATGGGCAGAGCAGCACTCCATCATGCTTGGTGGACGTGGACAGGAGCTCAGGTCCAACAAGGAAGGACTCTTAAACAACGGAGGATGCTCAGTCAACGACCAGATTTGGAGGCCAACTTAGAAATGTGGCTTGCCCAAAATATATCATGGCTGAAAGTGAGACCCATAAGTTTGAGTGACTGAAGTTCTTTGAGAGGATTGTTGAGAAAGTTTTTTTTTTTTGTATACCAGATGGAGGCTCGTGTAAGAGCTAAAAGTTGATGAGAGGGGTTTGCAGAATGGTCCTTTCAGGGAGAAAGAGAGCGAGTGCTTGGGATTTCTCAGGATGGAAAGATATGTTCAAGGTGTTTGACCATATTGTGATTTTGTCAAGTTCTGTAGTTAGAGGCTGCTTGCTACCTGTCTGCCATAAGGGGCATTTATCATCATACAGTTTAACATTTCACAGTGGAGGCAAATGAAATCATGTGACATTAATGCTCCAATCATAGTAAAAATAATTAATAAACTAGAACTGCGAGCAGTGATGATAGACTTCCAGGCAAAATGGCCACCATACTACGTGACTGATGACGTCATTTTCAATAGATTTTCCTCATGGGTTGTCGAACATATCTGTGAATTTTGGGTGGATCAGTTAAGCGGTTCTGAAGATAGAGATTTTCAAATATTTTTTCCTTAAATCCAAGATGGCTACCATAGCACATGACTGATGACGTCATAGTTTACAAATATATTTCTCACATCATTATTTGATCATATGTATGACATTTGGCATTGATCCATTAAGAGGTACTCTGGAAAATATTATTTAATTTTTTCCCTGAAATTCAAGATGGCAGCCAAACCACATGACTGATGACATCATAGTTTGCAAATATTTTCCCTCATCAGTATGTAAACGTTTTTCAAGTTTAGTATCGATTGGATAAGCGATTTCGAAGAAGTCGATTTTTAAAAGTTATATTTTTAAATCCAATATGGCCGCCAAACCACGCGACTGATTTATCATTGACGTGTACAGTCAAATAAACTCTTCACAGACTGTTAGAAAAAGACAGATTATTCCCAGGACTGCTCTCAGCATGATAGGATGTGCAATGTTCTATATCACATGTAGTCAGGGCCCTTAGGGATATTTTGGGGCCGTTCGGTTCAAATTCTTCCAAAAGCACAAAATTTGGCCCAGATGTTGCCCATGCCATACTCTTTCGATTTTTGACGGGCGCGAAGACGGGCGCCCCCCCCCCCTCCGGGGGCCCCATATTGGCGAAATACTAAATGGCCGCCACCCGGATTAGAGGAAAATCAGTTAAATAACCAAAAGGGTTGGAATCATGTATGATACCACTTTTCAGGGGTTTTCGAGGTCGAGGAATCCAATTATGATGTTATTTTGATGATTCGAGGTCAAGGTCAACCCTCAAGGTCATCTTAAAGGTCATTTTTGAGTCAAACATGTCGGCTTTTGAGTTTTTTGTCAAGATTTGCGCGAGGTTCCCCATTTTATGTTTCTGGGTTGGGTAATCGAACTCTGACCTTATTTTTGACAATTAGAGGAAATATTTACATGTCTATTTCCTAATTTTCAGGCATATGCAGTTCATCAGTCTAATTACAAAGGTACGGATTTTGATGTTTTATGAACTGTATGCCATATCCTTGTGTTTAATTTTTGTGCGATCATGATCCGGGTTCATGTATACATGATTGTATACATGTCATAAATATGACGTCATAGGTCATGTGACCTGGCGGCCATATTGGATTTTATGAAAACCTTAAAAATGGATCCCTGCCTTCATTTTTCGATCGATTCATTTTGAACTTTGACCACTTATAGTACGCCATGTGATTGGATGCATATCCTAATTATGACGTCATAGGTCAGCTGACATGGCGGGATGGACCGGTATGGTCCCCGGATCATACCGCCCTTGGCGCCAGTCAAAAATCGAAAGAGTATGGCATGGGAAACATCTGCGCCAAATTTGATGCTTTTGGAAGAATTTGAACCAAAATATCCCTAAGGGCCCTGACTAATGTTAAAATGTGTTGAGCCAGCTTGTAAAAGATTTTAAATCATCAGCTCAGTCAGCAGATTTTGTCAGGTATGCCAGAAACCTCCTTTAGTACTTTTTAAATCGATTAGACCAGTTAACTTCCGCCACAGATGGACACAGGGGGTGAAGGGGGGTTGTATTCACCACTGTGTGTCTGTCTGTGAGAAGGATATCTCAAAAGGTTATGGACGGATTCGAACAAAACTTGGTGCACAGGTTGGGTGTGTGACGAGGACGAATTGATTCGATTTTGGTTAATCTACTGCAGATTCAGCCGACCTATCACTCGGCCCGCCGCCCCTCCGATAAAGGATGGAGATGGGGAACATTAAAAGGAGCTCCGTCCGACTGACTGACTGACCGATCATCTGTCCATGTACTTTTGTGTACGTGATATTTCAAAAACACTTGAACATTTAGCTTTCATATTGCAGATATCTATTCCTCATGACATTATCTCAACATGACTAGATCATGGCTGTGATTGGTGGAATTATGTTGCCATGGCAACCGTCTCGGTAACTTGGCTCGTGCATGCGATATTTCAAAAACCGTTCAAGATTTAGCTTTCATATTACTCAGATATATTCCTCATACCACCCAAAAGGTGGTGGACCTAGATGGTCAGCTGGTTGTTATATTTGTTTCCGTTAGCTTTTATCGGTAAAATGAACTTAAACTTTTAGAAAACCCACAATAACTCCTTCAAAAGAACAGTCATGTAAGACTTCAGGATCGCACAGAGACTCTCGCCATAAAGGGGATCACTTTTTCTTTAGAAATCCAAGAAAGTCAAAAATAATTATAGAAGTTCTACTTTTACTGGTTTGAAACACCACACTTCTTCACATTTATATCTTCTTTGGATTTGCTCAAAAACTTTCATTTTCACAATACTTTTCACATTGCTCACAAGATCAATCTTGTGAAGGTCAACAAAAACTTCATTTATAAGATAAAACTAATGACTCAAGAAGTTATAATTATATTTGTTTTCTGTCACCGCTGTTGCTAAAATGAACCTTGAAGATTCCCGCCACATTAAAATCATAAGTAATATTTATAAGTCCAGTAAATGTGTGTCGAAAATATCAACAATTATAAATACTTTGCTCATCCATCTTCTGGTATAACCTTTTTCAAAATTGAATTTCCATCTGGAAATTCTCACAGCAACATCTATCTTGAGTTTAGGTTTCTTATAATCGATTATTTGTCATATTCTGATTTTGGAAATGTTTTTCAGAACTTTGTTTTTGTTGAGGAATGCATTTGAGCACTTACACCCATCCATAAAACCTTGAATCATATAAACCATGCCTGGGGTGGCTTTGCGGTTAAGGTGGCTGGCTTAAGATCTCAGGGTCTTGAGTTTGAGCCCCTGTTGTGTTGTTGAATTAACACCAGGTGGGTTGACTCAGCCTGTCATCCTTCCCAGGTCAGCAAAATGAGCACCAGGTTATTGGAAACAGGGGGCACTACATCAATGGCACAACCACGTCCCCAGCAATGATGCAACCGGCAGCCACAGGCTCCATACAAAATGATAAGTAATAGACGCCCATTTCTGATTCCTCAGCTCAATAAATTTATTGCATTGTTGCGATTTCAGGTATGATTAAAACGCTCAATTACAACAGCTTTCCCCTCATTATAAAGTGCTATGTCATATAATGTTCATGCATGTTCTGTTATAGAACTCTATTCTTTCATACTCCAGAGCTTATCTCCTCTCTTTGATGTGGCTCGGGTTCTTTCAAGGCAGTGACTTGGATTCAGTCCTGTTCCTCATCCTCATGAATTTCAGACTGTTAGCCCCTGTTGGACTTAGTCCGAAACAGGGGCTTATGGATTGGGTCTCGTCCGTCCGTCCATCTGTCCGTGCGTGCGTCCGCAACCATATCTCGGACATGCATTTACCAATGTTGTTCAAACTTCGTGCACAGATAATGAAGGATAGCTCACATAAGCACGTCATTTTTCTTTGAGATCAGATACAATATGGCCGACTGGTGGCCATTTTGTTACTTAAGTGTGTAACATTTTCCTGGTGTCTTTTGTGGCCACAAGTCGTCACATAGCCCCGCCAGCTAACAGGAGGTTTTTTTTACACATACAATCCTCTCCAAGGTATTACTGCCTATAAATTACATATGCTGTCGACTCAGCATCACGTGTAACAAGACAACTCACTCTGACAGGACCCTGATACATGGCAATCTAACCTACCTGAAACACATGAACCACACTATCCCCCCCCCCCCTCCTCCATGTAATCGTATTTTAATGTTAACGACAAAGCTGAAGTACATGCAGGAAAATGTTTGGGAATTACTATGGACAGGTTGCTGTCGATTGTCTGTATGGACACTGTAAAAATAAGATATCTGCTTCGCATGAGTTTTGGAGGATGCACTGGCAGTGAGAAACGAAATTGTGAAGATAGAAATCAAATGCATCTATCTATCTATAATTCCAGTAATCTCTGTGTGTATGTATGTATGTATGTATGTATGTATGTATGTATGTTTGTCTGTGACCGCTGTTTCTCGACAACTACCGGTCCGATATACTTGAAACTTGCCAGGTATATTGCTGGGGACCCGAGGATGTGCCTTTTCAAGGTTTCATATTAATCGGAGAAGTAGTTACCGAGCTATGTCCAAAAAACGATTCAACCAATCAGAGAGCAGCGAGCTATCACGTGTGCCGAACAGACTCTGCCTCGGACGGCACATTTGAGAGCGTATTCATTTATTTCACGTTGGCAAACTATGTTGGCGTTCAACTATGTTTTAAAACTAATTAAAACTAATTTGCGATTCATCGTAACTGCGATATGCGACCTTCCGGACAGTGAAGACTGCACTTCCGGCAGCCAATCACAGAACGCGTTGTTGCGTAGGCGTGGCCGATGTGAGAGCGAGCCGAGCCGAGCGCGTGCGCCATTACGGTTCGTAATTCGATTTCTTCCGGAGAAAATAATAATTTCTCGATTTCTTATGCGCATTATTTCTCCCAATTCAGTCAGAGCGAAGGGCGGAAGCGAAGAGCGTTGTTTTTTTTGTTTACGGGCGTACGGGCGGGGTAGAGCGTACAGGTAGCGTTTTTTTTTTTTTTTGGCAAGGAACGGGCACCCACGTACGGGCATGCCCTAGTATTATATATGGGAGGTGACAGCGGGTAGAAGGTAAAGAGAGGCTGGTGCTCGGACCAGTGTATAAATTGGTGAGAATGGGCAAAGTTTCCAAAAATAAGTGTGCATAATCTACAATAGATGGCTGCTGATGCAAATTGCACCGGTAAGGTTGATTTAAAGCATGCAATTACTGCATTATACTTCCAACACAAAACGGATTGTAAAGCAGAGAAGCAACAGAGCCCTGCAACCTCGAGGCTGGCAATGTTAGGGCTTGTGGGACATAGGGAGTTAGGATCTTTTGAAGTTTTAATAATTACACATGATATTCAGTCAATTTTTTTTTTCCTTGGAAGTGGTCATTCATTCAATCTTGTAGACAAACCTTCCAATACATGAAAACAAACTTGAATAATTATAATGAACCCTTTAAATATATCATTTCCATCTCGGTGGTGTAATGATTTCAGCGTCTGTTCTGAGTCCAGGAGTTCGATAGTGAGAAATGGTACTTGCTGCTTCTTTGATTGACACTTATAATTTAAAAAGATGGAGCACCGACAAGCAACCATATGTTGGCAATAATAACACAGGCTTTCAGGGGACTAATCGTGGTCACTATTACCGGCACCAGAGGGCATTGCATTTGGGTCCGTTAGGTAGCGTAGTTGCCAACTCTACTGTTTTTGTATACTTGAACAGCCTACCAATCATATTGCCCAATAATAGCGAAAATACCACTTTCACAAAATAACATCTCATCGAAGTTTTTGATATGTTTTCATGTTGTGACAAGGTTTCTGTCAGCCATTGGATGTAAATTCATCAATAAAACGTGATTGTTCTGCTTTAATTTTGCATAAAAGAGTGTCTTACAATGTAGAAATTTAAGTTTTAAAAGTCACTACCAGGGGACAGGGAGCATACCCACACCGAGACTCCCTCCCAACCTCATCACCTCCCCCCGGTCACTTTTCTCTCCTGCACCATGGATACTTTCAATCCTATCCTTTTCTTTTCTCAATATTTGTGACTATGGGTTAATTTGTTTGTCTGTCTCTCTGTATGTAATGCGATAATGCAGGACACAAACGCCACCTGCTGGAAGCCAGTATTACATGTCGTTTTTTTTCAACCGCGTGTACATCCACAAAGTATGTACAATTAGAATGTGAGTACATCTATAAAGTATGTACAATTAGAATGTGAGTTTATTTATAAAGTATGTACAATTAGAATGTGAGTACATCTATAAAGTATGTACAATTAGAATGTGAGTACATCTATAAAGAATGTACAATTAGAATGTGAGTACATCCACAAAGTATATACAATTAGAATGAGTTTATTTATAAAGTATGTACAATTAGAATGTGAGTAGATCTATAAAGTATGTACAATTAGAATGTGAGTACATCTATAAAGTATGTACAATTAGAATGTGAGTACATCTATAAAGTATGTACAATTAGAATGTGAGTACATCTATAAAGTATGTACAATTAGAATGTGAGTACATCGATAAAGTATGTACAATTAGAATGTGAGTATATCTATAAAGTATGTACAGTTTTTATTTTATTTTTAATTTTTGCATACAAGATCGAGGCTCGTGAAAGAGCTAACATTAATCACACAAAAAGTCAAACCGACACATCAAACATAACAAGTATTCTGAGTATTGCGCTACAATACATGTCCCCTACCAGCAGTCTGTCGTCCAGAAAACTGTTGGGGAAATTTCCAAATTTCAAAGTGCCATAACTGTCAAAAATGATCGAAACGTCGTGAAGTTCGAACTTGATCTGTAACCTATCATGAGGAAACCATGTGCCAAGTTTGAAATAATTAGCATTAAGAGTTTATTTTTAAAAGTCCGGAAAACTGTTCTTTGCGTGAGGGATGGACGGACAGACGGAGGGACGGAGTGCAAACCTATAGTCCCCTCTGGTGTACACCGGAAGGGGACTAATAAGGGGAGTGGTAGACAAGATGGGGAGAGAGGGGGAAGAACACAAAGACAACATTTGAGAGCAGGGACATCGAGAGATCTGTGGGAGGGAGAGGGATTGGGGGGAGGTGGGAGAAGTATAAAACACATGGACACTGCAAGGACCTCCAGGAAAGAGGTTGGAATTTCAAAAAAATGGATCTGGGGTGAATTAACGGGGGTATAAAAGATCAAGGTTTTGGATGGGGGAAGATAAGAGATGGTGGTGAACAGCTGTTTTCGAAGACCTGGAGGGAGGAGAGGGATTGAAGAGAGTGGGGGAGTTTGTTCCAGAGGTGGGAGAAAAGAGGAATGAAAGCGTGAAGGTGAGCAGAGAGCCTAGATTTTGGCAGTTTCGCCAGAAGAGGGTTGCTGGCAGATCTTGTGTGACCTGTAGGATTATTTGGGGGACAGAGCACAGAGAGAGAGCTGGGGGAGCAAGGCCAGAGAGGAGTCGGTAGAAGACAGAAAGACCACCTACCTGCCTGCGGTGAGTGAGTGAAAGGCCCTCGGAGTTAGCTTCATTGCGGGAGATTCCAATGATTCTGAAAGCTTTGGTTTTAACAGCGTGAAGCCGAACAAGGTGTGAGGCAGAAGCACCAGCCCAGAGGGGAGAACAGTATTCCATTGAGCTGCGGATGAAAGCCTTGTATGTGGTGAGGAGCTCAGGTGTGCCGAGGAAGGACTTCGCACGACGGAGGATGCCCAGTCGACAACCTGCTTTGGAGGCCAGCTTGGAAATGTGGTTTTCCCAAGAAAGATCATGGCAGATAGTCAGACCCAAAAGCTTGAGCGACAGAACTTCTTGGAGAGGATTGTTCAGAAAGTGGATGGGAGGGTTGTCGAGTCGGTCCTTTCGGAGACATAGTAAGAGTGTGAGATTTGTCAGGATTGAAAGACATGTTCCATTTGCTCAATTCGAATATGAGCACATCTATAAAGTCTTTACAATTCGAATGTGAGTTTGTCTATAAAGTATGTATAATTAGAATGTGAGTTTGTCTATAAAGTATGTACAATTAGAATGTGAGTACATCTATAAAGTATGTACAATTAGAATGTGAGAACATCGATGAAGTATGTTCTGTTCGAATGTGAGAACATCTATAAAGTACGTATAATTAGAATGTGAGTACATCCATAAAATATGTACAATTAGAATGTGGATACATCTATAAAGTATGTACAATTAGAATGTGAGTACATCTATTCAGTATGTACAATTAGAATGTGAGTACATCCATAAAATATGTACAATTAGAATGTGGATACATCTATAAAGTATGTACAATTAGAATGTGAGTACATCTATAAAGTATGTACAATTAGAATGTGAGAACATCGATGAAGTATGTTCTGTTCGAATGTGAGAACATCTATAAAGTACGTATAATTAGAATGTGAGTACATCCATAAAATATGTACAATTAGAATGTGGATACATCTATAAAGTATGTACAATTAGAATGTGAGTACATCTATTCAGTATGTACAATTAGAATGTGAGTACATCCATAAAATATGTACAATTAGAATGTGGATACATCTATAAAGTATGTACAATTAGAATGTGAGTACATCTATTCAGTATGTACAATTAGAATGTGAGTCCATCTATAAAGTATGTACAATTGGAATGTGAGTATATTTATAAAGTATGTACAATTAGAATATTAAGCACGTGCTATGAGGAATTTGTTGGAAACTTGTGGGTCTTCTGGGTCCTCATGGACCTTTGGGTGTTCCATGCCTTTTGGTCCTCGGGAACTTTGGGGTCTTTGGGGTCTTTTGGGTCCTCAGGGACTCTTGGATCCTCTGGGTCTTAAGGATCTTTGGGGTCTTAAAGGGTTTTCCAAGATCGAAGGGGTATCAGCGGTCTGAAGTGTTAAAAGGGACATTTCAATAGCACGTAATATGTAATTAATTCCTTCATATAATAGGTAATAAATAGGCACTAAAAGTATTACACACACACACACACACACACACACACACACACACACACACACACACACACACAAATCATCCATTTATAGTAGATATTTTCACATTTATATTTCTGTTTATTTGACCCACTCTCCCCTTGCTGCATCCTGAGGTTCTTTCACTCTGCGATTCGAAAATGAATTCATCAGGGTCACGGAAGATGCACTACTTTATCCGAAATAATTAAATGTTTCACATAAAATATTATAATACTCTCACACTTGCAGCAACCATAAAATAATTCTTGCCCACAAGCAACATACCAAAACCCCCTTTTTCTTTCCCATAAACTTAATAATGATCCTTATATAAAATACAGGCAGATCCTCAAAATTTTAAGGAACATTAAAAGAGTGGTTGATAGTATGATAGAAGAAGAAGAAACAGGAGTCGAGATCACTTGATAAATTAAAGAAGACATGGTATATTGTGTTTAAATGCCCTTTCCAGTACAGCGGAAACTGCTGAAGAGCTTCCTGGTCAAGGAAATACACTAGATTTTCTATTGGCTTCTCGGTGGTTTGGCTTGGGTGTCAGCAATGGCATGCCACACTGCGAAAGACACGGTGGAATCTTTAACATCCGCAACCTGCTTCTTTTTTTTTCGGATGCAGCATCAGGCTGTGAGTGGCATCATTGCTGGGGGGCATGGTGGTGCTGCTGATGGAGTGTCCCCTAGATATTGGGGCAAGAATTTGTAATTTGCTCAGGCTCCGGGTGATGGCTCGCCTACTCTTTTAACGAAGGACACCGTGGCATCTTTAACTTCCACCAGCTAATTCCAGAAGATTGGAGTGGGACGGCCCGTCTAACGTCAACCTGAGGGATGGCAGACACATTGATGGCTCACTCTGTCTGCGACAGATCAGGATGCCAGTTTGTACAGTTGGACTGAGGTTTTAACCCAAGCTAAACGGCTTAGAGGCGAGCGAGTGTGTATACCTCGAGAGTCTAGAATCTAGATCTTCCTGCCATCCCGAACATCCACCAGCAATTTTTTATGCTCGTAATAGAGCACACATACACACACATACACACACAAACACACACACACAAACACACACACACACGAACACACACACACACATACAAACAAACAAATACACACACACACACACACACACACAAACAAACACACACACACACACATATACACACACACACATACACACACACACACACACACACACACAAACACACACACACACGAACACACACACATACAAACAAACAAATACACACACACACGGAAACACATACACACACACACACACACACACACAAACACACACACACATACAAACAAACACACACACACAAACACACACACACACACACACAAACACACACACACACACATACAAACAAACACACACACACACGGAAACACATACACACACACACACATACACACACACAAACACACACACACACACACACAAACAAACAAACACACACAAACACACACACACATATATACAAACAAACAAATACACACACACACACAAACAAACACACACACACATATACACACACACACAAACACACACACACACACACACAAACACATGCGCGCACACACACACCTGCACACACACACACCTGCACACACACACACACACACAAACACAAACACACACTGACGAGACAAACACTTAACCCAGCCACTGAGCTTAGGGGAAGTGCCGTCACTTCCTGGGTTACTCTGGGTACAAGTGACATCATAACAATGACCCCGCTTTTCTCACCGTACTCAGTGGGGCATTTCCTCAAGAAGAACTTCCTCCTCCCCATGGATGCCAACCAATAGGGATTGTCCATGCTCTATCCTTTTCAAGCAAGGAAACAGCACTTACCATTTTTAAAGTGTTTGGTATGACTTGAACCGGTGCAAACCGGATGGGTGTTTTTTAGGATACTCCATCTCCTTACTGGATGGCCGTTGTCTCCCTACGGGAAGTCCTCCGCCCTTCGCCAGGTGTTGTTTTTAGTCCTGGAAAGGTGTCACAGTCACCCTCCCCACTAGTAAACCAGTGAGGGTTATCACTTTGGTCGCCAACAACCCGACCATGTGACAGGTAACACTGGGTTACATGTTACGATTGGCAGTCCCAAAAGATTGACCTGAATGAAAAATAAATGTTGTATAAATTAAATAAAAATTAAATAAACAAATGAAAATGTTGCCAGTCGGGTTCTCTTCACACCAATGTAACGCAATGCCTGCAAAACACCAATATGGTGGTCTATAACCAGGGTCGCAAATCAAACCAAGACTCGACACTCTAAAACGAGTTTGCCACCTCTGGGTGATCCAGCGAACTCTCGGTTTCAGTTCGGCTTCCCAAATGTTGGTCTGCTATTCTTAAATTTGAGGCAAACAAAAGAAAAGCATTTTTGTTGATATAAGGAAATTGGAAATACGACCTCCTCCGATGATATCTACAGGGCAATGATGGCGCACTATTCCAAAATAATATTTGTCAGGGTGTTTGTTTTCAGAAGCTTCTGAATTTCCTTGCTCCTACCCCAAAACAAGCCCCAATTGTCCCCTCTCCTCCCACCATGCTGCCCATGCCTCCACTCCCCCATGGGCCCGCTGTACAACCAAGATGTATTAACGCAATCACCGCAACTTCTCACCTTCGCTGCGGCTCCACGCACACCTCTTGAGGTCACACTGTTTTTTTTTGTCAGTTGTAGCATTTTTTTGCTTTGTATTTCCACCATATTACTCTTCTTTGTTTTGTTTTGTTTTTCTGACCTTTAATACCTAGTTCATCATTAACCCTGTTGAGCTCGTTTTTCAATAGAAAGGTCAAGGCTGACAGAAGAGCAGAATGACAAACGAGGGAGGATTTTACACTGTTAATGGGGGCAGTGGATAACAAGTTGAGAGGTCGTGTTCAACCTAAAGGGATCCATGAGGATGAAGACAGATAGGTTCAGGGAGAGGTGGAGAAGAGGCATATTTATTGAGGATAGGGAGCAAAATGAGTCGGAAGAGGAGACGATGATGTAATGCCACGTTGAAATACAGGGGATGGGGAGCAAGATTACAAAACTCATATAGGTAGATTCACCTGGGCAGATTGGGTTTCGGTCAATCTCACCTGAGCATATGACTAATGATGTTTCAAACCACACGTCACTACGTTGATCTATCCATCATCTCCAGATGTCTTGGAAATTCCTGATAAAGAGTACGCCGATGTCTCCTCTTCGATAAGCCTTCGAGGTATCGTAGGAGAGAAGGGGGCACAAAGGAATGCAGCAGAAATCCAGCTGACACTGGGTGGCAGGCGGAGGGTAATAAAGAAGGGGCTTCTGCTTGAGCATGGGCTGGCGACGGTTGTCGGACTTAAAGGGCAGGGAGATTGCAAGTCCAGATCAGAGATGGCAGAAAACCGAGAGGCCATCCTCCTATCTGCAACACGACCATGTAGCTTGGATTCTGTGTAGTAGATATGAGGTGTTGCAGAAAAAGTTTTGCCTGCAAGGAAATATCAAACTTTGCAACTTCAAATATGGTTGTGCAAGTGCTGTTCAGCAAAAACAAGCAAACTTACAAAAACGAATGAAATCTAATCTATCCTCGGGATGTTTTGCCTCCTCCAAAACGCCAGCTCACCTGTATTGTTGTAAAGTAACCCCTGCTTGAAGCCTCACACTCTTCCAAAGCATATACTGTATGTGGTTGCACGAAAAATGGGGAAATCCAATGTAAAAAAACGACATACTTAAAGAGCGCATATCTAGAAAAGACATTTATACGTCGTTTCTCTTGGACAACCAGCGAATTACTTTCCTAAAATTCCAATACATTTAACGATGCATTTGGATTGATGAGCAGCTGCACGTCAATCGGAATCCATAGTTACCCGGGTATGGAGTGGTAAACGAAGTAAATAAAAAGAAAGCGAGGAGATTGCAAAGAGGAAAGAAATGAGTGTGAGAGGAGTGGTGATATGATGCAATGAAGTTGAAATGCACAGCATGGCCAGAGCATGGTCACAGCATGGCCAGAGCATGGCCATAGCATGGTCACACCTTGGCCACATCATGGCCACAGCATGGCCACATCATGGCCAGAGCATAGCTACAGCATGGCCACAGCATCGCCAGAGCATGGCCACAGCATGGCCAGAGAATGGCCACAGCATGGCCAGAGCATGACCACAGCATGGCCAGAGCATGGTCACAGCATGGCCACAGCATGGCCAGAGCATGGTCACACCTTGGCCACAGCATGGCCACAGCATGGCCAGAGCATGGTCACATCATGGCCAGAGCATAGCTACAGCATGGCCGGAGCATGGCCAGAGCATGGTCACACCTTGGCCACATAATGGCCACAGCATGGCCAGAGAATGGCCACATCATGGCCACAGCATGGCCAGAGCATGACCACAGCATGGCCACATCATGGCCACAGCATGTCCACGTCATGGTCACATCATGGCAACATCATGGTCACATCATGGCCACAGCATGGCAACATCATGGTCACATCATGGCCAGAGCATAGCTACTGCATGGCCACAGCATCGCCAGAGCATGGCCACAGCATGGCCAGAGAATGGCCACAGCATGGCCAGAGGATGACCACAGCATGGCCAGAGCATGGTCACAGCATGGCCAGAGCATGGTCACACCTTGGCCACAGCATGGCCAGAGCATGGTCACATCATGGCCAGAGCATAGCTACAGCATGGCCAGAGCATGGTCACACCTTGGCCATATAATGGCCACAGCATGGCCACAGCATAGCTACAGCATGGCCAGAGCATGGCCACAGCATGGACAGAGAATGGCCACATCATGGCCACATCATGGCCAGAGCATGACCACAGCATGGCCACAGCATGTCCACGTCATGGTCACGTCATGGCCACAGCATGGCAACATCATGGTCACATCATGGCCACAGCATGGCCACAGCATGGCAACATCATGGCCACATCTTGGCCACAGCATGGTCACATCATGGCAACATCATGGCCACAGCATGGCAACATCATGGTCACATCATGGCAACATCATGGCCACATCTTGGCCACAGCATGGCAACATGATGGTCACATCATGGCAACAGCATGGCAACATCATGGTCACATTATGGCCACAGCATGGCAACATCATGGTCACATCATGGCCACAGCATGGCAACATCATGGCCACATCTTGGCCACAGCATGGCAACATCATGGCCACATCTTGGCAACATCATGGCCACATCTTGGCAACATCATGGCCACATCTTGGCCACAGCATGTCCACAGCAGGCCGGTGATCCATTTGTGTGCTCGACAGAAGGTATGGGATAATCAGCACATTGGCGGGCACTGTCGACTGCAATTACAAATGTACCGTACGCGTTTAAACGACGTGAGCAAGCATTAGGCATGATTGAGACTTCCGGGGTAGCTATGGGGTTTGCTGGGTTGATTTGAATAAATGGATCTTCTTAATGACGTATTGGTTCAGACTCAGTGGGGTAATGTTTCGAGAGTATCCGCTGAGAGTCTCCAAGGTCGGCGGTTCAAACACTGGCCGAGTCGTCCCATAGACTTTAAAATGACGTGTTCTGCTTCCTTACGTGACGTTCAGCATTTAAAAGGATAGAGCACGGACAATTCCTACAGGTTGGCATCCATAGGGAGGAAGAGATTCCTTCTTGGGAAATGCTGAGTGCGTTGAGAAAGACACCTTGTTGTGACGTCACAGGCGCCCAGAGTGCCCTGGGAAGTGACGCTACTTCCCCCAAGCTCAGTGGCTACTTTTGTCTCGTCCAACAGTCCTGTGTTGTGTCTCGTGTATTTGGCTGTATGTCCGTGAATGTGTGTGTGTGAGGTAGTAGTAGTAGCTCCACTATGAGCCTTAGATGCTGTAAAAAAAAAGAAAAAAGAGCAGACTTAAGCCAGCTCCTGCCTGGTCCGACTCCTGTTTCAAGCAAAAAAAATGATCGAATTCTGATGCTGAGAACCATGTTTTGGTCCCTGCATGTGCCAGCCACTCTGGGATTCTGTGGCCGTGCTGGAATAGCATGATACAGATTGCTTTACCCTCTTCTGAGAGCCTCGTCCATCTGCGATGACCACGGTGTCAATACATTGGTGAAACAGCAATGTCCCCTATTTGGTGGTGGCACAAAGTGGATTGAGAGCCGTCATATCGTACAGATGGCTGGTGGAACATTGTACCGATTGTGATGCTGGCCGTGGCACTTATGGCGAGCGGCCGCTGGTAGATCGATTTCCAGACAGCGATGTCTCAGGAGCGATTTCAAATCGCAAAGCTTCACTTGGCCAGTGTTCTGGCGTCGGATTGCGAACATTTGTATCTGGTTTGAGGTCACTATGAACATCCTGTGCAGTGTTACAAACTGTGCACTCCTGTGTGATGACCTCCTGGGTGTTCATGGCCTCATGGTGGGCATTCCTCGTCCACAGTTCCATGGGCACACATCGCATATGCTTTGCTGCCGAGTCTCTTGGAAAACGAGCACCTCACCAAATCTCAACATGGGATTGTCTGAAAACCTCAAACATCATCAGATACAAAAATTCTAAACCGTCTTCCCTCCTTCAGACTTCTCCGCCTTTTTCGTTGATAGACGTACCAGAATTTAATGGTGGGTTCACTCAACCTGTCATCCTTCCGAGGTCGGCAAAATAAGTACCAATTTACTGGAAACAGAAGGCAATGCATCATCAGGCGCAGCCCTGATTCCAGCAATGACGCAATCAGTAGTCACAGGCTGCAAATAAAACAATAATAATAATCTTATTATAATTCACCAAATGTCCGTCTGTCTGTCCGTCTGTTCCCAGGTACCGCAAAAACGGCTGAACCGATCACAACGAAATTTTTGGTGGGTAATCCTGGGACCCCCTGGAGTAAATTAGGCGATATTGCGTTTCCATTTAGGATTTTTTTTTTCAATTTTCCAATTTTTCAGTTTTTCCAAACACGATGGAATAGTATTTACCGATATGAACAGTGATGTGGCTTTTATTGAAATTCTACAAATACTGTTTAGATTTTGATGATTTGCGTGTGATATGATTTAACGCATGTTTCTAGAAATCGTTTAAAATAAAATGCCTTCAATTTCCGATATTTTACCTTTTCATTTGGGCCTCCCAATTTAAGCCCCGCCCGTAGAGCGGGCACCGTTGCTAGTCTACACACAACAACAACATGCATTTTCAGGCCATTTTCCCTGCTAGAGCGGGGGTTAGCCTTGCGGTCCCCATGACAATCTTCTCCATTTGCCCTATTTTCTGCATCTCTCCTTGTTAACCCCCTTGCCCGCATTTCTTCTTCCACCATCTTTAGCCAAGTCTTTCTCGGTCTTCCCCATCCTCTACTTCCTTCTACATTCATTTCCATCACTCATCTCAACCAGTCACTTTCATCCTTCCTCAACACATGACCAAACCATCTCAACCTGTTCCTCTTCACAGCATCAATCACAGGCTCTATTCCCATCATCTTTCGCAATTCATCATTTGTCTTCCTCTCTCTCAACGATACTCCGCACATCCACCGAACCATTCGCATTTCCACCCTTTCCAGCCTTCGTTGCTGCTCTACGTTCATTACCCATGTCTCGCTCCCATAAATCATAACACTTCTCACACATGCAGCATACACCTTTCCCTTCAGCTTCAACGACACTCCCATCATCAGCACGCCACTCAGTTCCCGAAACCTCTTCCATGCACATCTCACTCTAGCAACCGTTGCCGAGTCTGATCCACCTTCTCCATTCAGCATGTCTCCGAGGTAGCAAAATGTTTTCACACCTTCCAAAGTTCCACAGTCGTTCTAAAGTCGTTCACGCCGTTCTTGTCTATATAAACTTAAGTTTAGCCCTGGTACTTTCAGCAAATGAAAGAGAAGCGATAATATGATTTTGTCAGAAGATTTTTTTTTTTTACTTTAGATTTAAGAAAACGGGAATATTCTCATCTTTCCCGAGATGCTTTTGAAAAGGGAACATTTTAGAGGCGCCATCTTCAAAACCTAAACACTTCAGATGTGAGACAATACATGCTGTAGGTTGAATTGTAAGCCGCTGCATAGCATGTGTGCAGGAACACTCATTCCCCAACTCATCCAGCAAGTTTTGTTGTAAGCCATGCCCAAGTGTTTGTAAAATCATGTTACATATCGTTTTTGGCTCTATCACTTAAACGTTTAAAAAATTCTTGCATGCGGATCCGGATTCGGATCTTCACCAAAATCGAATCGATTCGTCCTCGTCCGCACACCCAACCAATCCACCAAGTTTCGTCCAATTCCGTCCATAACCTTTTGAGATATCGTGCTGTATATTGGTTTTAGGCCTGTCACTCATTGGTGAATAAACAATTTGCAACAACACCTGGAAATTCCGCGCTGAGTGCGGTGAGCAAGGCAGTGCAATTGTTATGACGTCACTGGTACCCACACTATCCCGGAAAATGACCGCAGTGATGGCACTTCCCCCTCCCAAGCTCAGTGGCCATGTTAAGTGTTTGTCTCGCTAGTGTGTGTATGTGTGTGTGTTTTGTGTGTGTGTTGCTGTGTGTTTGTGTGCATGCGGCAACTCCATATTACGAGCCTCAGGCCATGTAAAAAAACGACCACTTTGATGCTTTGGAAAATCATTTCTTCCTTTATGCAGATGATTCCAAATTGTGTTGTACAGTACCCAATCCCTCTGCTAGGCATACAGCAGCAGCATCTATCTCTATGATGATATGGGAATGCTTCGGCACTGGCCTGACAAATGGATCAAGGCCTTCAATCCTGGAAAATCTCGTTGCTTCACACTATCGCTCTGAAAGGATCATCAAATTAACCCACCTGTCTATTTCCTCCGCCATCCACTGGAAGAGTTTGTGTCTTGAACTTCTAGGCCTCACCCTCAGCCATTGCTTTCCCTGGGCTGACTGCATAGGAAAGCTGGCCTCCAGATATCAGCCACTGGGCATCCTCCCTCGTTCCAGTCTTACCTTGGAAAATCAGAGCTAATCACAGTCGAAAGTCTGTGTCCATGGCTCAATGCTCTCTTATGGTCCAGTGCCCCAACCCAACATCATATTTGTCTTTCCCGGATACTATGGAATTGAAATGTCTCAAACATATTGGAATCTGCCATGATGAGGCCATAGCTCAAGGTCTGTTTCTGTCAGATTGCAAGAAGCGCAGTGGTCTTCTGGGTCGTTTTTAACCATATATTCTTCAATATTGCTCCCTCGGCTCTCTCAGTCCTCCGACCATCCCCTGCAACTCCAGGATGCACATGTCCTTCCAGTAACCATCTCTAGGTAAAAGTTCCAAAATCGAGGCTGAATGCACACCTCAACTCTTTTATTCTTCGCTCCTCCCATCTACGGAACCACCTTCCAGAGATGTGTTACGTGGTCCTCCCGGTAACTACCTGGTCTTGGTGACCCCCGGACCGTGGGAGGGACCCCGCCAGAAAGATATATGGTTTATACGCTTTCGTAACGCAATCAATATGAATTCCGGTCAAGAAGAAACCCCACACCAAGGATCCGGAATAATCAATAATATATTCACTGAGCAATCAACAACCATCAACAATGCACAATCAATATTACAACCATGTGAACTCATCTACACAAACTCTAAGATGGCCATCTTAATCTTATACATTCCTCACGTGAGCCCCACTCCTGACTCCCTCCGTGGTCAATGTCTCTCCTCTCCGCACACGGGCGGTTGAACGAGCCCCGGGCGGACGTGCTCTAAACGTGCCGTCTCGGACTGGGGCCGCGGCTGCAGCGCACCTCCTTGCCAAGCCACGGGGCAAACCCAGCGCGGCGTCCAACGTGCGCGAGGCCCCAAGTGCGATCCTTACGCGTCCTTGTAGATGGGCAAAAACCCAGCGCGGCTTCCGACGCGAGCGAGGCCCAACGTGCGGACCCGTACGCGTCTTTGTAGACGGGGCAAAACCCAGCGCGGCTTCCGACGCGAGCGAGGCCCAACGTGCGGACCCGTACGCGTCTTTGTAGACGGGGCAAACTGTCCCGGACGCTTGGTTTCGTGCACGAACTCACGGTGACTGGACGTGTCAAAAGGTATTTACCGCCCAGGTAACTCCTCTCGCCAGACGTTTCGCAACGGCGCGTTTTTCGCGCAGCGTAAGGTCGATTCCACCTTCTCGTCGTCGCGGGGCGAGGAAGAAGAAGCCTTCCTTTCCCTCGTGTCTTTTCTCCTCCCTTTCCCGTCACTTCCGCTTCCGGCCACTTCCGTTTCCTGCCACTCTTTCAGAAGGGCTCCTGACCCTCCAACCACAACAACTACACAACAACTTAATATACTACACACGGAAGCAAACACCTGCATGGTAATTCACATACATTCACATAAATATGTAACACTCCCCCCCTTCAAGAAAGAAAGTTTGAACCCAGCGAAAACTTTCTTTGCCGGCCAATTTGGAGAAATAAACCAGATAACTCAACCCCCCCACATTATCAATTCCCCCCGGGCACAGTTATCACTTAAAAATAAAGCCAGTTAAGCCACTCGATAGCACTTTTCCGGGAGGCCAAGCCGAGTATTCACTACATGGATGCCTTTAGGAACGCGGAGTTCACGGTTAGTCCGTGCAGGAAAGTTCTCTACATGGGCGCCTTGAGGAACGTGGAGTTCACGGTTAGTCCGTGCAGGAAAGTTCTCTACATGGGCGCCTTTAGGAACGGCGTTCACGGTTAATTCGTGTAGGAATCTTGGCTCGGCGGCTCCGCCGCCTTCAGTGCTTCAACTTCTCGGAACGTCCCTAATAATTAGGGTGGGACCACTGGTCCCTGTAGTCCCCTGAATACCGGTCTTCTTCTCGGCCACTACTTTGCCAATTCTTCCTTCGGGAGCGGCCGTAACTCAGGGAGCCTCCATAATAATATTGACTGCGGCCACCACCAAAACTACCGCCCAGTTGTCCTCTCCTGTAGACCTCTCGACGCCTACGAAATGCCTTCCCTACTGTTATGGTCCGACCCTCCAAATCCTTGCCATTCCAATTCTTCTCTGCCTCTCTGGCGTCTTTTGTGCTGGCAAACGTGACAAAGCCGAACCCTCTTGACTGTTGCGTTTCCCAGTCTCTTACCAACCGCACTTCCACCAGCGGCCCATATCTGTTGAAGACAGAGGTCAGAACTTCTTCCTCTGTTTTGAAGTTCAGTCCCCCTACAAATAACTTGGCACTTTTGTCACCATCCCGAGCTGGTGTGGTGTTATTTTCCCTGCTGGGCTCTTTCTCAACCCTCAGGTTACCATAAACTTGACCCCCGGCCAAATCATTCCCGAGAACCACAGATACACCCTCTACAGGAAACGTGGCTTGTAAACCGACGGTGACCGGTCCTGACACCAAATCGGACTCCAACTGGATGACCTGAAGGGGAGCACTAACACCGCCCCCGATCCCCTGTAAACGAACACTATCCCCCGTTGCCGTCTCCTCGGACCATGGCAAAATGCCTTCAAGCATTAAAGATTGATGGGCCCCTGTGTCTCTCAATATCCTAACCGGTCTCCGGTTAGTCGAGGCTCCATCCAGTGACACAAACCCCTCGGAAACAAATGGTTGGTAACCCTCTTGATGGCGATTTCTTACGCTAGCCATCGCATTCGGAGTTGTAATAGTCGGACTCCGCTCTGGGTTGTCCCTTTTCATGAGGTAACAACTGGACATCAAGTGTCCAGGTTTTTTGCAAAACGCGCAAGTAGGCCCGGAGGAAAAACTCGGGGTCTGCCTCGGGCCCCCCGAACTATAAGTTTGTCTTGGGCCCGCATCCCTCTGATTTCGAACCGGTGGGGTATCATAGTTGTCCCCATAATCATCTCGAGGCCGCCGCCATGTATGGTCGTTCTCCGCACCTGCTGTTCCCCACCTCCCCTGCGGAGATCTAGGCGAGGAGTTAGGTTCGTGGACCCCTATTCGGTGGGTTAAGGCATAATCATCTGCCATGGTGGCTGCGTCCCACAACTTTGGTACCTTCTTTTCCTGCAGGTACACTTTGATGTCCTCGTGGACACACTGCTGGAATTCCTCCACCAGGATCAAGTCCCGCAATGTCTCGAAGTCTTTCCCGACTCCTTTTGACTCACACCACCGATCAAACATGTTTTCTTTCACTCTGGCAAACTCCACATGGGTCTCACTCTCCCTCTTCCTGGCATTCCTGAATTTTTGCCTGTAAGCTTCCGGAACCAACTCATAGGCCTTGAGGATGTGCTTCTTCAGTACCTCATAATCTGCACATTGGTCCATTGGTAGCGCCGAATAAATTTCCTGAGCTTTCCCCACCAGCACACTTTGTACGAGTATGGTCCAGGCCTCCTCCGGCCAGTTTAATTGTCGAGCCACTTTCTCAAAGTGTGGGAAGAATTTCGCGACTTCTTTTTCACTGAACGGTGGAACCAGCCTCACATGTCTGCCCACATCCCAGGTTTTCTGGTTAGGTGTCGACCCCGTCAGCAAGGGTGGTGCCTCTCCCCGTTCTCTCATTAACTCCAGCTCCTTGAATTTGATTTCTTGCTGAAGCTGCATGTCACGTTCCTTTAATTCCCTTTCCGCTTTTCTCTCCTCTGCTTCGAGGTCCCTTGCAGCTCTCCTTTCCTCTGCTTGTTCCTTTTCTCTTCTTTCCTGGAGTTCTCTTTCCACTCTCCTTTCCTCTGCTTGTTTCTCTTCTCTCCTCTCCTCTGCTTTCCTTTCTTCTTCTGCTCTTTCCTTTTCTGCTTTCCTTTCTTCTTCTGCTCTTTCCTTTTCTGCTTTCCTTTCTTCTTCTGCTCTTTCCTTTTCTGCTTTCCTTTCTTCTTCTGCTCTTTCCTTTTCTGCTTTCCTTTCTTCTTCTGCTCTTTCCTTTTCTGCTTTCCTTTCTTCTTCTGCTCTTTCCTTTTCTGCTTTCCTTTCTTCTTCTGCTAACCTTTCCTGGAGTTCTCGTTCCACTCTCCTTTCCTCTGCTTGTTTCTCTTCTCTCCTCTCTTCTGCTTTCCTTTCTTCTTCTTTTAACCTTTCCTGGAGTTCTCGTTCCACTCTCCTTTCCTCTGCTTGCTTCTCTTCTCTTCTCTCTTCTGCTTTCCTTTCTTCTTCTTTGATCCGTTCCTGGCTCCGTAATTGCAACTCCAGTTTCCGGAGCTCCACGTCTTCTGGTTCTTCGGGTAGCCACTCCCAGGCTAACTCGTCCCATGTTCCTAATCCCACCATAGATTGTATCACCGTGGCCTGCAACTCTGCCTTCCTCAAATTAGTTCGGACCTCCAAGTTAAAATGTTTGGCCAATTTCAAGAGATCCGACTTTAGCAACGCTCGGAACTGTGCCTCACTCGGGGTTACCCCAAAGTTCTGTGCCACAAACGCCATGGTGCCTATCGTTAACACCTGTTAACCTTCACCCCAAGACTTTCCCCAATTTCTCAAAAAAAAAAAATATTACCAATTAATAATTAATTAATAAATTTTAATTACCAAAAATATTATTATTTTATTATTTTATACACTTTTAGATCCCGGACGTAGACCCAATTGCGAAACCGCAAATCGTAATTTGGACGAGCCCCCAATTCTGTTACGTGGTCCTCCCGGTAACTACCTGGTCTTGGTGACCCCCGGACCGTGGGAGGGACCCCGCCAGAAAGATATATGGTTTATACGCTTTCGTAACGCAATCAATATGAATTCCGGTCAAGAAGAAACCCCACACCAAGGATCCGGAATAATCAATAATATATTCACTGAGCAATCAACAACCATCAACAATGCACAATCAATATTACAACCATGTGAACTCATCTACACAAACTCTAAGATGGCCATCTTAATCTTATACATTCCTCACGTGAGCCCCACTCCTGACTCCCTCCGTGGTCAATGTCTCTCCTCTCCGCACACGGGCGGTTGAACGAGCCCCGGGCGGACGTGCTCTAAACGTGCCGTCTCGGACTGGGGCCGCGGCTGCAGCGCACCTCCTTGCCAAGCCACGGGGCAAACCCAGCGCGGCGTCCAACGTGCGCGAGGCCCCAAGTGCGATCCTTACGCGTCCTTGTAGATGGGCAAAAACCCAGCGCGGCTTCCGACGCGAGCGAGGCCCAACGTGCGGACCCGTACGCGTCTTTGTAGACGGGGCAAAACCCAGCGCGGCTTCCGACGCGAGCGAGGCCCAACGTGCGGACCCGTACGCGTCTTTGTAGACGGGGCAAACTGTCCCGGACGCTTGGTTTCGTGCACGAACTCACGGTGACTGGACGTGTCAAAAGGTATTTACCGCCCAGGTAACTCCTCTCGCCAGACGTTTCGCAACGGCGCGTTTTTCGCGCAGCGTAAGGTCGATTCCACCTTCTCGTCGTCGCGGGGCGAGGAAGAAGAAGCCTTCCTTTCCCTCGTGTCTTTTCTCCTCCCTTTCCCGTCACTTCCGCTTCCGGCCACTTCCGTTTCCTGCCACTCTTTCAGAAGGGCTCCTGACCCTCCAACCACAACAACTACACAACAACTTAATATACTACACACGGAAGCAAACACCTGCATGGTAATTCACATACATTCACATAAATATGTAACAGATGGTTCTGTTTGACTCTTCCCTCCAGAGCTTCAAACACGCAGAGGGCACTTTCTCTTGTCATCCTCAATTTTGGCCCATGATCTTTATTACCCCCATTAACCTTTCCTAACTCAACCATCTTCCTTGCGAGGTTCAGTGTTTCCTCACCTCCTCCCTCTCCTTTTTTCATATTTGTTCCTTCCCTTAACATTTGTCCCACTGTTGGTTCTACCTTGCTCTTCCATAAGCCTCACTTCTGAAAAAAAAAAAAAAAGGAAAACAGTTGTATACACGTGATCACCTGTCTACAAGCAGAATCTCTCTGTAATTTCTTCTTCTTCTTTTTTTAGCCCATAACAAGATAACCTAGTTGAGTATTATTGGTGAGGCAACTTGAATATAGGAAAGGAAAGGCAACTACAGTCACGTGAAAAAGTAAGTACATCCCATATAAAGTTTTGACTTTTTCAACATATTTCAACATGCAGCTATTTGATCTTCATTTCAACAATATTGATAGATAAAGGTGGTATAATATAACAAATAACATGAAACATTTACATTTTGTAGTCCATTGTATAATTTAAATAAACATAAATGCAAATTTTGCATGTGGAAAAAGTAAGTACACCCCAACATTTATCACTACTTCAAATACCTAAAATTAGAATGAGGTGTACCAGCTCAGGTGCAAATGATTAGAACATCGTTAGAGAGGATCTTGGAGGAACCTGTCTTATTTAAACCTCAGACATTTAGTTTGGTTTGCTCTTTGTTGTTAAAGTGTGCGGCATCACCATGCCTAGATCAAAAGAGCTCTCTGAGGCCTTCAGAAAGAAGGTTATAGATGCCTACGGGTCTGGGAAGGGATTTAAAAAGATCTCTAAACAATTTGAAATCAATCATTCAACTGTCCGGAAGATCATCTACAAGTGGAGAAGATTCCAAACAACTGCCAACTTGTTCAGGCCAGGCCACGCCAGCAAATTCAGCCCGAGAGCAGACCGCAAGATGCTGAAAGAAGTCTGTAAGAACCCCAGAATGTCATCACGGGACCTACAGGTAGATCTTGCCACTGTTGATGTCAAAGTGCACGAGTCTTCCATTAGAAAGAGGCTGCACAAATGTGATCTACATGGGAGGTGTGCCAGGAGGAAACCTTTGCTGTCCAGAAAGAACATCAGGGCAAGACTAAAGTTTGCCAATGAACACCTTGGCAAAGACCAGCACTTCTGGAACAATGTGCTCTGGACAAATGAGTCAAAGGTAGACCTATTTGGCCACAGTATCAGAAGACATGTTTGGCGAAAACCAAAGACAGCATTTGACCACAAGAACCTGATACGAACTGTAAAGCATGGTGGTGGAAATACTATGGTTTGGGGCAGCTTTGCTGCATCAGGGCATGGGCAGCTCACCATCATATAATCCACTATGAATTCTTCATTGTACCAGAGGGTGATTGAGGATAATGTGAGGCCATCTGTCGGAAAGTTGAAGCTCAACCGAAGGTGGACCTTGCAACATGACAATGACCCTAAACATACCAGTAAATCCACCAAGGAATGGCTTAAAAGAAAGAAATGGAGGGTTCTGGAATGGCCAAGTCAAAGCCCGGATCTAAATCCCATCGAGATGTTGTGGGGGGATTTGAAACGAGCTGTGCATGCAAGAAACCCTTCAAACATCGCACAGCTGAAATAATTCTGCATGGAGGAGAGGGCAAAAATTTCTCCCAGTCCATGTCAGAGACTGGTGGACAGTTATAAGAAACGCCTACTTGAGGTTGTTTCTGCCAAGGGGGCAATACCACCTATGAGAGCCAAGGGTGTACTTACTTTTTCCACATGCAAAATTTGCATTTATGTTTATTTAAATTATACAATGGACTACAAAATGTAAATGTTTCATGTTATTTGTTATATTATATCACCTTTATCTATCAATATTTTTGAAATGAAGATCAAATAGCTGTATGTTGAAATATGTTGAAGAAGTCAAAACTTTGCATGGGGTGTACTTACTTTTTCACGTGACTGTATATCGGAAAAATTTAATAGGAAAAATTGAATAGGAAAAATATAGGAAATATAGCTATTATATTATAGCTATAGAAAATATATAGGAAAAAAGTTATAGGGAAAAGGAAAGGGAGAAATAAGCTAAAGGAAAACTATAGGAAAGGAAACTAAAGGAAAAGCAACTTGAATATTGGAAAAAGCTGTAGGAAAAAGGAACGGGAGAAATAAGCTATATAGTGGGGCAACTTAGCATAACAATTGTGCATTTTGTGAGGAAAGCACCACATTTGGCACACCAGTAGACTATCATATTATGAAAAGATCTGGATATTGGGCCATCTCAGATTCAGAGATTTGATTTTTGCAAGATTTCGATTCGATTGCGACCGAAGAGAACACCTTCTTCGTCTTCTGTACAGTGAAGTTGCAAGCTCTGAATTCTCTGGCTACATCTGGGTGCTTCATTGGGAGTGCAACCATGTCCCTCGGGTGAACAGGGACCCACCTGGCATTGTGTGTGTGGTCTAAGGCATGGAACCATGGGACCAGTTCCGTCAAGGCATCACGGTACATCGTGAATGAGGCCTGCCGCAGAGAACGCACGTAGACCAGTACCAACATCTCTAGTTCCAGCGCAGTTGCCCAGACACCAGTCTTCGAACTCAGGCAGGTCTTCTGCATCATCAGCATATGTCATACAGTGGCGTTCATACGCACGGTGTTGCAGGATGTGCAGTGCCGCTGCAGTGATTTGATGAGCTCTTCTTGTGCGGGTGACGTGGGCAGCTCGCAGGAAGGAGTCGGCCGTCACTGGCGTTGCAATATCAGCTTGCAAATCTGCAAAATCTGCAAATCTTGCAAAAATCAAATCTCTGAATCTGAGATGGCCCAATATCCAGATCTTTTCATAATATGATAGTCTACTAGTGTGCCAAATTTGGTGCTTTCCTCATAAAATGCACAATTGTTATGCTATATTTAGCTTAGCTGCCGGACTAATAGGAAAACTATAGGAAAGGAAACTATAGGAAAAGCAACTTGAATATTGGAAAAAGCTATAGGAAAAACTATAGGAAAAACTATAGGAAAACAGCTATAGGAAAAAGGAAAGGGAGAAATAAGCTATAGGAAAACTATAGGAAAGGAAACTAAAGGAAAAGCAACTTGAATATTGGAAAAAGATATAGGAAAAACTATAGGAAAAAAGCTATAGGAAACATATAGTGTTGCTATAGGAAAACTTGAAATTACTATAGCTGCTATAGGATATATAGGAAAATTATATACTTGGAAAAGCTATAGGAAAAAAGGCAACTTGAATTGAAAACAGCAAAGGAGGTGACAGTGATGTTGTCATGCTGAGTGTTTGAGGATTGGGACGGGCGAGTGAATGCGGGATGGAGGAATTGCATCAGTTCTGCAAGTGTTGGCGGGCGCAGGTTAATTGGGCAGGTAATAGCTGCATTATTCCAGGCACACGTGGCAGCCTTGCATTAAATTAAAGGTGAAAGGGAAGAGTGAAAGTTCCTTCCAATCGGTTTCGCGCCACTGCCCAGCTAATCACAGATCGCAAGCTGTGATGCTACTAGAATCTGACAGCCCCCGTAGCTATTCCAACACTGCTGCTATCTCTGCCGTCAAAGACTCAGGCATCCGGCACAGCAGTGTAATTCACACGATCACTGCTTGTGTGAGGCTATTATAATTACACTGTCATTGTATCCCAAATGCTGCTGTCCTATCCAAAGCACTGGTGTACGACTTTCTGCAGACGAGAATATAAGGATAACGCATGGTTGTGGCCAATGTGCAAAAAATTTCCAGGAAGATTCACTAAAAAGATGCCCACTCAGTACATTGCTCCCCCTACCAAATCCCAGTCCACTTCCTAAATCCAACGCATGACGCACATGGTCCTAACGCCCCGGTTTATTTTGACTATATGACCTATTTTTACCATTTTAAACACATTTGTTATTCACCACTGACAATCAGAGAACTTGCTCTCCAAATGGCTTGACAATGCAATTTTTTGTCAAATTCAACCCGAGCCAACACACTGAATGGCCAAATGTAAACCCCCAGTGAATGTTCTGAAATGTCTCTTATTTGTATTTTTTTTCTTTACAAGATCGAGGCTCGTGTAAGAGCTAACATTAATCACAAAAAAAACAACGGACACACAAAACATACAAAAAAGGGAGCGGGAGACAAGATGGGGAGAGAGAGGGAAGCACACAAGTACAACATTTGAGAGCAGGGACATCGGGAGATCTGTGGGAGGGAGAGGGCTTGGGGGGGGGGCACGGGAAGGGGCGGGGGGGGAGAGGTATAAACACATGGACATTGCTAGGACTTCCAGGAAGGAAGTCGGAATTTCAAAAAAGTGGATCTGGGGTGAATTAACGGGGGTAGAAAAGATCCAGGTTTTGGATGGGGGAAGATAAGAGATGGTGGTGAACAGCTGTTTTAAAGACCTGGAGGGAGGAGTGGGATTGAATAGAGTGTGGGAGATTGTTCCAGAGGCGGGAGTAAAGAGGAATGAAAGAGTGAAGGTGAGCAGAGAGTCTTGATTTTGGTAGTTTAACCATAAGAGGGTTGCTGGCAGATCTTGTGCGACCTGTAGGAATATTTGGGGGACAGAGCACAGACAGGGCTCGGGGGGGGCAAGGCCGGAGAGGAGTCGGTAGAAGACAGGAAGACCAGCAACCTGCCTGCGGTGAGTGAGTGAAAGCCCCTCAGAATCAGGTTCATCACGAGTGATTCCAATGATTCTGAAAGCTTTGGTTTCAACCGTGTGAGGCTGAGGTAGGTGCGAGGCAGGAGCACAGGCCCAAAGGGGAGAACAGTAATAACTCTTGAAGAACTCTTGCAAGTCATATTTGATGAAAGAAAAGAAAAAAAATCCAGGAAAATGGTCGATGATAAAAAAAAGAGTAACATACTGGCCTTCTTCATGAGAGGTCATCTCGGAACTATGCGTGTGCAGTACATCCCACGGGCAAATCACACATGGAATGAGGTCCTGACCACAACCCGGGGTCATGCCCTTTCTCTTGCCTCACACTCTACGCTTCTGGGTTCTCTCAGATGTGCACACGAGAGATGTGGCCATGTGATATGCTAGTGAACTTCTCCAGTGAGGCACTTCCTCGATGCTAAAGATCATCACCTTGCATTAACCCCATACATTGTTCTCACTCATCGTGGTGTGGAAATCAAAAGAGTGGGCTTGTTTACCGCTTGCGCAGGTGGTTCTGGGTTGGAATCCACGTGGAGTGAACTCAAACCAACCTCAGTTTTACTCGTGCCAGTGCAGTGAATAGTTCCTGTATCCGTGCGCTGTTTTTAAGGTGACATTTAATCATTGGCACCGTGTCGGTCGTGTACAAGTGTAAAAAAATCCAATACTGTCCAATTATTGTGAAAGGAAGTCTTGGAGGCTCAGCCTGTTGGATTTCTCAAAATTACATCAAAATTAAATTGAACCCAGACCATTACCACCTATAATATAGTCAATATTATTTGTAGAAATGGCTGAAACAGATATTTCGCTAAGAATGTCAAAATATCATCCAGATGTGCATACCAAATGAAGCAAAACAGTAGATTCTGTAGAACTAGATTCATCATGTGATGGGCCTTGTATAAAATTCAGTAATACAGGGAGATTTTTATTTATTCGAGAACCCTAAATAATTCCCATAAACGAAAAAACTATATCTCTTAGCAACCTTATATTTTGCGAAAATGTAGCCTAATGTTAGCGAAAGATGTAACATGATCCTGAGACATCCTGAGTTGTGAGAGCTTGCGGAATTCCTCACCGGTCGCAGTCAATGTGTGGCCCTGAATGGATTTCTCTCATCTCCCCTTCCTGTTCAGGCTGGAGTTCCCCAAGGCAGTGTTCTGGGCCCTGTGCTTTTTCTGGTCTTCATCAATGATCTCTCCAACTCTCTGGAAAATCCTCTGTATCTCTTTGCTGATGACTCCATGATCTTCCGCTCCATTGGTCATCCCTCAGATCGGCAGTCTGCAGCTTCATCACTCTCTGCAGACCTGGACAAAATCACAGACTGGTCAAACAAGTGGAACATGTCTTTAAATCCTGACAAATCTCACACTCTCACTTTGTCTCTCCGAAAAGACCGTCTAGACAACCCTCACATCTACTTTCTGAATAATCCTCTCCAAGAAGTTCTGTCACTCAAGCTTTTGGGTCTCACTATCTGCCATGATCTTTCCTGGGAAAACCACATTTCCAATCTGGCCTCCAAAGCCAGTCGCCGACTGGGCATCCTCCGTCGTGCGAAGTCATTCCTTAGCACACCTGAACCCCTCACCACATACAAGGCTTTCATCCGCAGCTCAATGGAATACTGTTCTCCCCTCTGGGCCGGTGCTCCTGCCTCACACCTCGCTCGGCTTCACGCTGTTGAAACCAAAGCTTTCAGAATCATTGGAATCTCCCGTGATGAAGCTGATTCTGAGGACCTTTCACTCGCTCACCGCAGGCAGGTTGGTAGTCTTTCTGTCTTCTACCGACTTCTCTCCGGCCTTGCTCTCCCAGCTCTCTCTGTGCTCTGTCCCCCAAATATTCCTACAGGTCACACAAGATCTGCCAGCAACCCTCTTCTGGTGAAATTGCCAAAATCAAGACTCTCTGCTCACCTTCACTCTTTCATTCCTCTTTTCTCCCGCCTCTGGAACAAATTGCCACACTCTCTTCAGTCCCAATCCTCCCTCCAGGTCTTTAAAACAGCTGTTCACCACCATCTCTTATCTTCCCCCAACCAAAACCTTGAACTTTTCTACCCCCGTTAATTCACCCCAGATACACTTTTTTGAAATACCGACTTCTTTTCCTGGAAGTCCTAGCAGTGTCCATGTATTTTTTTTTACTCTCCACCCTCCCCCCTCAGCACACACCCTTCCTCTCCCACCTCCCCCCAAGCCCTCTTCCTCCCACAGATCTCCTGATGTCCCTGTTCTCTCCTGTTGTACTTCTGTGCTTCCCCCTCTCTCCCCATCTTGTCTCCGGCTCCCTTTATTATATGTCTTATGTGTCCTTTTATTGTTTTTTTTTGTCATTAATGTTAGCTCTTACACGATCCTCGATCTTGTAAACAAAAAAAAAACAAAAAACAAACATGATCCTGAGTTGTTAGAGAAAGACGTAACATGATCCTGAGAGATCCTGAGAGTGACCTGGCATTAACGCCATGGTGCTGTCTGTGGAAGAATGCATGCTTCTCATCGAACATCACATCAAGAATGCATATTGTTGCGGTTTTGAGTCTGTAAAGTGAGTCTAATAAAGGTTAAAATTTGCCCCCCATCGTTAGTCACACAAGCAACATGTAGCCTCGCGATAGTATAGTTATGTCTTAGTATTTGTGAGCTTAGTTCCTTTCCATTGTTAGTTCTGCGTTGAGTAAGAGCCAGGAGAAAATAGGCCCTACTGCCACCGATCATCCTACGTCCATAGCCTCAATCCCTTTTGCGTTAACGTTGGTTCATTATTGGGCAAGTTAACACGAGGCAGGCCTAGGAAGGTCGGGGCGGAGTCGAGGGCGGAGTGGCAGAGGTGTTGACGGTAAGCACGAGCCGCCAATCAGGGCTCAGAGGTGGTGACGGCGGCGTTGCGTCACACGGCGTGGTGAGAAGGATCGAGAGTGTTCCAGAAGGTTCGGGGTGCGTAGCTATAAGACCCGCTGTGCAAAGCCCTCGACAGGACTTGAAGCAGAGGACTTGCACGGGGGGACTTGCATGAGGACTAGCGCGGAAGAGGATCGTTATAAAGAACTTGCACGATAACTTGTGCGCACTAAACCAGCTCAGAGGATCGAGGAAGAGGAGTTGGCCGCGTGTGAGAACTGTACAGATACGCGGGCGCAGCCAGACGCGCTTGAACTGATATACAGTGCATTTGAGACGCGCGAGTGAGAACGGCTGAGTAATCGCCAGCTGCGCTAAAAGTCCCACCCTTTGCCGTTCCGCCCCATCATCTGCCTTGTTCGGGAGATGCGCTACGAGTCCCTGCCTTCGCCTGCCACCATCTTCGCGGGACGTGCCGGGGCCGTGGAGAGCCGGACGGGGACCGTCTCTGGACGACCACATCGAGGCGTTGGGGAACATCTACCCATCTGCAATTCCCTGTGTGAGTGTGAGATGGGCCTGTTGTCTGGGATTTAGTTAAGACTGTCTAAGGCTACTCTGTGTCTCTGCATCCCTGAACATTGTATATACGTGTAGGAATAATTAAAACCTTTGTTCTTCCTTTTCCTGATTCGATCGTTCCTGTGATTTCCTCATTGACTAAGCGTGGCACGAGTACAACCGCTCTAATCGGGTTCCAACATCTAGGTAACTGCGTGGACCACGTTTACGCAATCCGCTTGGCGTACTCACATCACACGTGGTTCGTGCGAGGCTTGTTTCCTCGCTCCCAGGGCAGCGCGGGGAATTAGGTACGAGCGAGAAGTGTTCCCGAGACTCTACTCCGCGTTTGTCCGGAAGGGACGTTGCAAGTCTCGGTTCCGCCAAGCCCAGAAAAACAAAGGGGATTAATCCCCCCTTGGTAAGCGGAAGAAGGGCGGCGTAGAGACCGTAACAATATTTAGGGAATGTCAAATGGCATTTAAAAGTCGCTTTGGTGGTCATACGGAAACTTCAAAATCAGCGATATGGAAACTGGTGAAGCAGTTCAGAGAAACTGATTGTGTGAAAGTTAAAAAGCGCATGCGCCAGCCAAGTGTTGTTACACCAGAGAAAATGGATGAAGCGCGGGAAAGAATGGATGAAAGCCCGGAGAAATCTGAGATGTTTAGTACAACAAGCTCGCTGCTCATATTCCAGTACAAGGAAGGTGGTCTCGACACTCAAACTTCATCCCTACAAAATTCATTCAGTGCATCAGTTACTGGAGCCAGATAAAGAGAAATGTTAGCTTAGGTGAGGCTCCCCACTGTGAGTGACTCCAGAGGATGGTAAGAGAACAAGACGATGTTTTGGATGTTGCAACACTTCATTTAAGGTAAACAATTGTGTGGAACATGTCACTTCTGTCTGTAACATCAGACTACATTTACGCAAAATATTGGGTTACTAACAGATATAGTTTTTAGTGTATGGGAATTGTTTAGGATTCTCGAATAGAAACAAGACCGATAGTCTAACAACGGCGTAGCCGGGCTTGGATCTGCTGATTGGAGGATCTGCTGTCCCCCTGTCATGTGACCAGATCCTCAGCTCTGATTGGTGGGCGTTTGTGAGGGACATACATATAAATACACCAGATGGACAGAGAAACGCTGTTCCAGATGGCATTGCCCTACAGGCTACGACGTAAAAATCACCCTGTACAAGTGTGCTTATTTCAAATAAGACCATTTCTGCTTAACGGTGCTGGCTTTGCAAACTGCCCAATAAGAGACTCACAATAAGGCATTCAAACTACATTAGGAATTATTACAGCTATAAATATGGCAATCAGCAATTCCCAACACTGTCCAATGCCGGAGTCAACATTTCATTATGTTATAAAGCTTGTATTCCGTGAATGGTAGGTTTCAACCCACGCAATCTATTTCATGAAAATGTGGCCTAATCGTTTCCCAAAGAGATGTTAAAACAAATGTTTTAAATGTTTTGACAGAAACTTTATCCAGTGCGTGTTTGTTTTTCATTCCCAAGTGAATTTGGTTAACCATTTTGTGAATCGCAATAAGTCCGCATGGCAGGATACTCCGGATGTGCAGGTGTATGTTACGGGTGATAAACTGTTTGACTTGCATTACAGGTCTCAAAAACACCTACACCTGTACCTGGAGCAAGTCAAAAATGCAACAAGAATTTTTAACGACGCATATTTAATGCATATTCATTACCAAACCACAGCGATCTGTGCATGTGGATGTCAAGGCTCTCCTCACCCCCTAGTGCTTTTCAAAAAGAGCAGGCCCTAATGTGCTGCTCCTCTGGCAAAATTCCAAACTCCTGCCACCGAGTGTGAAACATGGTCATACTCATTCTTATGAGTCATAACAGTCTCTCTGCTCAGTCAGGCAAGTGGATTGATGAGAGAGGCTCTGTAGCTACAGGTGCAGTCACTGACAATCTCCACACACTGATGTTGAGTTCCCTTTTTCTTGAGAAGTGCCCACTCTTCATATTATTTTGGTGGATTACAAAAACCAACAACAACCTCAATACAACTATCAGGGACTCCTCTTCACTGTGGTTGTACCCACCAACGCAAGTCTCGATCCAAATCTTCCCCAGTCTTCCCTGCTGCCCTGAATCGTCAGAGCAGCGCGGTCACGGTCAGAGTGCCCATCGGTCCCCATGGACCGGCCCTTTCCCTCTTGTCTCTCTTTCTCTCTAACTCTGTCGTTGCCCTAACTTTGTGAAGATGGGGTACACCATCCTAGAAGTGAGGGATCTGTGGGTCACTTCATGCCGCAGGCGTGCTCAAGAGAACTATCCTGGGCTATAAAACAACAACCACCTCAATATGTAGGTTCTTCAACACTCCCAACTCCCATCCCGAAACCTTCGTCCACATCTTTAACCCTCATTTTTACTTTTCCTTCTCAACTCCAAAATGTCCTCATGTCCATTAAAGCTAATTGCTTTTGAATGCTAATTGCTAGCCACTGCCACTGCTTTCTCCATCTTGTCACAAAGGGTGCAGAAATATTGTTTCGATGCCAATGCAGAAAAGACCTTTTGACGGTGTTGAAAAATGCTTAGAACGCCAACTGTCCTTCGTTTACCCTTCACACTAATTGTTCGGTGGATGCCTGAAACCATTGTCTACATGGGTGATGACTCGAGCGGAGCATGTATACACACGCATGCACAGACACATGGACTCTTTCAGCAATCTAGCCAATTCAGACATGTACAGACTCATTAGCATCCGCATGACAAAACAAAGACAGCTTTGAACATGTCTCGGACATATTGTGAGCAATGCCCACCAACTCAAACCCAGTTGTCATCTCATCGTCCTTGTTCCATTTCCCTCCAATTCTCCTTTCAACCAATCAAGAATCATAACTACCTCTTCAATCCAGACACTATCTGACTTTTAATAACTATAATCACAATCTTTACCGAAAGTAAGACATGGAAATGGTTTCTAAAGATCATTTTGGTCCCTTAAATTTGAGATAACAATTCAACTAAATTATAGCTTAATGCATCTACTATGGATGGGAGATGAATATCCATGATGATGGAGATGCTGTGAAGAAGCATGGAATTTTTCCTTTTGGCTTTCGGACAAGAAATGGTCTTTGGTTTTGAGAGTTGACTCGATAATTTGCCAACCGAGACAACATCACCACGTAATGAGCCAATGGCGAACTAAAATCGACCATAAGCAATCCACCATTAGTGAAATGCCCTTTTCTGAACCTGCTTGCCCTTTTGCAATTCCTCCTTCCAGGCAGACAGCAAATCAGGCAGAAAACAATCTTAAATACAACGCAGGCCCTGTGCTTCAGCACCACTGCAGGCAGCAAGCATTTGAAGACCAGTGATGCATGCGCACATTTCAGGCCCTAACACATCATATTACGCTTGATTCATACATGCCTTGACGAATATGCAATGAAAAACCAGTTTACCTTCTGTAAACACAATCCAGGTTGAAAAGAGCATACAAGGAAATTAAGCCAAATTCAAACAGACAGACAAATCACAATTTCTGTGGCTACTAAAGCGCATTGTTTCCTGCCACATGCAGGTTTAAGCAAGGAAAGGTGATGGTAAATCACCTGGAGTATGTTCAGTCAATTTCAAGGTGCCATGCAAGAGAACAAAGCTAAGGTCACTGAGTTTTTTTTTTTTTTTTTTTTTTTTTTTTTTTGTATACAAGATCGAGGCTCGTGAAAGAGCGAAAATTAATCACACAGAAAGACAAACAGACACATAAAACAAATAACATCGGGAGCGGTAGACAAGATGGGGAGAGAGGGGGAAGGACACAAACACAACATTTGAGAGCAGGGACCGAGAGACATGGAGACATCGAGAGATCTGTGGGAGGGAGAGGGCTTTGGGGGGGAGGCATGTGAAGGGGGGAGGCATGTGAAGGGGGGGGGGGGGGTGGGAGAGGTATAAACATATGGACACTGCCAGGATTTCCAGGAAATAAGTTGGAATTTCAAACAAGGTGGATCTGGGGTGAATTAGTGGGGGTAGAAAAGATCAAGGTTATGGATGGGGGAAGATAAGAGATGGTGGTGAACAGCTGTTTTAAAGACCTGGAGGGAGGAGAGGGATTGAAGGGAGTGTGGGAGTTTGTTCCACAGGTGGGAGAAAAGAGGAATGAAAGAGTGAAGGTGAGCAGAGAGCCGAGATTTCGGCAGTTTAACCATCAGAGGGTTGCTGGCAGATCTTGTGCGACCTGCAGGAATATTTGGGGGACAGAGCACGGAGAGAGCTGGGGGAGCAAGGCCGGAGAGGAGTCGGTAGAAGACAGAAAGACCACCTACCTGCCTGCGGTGAGTGAGTGAAAAGCCCTCAGAGATAGCTTCATCGCGGGAGATTCCAATGATTTTGAAAGCTTTGGATTCAACAGCGTGAAGCCGAGCCAGGTGTGAGGCAGGAGCACCAGCCCATAGGGGAGAACAGTATTCCATTGAGCTGCGGATGAAAGCCTTGTATGTGGTGAGGAGCTCAGGTGTGCCGAGGAAGGACTTCGCACGACGGAGGATGCCCAGTCGGCGACTGGCTTTGGAGGCCAGCTTGGAAATGTGGTTTTCCCAAGAAAGATCATGGCAGATAGTGAGACCCAAAAGCTTGAGTGACAGAACTTCTTGGAGAGGATTGTTGAGAAAGTAGATGGGAGGGTTGTCCAGTCGATCTTTTCGGAGAGACATAGTAAGAGAGTGAGATTTGGCAGGATTGAAAGACATGTTCCACTTGTTTGACCAGTCTGTGATTTTGTCCAGGTCTTCAGAGAGTGAGGAGGCTGCAGACTGCCTATCTGAGGGAAGAGGAATGGAGCGGCAGAGAGTGGAGTCATCAGCAAAGAGATAGAGAGGATTTTCCAGAGAGTCAGAGAGATCATTGATAAAGACCAGAAAAAGCACAGGGCCCAGCACACTTCCTTGGGGAACTCCAGCCTGAACAGGAAGGGGAGATGAGAGAAATCCATTCAGGGCCACACGTTGACTACGACCAGAGAGGAAGTCCGCAAGCCATGCATGGAGATTTCCATGGATACCATAGGAGGAGAGTTTGGTGAGCAGAGCTGGGTGCCAGACCGTATCAAAGGCCCTTGATATGTCAAGGGAGACAGCTCTGATTTCCTGTTTGGCATTCAGGACCTCCATCCATTGTTGAGACAGCAGAAGCAGCATGTCCAGAGTAGAGTGACCTGGTCTGAAACCAAATTGATGATCAGAGATCAAGCCATTGGAGAAGAGGAAAGATTTCATATCCAAAGCAATGATGGATTCCATGACTTTGCTGATAATTGGGAGCAGGCTGATTGGTCTGTAGTTGCAAGGATCTGTTTTTGCACCTTTTTTGTGTAAAGCGGTAATGTTAGCTGATTTCCAGGATGCTGGCAGATGACCTTGAGCAAAAGATAGGGTGAAAAGAACAGAGAGAGGGTGAGATAGAGCGGCAGAGCAGGATTTTAGGACCCGTGGGCTGATGCCGTCTGGTCCAGTTGCAGAATCAGAGTCGAGGTTTGACAAAAACTCCTCCACCTTGTCAGGAGAGAAGGACACAGAGTCCAGGAGCATTTGGGTTCGACTGGGAAAGGTGGGAACAGAGAGAGATGGGTTTGGGACTAAGGATTTCGAGGCGAACACAGAGTTGAGGCATTCGGCTTTGTCACGTGCGATGTCAACTGTGTGGCCATTTGAGGTAAGGGAGGGGATGGAGGGGGAACAAACACCAGAAACGGATTTGACCAGACGCCACCAGGATTTGGAGGAAGGAGACAGGTTTGAGAGTTCATTCTTGAGTGAGGAGAGATAGTGCTTCCTGGCACTCCTGAGGGTAGACACACACTTGTTCCGAGCTTGGTGGAAGGAACTGAGATTTCCTTCAGTTGGATTAGCCTTCCAAGAGGCAAAGGCAAGTTGTTTCAGGGCAACTGCCTCACCACAAGATTCAGTGTACCATGGACGGGAGGAAGGGTAAGACAATTGAAGGCGAGATGGGATAAATCTGAGCATGAGAGAGATCAGTTTGCTTTGGAAGAATTCCCAGGAAGAATTGATGTCAGAGGCAGTGGAGATGGGAGACCAATCCAGACGATTGATGGCTGCTTGAAGACCGTCCCAGTCAGCCTGAGTGAAATGCCAGACTCGTCGACGCTGAGGAGGCTCTCTGAGAATGGCCAGAGAGATGACCACTTTGACAAGCACATGATCAGAAGAACCGATTGGAGCAGAAGAAGAGCAGCAGACATTAGCAGGGAAGTTTGTCATAACCAAGTCTAGAAGAGAAGATACTCCATTGGCTGAGATCCGGGTCGGGAAATTGACAGATTGTGTCAATCCCAGTGAGTCACAGAAGTCCTTTGCTGAGGTGCCATGACTAGTGAGAGAGGAACCCACACCCAACCAGGTGGCATGATGACAGTTGAAGTCACCACATATGAGGAAGAGAGAGTTGGGATGAGTGGATAGAAGTTGGTCCATGTTGTCAGACATTGAAATGTAGATGGAGTCATCACTGTTTGGGGGACGGTACAGAACACATATGAACAAAAGGTGGGAGCGGAGAGGAAGCCGTAACCAGAGGTACTCCTGCGGGTGAGGAGGAAAGAGAGCAGTGCAAGGAGAGTGAGGAAGAGAGTTTTTGACAAAGATAGCCACCCCACCACCAGGCCGAGGCTCAGGTCTATCATACCGGAGGAGGGAGTAACCAGGAAGAGATATTAAGGATTAGACACAAACCTTGATTTAAGTAGGTAGAGCAAGTGTTTCCGGAGCAGAAAACCATGTTTGGAACATAGGGAGCAAAAGTACGATGCTGGTTCATGAAGAGACTATGATGGTGATGAAGAGATGCTGATTGATGTAAACAAATCAATAAAATGCCTGATTCAGCTGATGCATCCTAACCTGGCATACCGAGCTTGGAACTCAGCAGAACTGAACAATCATAGGACTAAACTGCAGTGCTCACTTTGGCGCAGAAACACAATCAGTGTCCTCGTTATTTACAATCCTTAAAATACCACCTCTAGTTACCCTCGCCAGAGGAGAGGGTATTGCATTTGAGTCCGGTTGTCTGTCTGTTCGTTCGTCCGCACAGAATAAATATGATTTTCTCTGCAACCGTTGGCCCGATTGACAGGAAATTTTCACCACAAGTGCAACTCCACCTGTATAATTTTTAATGATAATGATGACGTCATAGGTCACGTGGTACGGGCGCCATCTTGGAAAAAACGAAAAACTTTACACCTCCAGATATCTCCGAAAGCGCTGAATAGAGAAATCGAGACATGGCTCATGGTAAAGAACTCTCCACGGGCAATAAAATATGTTAATGATGATGTCATTAACTGACAGTCAATTAACTGACTAAGTAATATGACTGAAGTCATAGGTGCCTCCATTATGACGTCATAATTCGACAAGTACATAACCTCATCCGATCATGGTGAAATTTATTGAGCGTCATCTAGAGATAAATTGGTGGAGAAAAAAATAATAATGACGTCATCGGGCACATGGTTCGGCTGCCATATTTGTTTTAACACAAAAGCCTTAAAAAACCACTGAAAACAGTCTTGGTGAGGGTCTGCCATCTCTGATTGCTCTTTCTAGTTTGTAATGTCAACACTCGATAAAAGTCATACAACCCACATTACATGTGAAACAACCGTGATTAGCAAATACCAACAATCGTTCTCACTAACTGGCAGCGCAGTGTTGCAGCCGACATTCAAACAAGTAGCATGACCTCATTAGGTCAGTAATAACTGTGGGAAAATTGAAGAAATGGAAACTTTTTTTGAATACTAAGTCGGGCGTCGTACAAAACTGCTCATACTAACACGTTTTACAAATTGATTCTGGAGATTCATGATTTAAACTGGATATTTTAGCGAAGGTTCCCATCCTTCCACCACCTTGGTTTCTCGGGTGCCTTCCATTAGGTTGTGCAGTAAAAACAAGGGGGAAAAAACCCCTCTGTATTCAAACCCAAATACAGACAAAAATATCCCGCAATGCACAAAAGTGAATATGAAATAAACAATCCAAAAAAGTAGTCACAACTACAATTACATGAAAATCTCACAGGATAGGGCGATCGAGTGCTGGACAAATGTTTTTACACTGGTTATTGTTTTCTGCACTTTTGTCACTCTCTAAATTAGAGAATATATATATTGTTACGGAACTGGAGTACGGCACTCCCCTTAGTGGGGGGGGGGGGGGGGTTAATCCCCCCTTCTATTTTCACTGGCCGTCTCCGCTCCTGACGCTACACAGCTACGTCCGGAAAGGCAGGTGCGCAGCCCCGTTCGTACCGCGGACAGATGTTAATTGCCGAGCGGTTTTAGCAACCGTGGCACAAACTATTACCAAGGACTAGACCCGATTCTGAAACGTTGGCCAAAATCGCGCCACAGGTTTTCAATTGGGAAATCACAAAGACGACGGATGTGAAGAAGAGGAAGACAGAAGTAGAAAATACGAATATAATTTATTACTACTATTTACACAATTAAAGAAACCAAGGGAGAAGGAAGAATAAGAAAATAATTACAGAAAGAGGGACGGACCAGAAGGACACAGTGCAACGCTAGCTTACCTATGGCAGTCTTACTTACAACCCCAGGACAGAACAAACAAAACAAACTCACGTACACAAGAGGATGGAATGGCAGGAATGGTTTGGAGGGATGAGCAGGTGGAATCACAGGGCACAGCGAGCAGGTCCACTCCGGGCGGGACGCGAGGAGCCGGCAGCTCCAAGTATTTGGCTGTACACCGCGCACCGGCAGGTTGGTTCACAGCAGCGCGTCAGGGCTCCGTGCGGTAGGTTGAAACGGGGCTGGTTGAAACGGCTCTCTGCAAAAATATCGCTTGTACAGAAATCAGCTGGGTCACGCATCTGCCGTCAAAAGGCTTGCGCGCGCGCTTTTATTGCGCCTGGGGCGATCAAGCTGCCGGCCTCCAGGACACGCCCATCGGTGAGCTCGCCTCGGCCTTGATTGGTCGCGAGGGCTCACCGATCCCGCCCCTAGAGGAGGCGTTGGCAAGGCCACGCCTTGTTCCTGGCGCTGGGCTGACTCCTCCCACCTTCTGCTCCGAGATGACCTCGTGCTCAATGGAGTCTTGCGGCGATTTGAGCGAGCCCCAGCCAAAGGGCAGCAAACTCTGCCGGCAATTTCGTTTTGGTGGCAATTGAAGGGGGGATTCTACCTTATTTCACTTGGTGCAATGCAGTGTCAACTAATGGAAGACAAAGCCTTAATCTAATACACATAATAAGGAGATAACTACTGAACACGGAGAGCTATGATTGGCTATGTGATTGTATATGGAATAACTATGGGGACGACCTTTAACCTTTACACACCAAATGGAGGAAGGAGGGTGATATTTACACAAGCTTCATTACAACGATAATAAAAAAACCACAACACAATTCTCAAATCCACAACAATATATATATATATATATATATATATATATATATATATATATATATATATATATATATATTTCCACATATATATATATATATATATATATATATATTTCCACATATATATATATATATATATATATATATATATATATATATATATATATATATATATATATATATATATATATATATATATATATATATATATATATATATATATATATATATACAGGGTGGTCCTGAAACCCTGGGCACACTTTGAAGAATGATGCCTGCAACAAACAACTAAGTTTATTATTGTTATTTGGTGCAAAACAAAACCTGATTACTCGTAGATGGATGTGACCGCTTCAACACGCACAGGCATCACGTGCTACGCAACAGGGTGAGGTGCATCACGTGATATGGATCGGGCTGAGCTTTGCTCACTGTGCTGCACTTGTTTATCTTTGCATTAGTTCAGTTAATTGTGAATTAGACGCCCTAAAATGATGGAGAATATCGTGAGACAGAAAATTCGAGCTGTTCGCTTGTATTCTGTATCTGGAAATTTGGCTGAAGCTCACAGACAACTTGTCAAAGAATGTGGCGCCGACGCAATTGATAGAAAAACCATCGGCAGAATAAACAAGCAGTTTGATGAAACCGGCAGCATTCTTCACCAAGTTGGCCTCGTACTGTTTGAACTGAGGAAAGCAGAGCGGTCTTTCAACAACAACTCGACAGTAACACACCATCATAAACTCGTCGTTTATCAAACGTCACCAACATAAGCCGATCATCCATTCGAAGAATACGAAAAAACCTCAATGCTAAACCATACATACCCAGATTAATTCATAAACTATCTGAGGATGATTTTGACAGATGTGTTGAGGCATGTTAGACATTGCTTGGGTTAATGGATATGGACAATGATTTGCAGAACAGGATCTTGTGGTCAGATGAATCCAAGTTTACTTTATGTGGTTCTGTTAATCGTCATAACATAAGAAGTCATAAGGAAGAAGGTGAAGATTGACGAAATGCAGTTTGGATTTATGCCAGGAAGAGGAACGACAGACGCACTCTTTATTGTGAGGCAGTTGCAGGAGAAGTACATGGAGAAGAGGAAGAAGTTGTTTCTTGGGTTTGTTGATCTGGACAAAGCATTCGATAGGGTTCCACGCGAAGTATTGACATGGGCATTGAGGAAGTTAGGAGTGGAGGAATGGTTGATCAGAGTAGTGATGGCAATGTACAAAAGAGCGTGCACAGCTGTAAGGACGAAGGACGGGAATAGTGGTGAGCTTGAGGTGAAGGTGGGAGTGCATCAGGGGTCGGTACTAAGTCCACTACTATTTGTACTGTGATGGAGGTGCTGGCTCAGAACGTAAAGGAGGGTTTACAGTGGGAGTTGTTGTATGCAGATGATCTGGTGTTGATTGCGGAAAGTATGGATGGACTGAAGGAAAAGATGAACAAGTGGAAGGAATGTATGGAGACAAAAGGGCTGAAGGTGAATATCGGAAAGACGAAGGTGATGGCAAGTGGTAAAGCATGTGGTGAGGTGGAAAGAACTGGGAAGTGGCCATGTGCTGTGTGCAGGAAGGGTGTCGGAGTGAACTCCATTCAATGTACAATGTGCGCTGAGTGGGTTCATCAAAAATGTAGTGGTGTGAGAGGGTCATTAACCAGTGTGGCAGCTACATTCAAATGTAAAGTGTGCACAGAGGGAGCTGCAGATGGAGGAAATGTTGAGTTGGATCTTGGAGACGGCGTGAAGCTGGAAGGTGTGAAAACATTTTGCTACCTCGGAGACATGCTGAATGGAGAAGGTGGATACTCGGCAAAGGTTGCTAGAGTGAGATGTGCATGGAAGAAGTTTCGGGAACTGAGTGGCATGCTGATGAGGAGGGGAGTGTCATTGAAGCTGAAGGGAAAGGTGTATGCTGCATGTGTGAGAAGTGTTATGATTTATGGGAGTGAGACATGGGTAATGAACGTAGGGCAGCAACGAAGGCTGGAAAGGGTGGAAATGCGAATGGTTCGGTGGATGTGCGGAGTATCGTTGAGAGAGAGAGGAAGACAAATGATGAATTGCGAAAGATGATGGGAATAGAGCCTGTGATTGATGCTGTGAAGAGGAACAGGTTGAGATGGTTTGGTCATGTGTTGAGGAAGGATGAAAGTGACTGGTTGAGAAGAGTGATGGAAATGAATGTAGAAGGAAGTAGAGGACGTGGAAGACCGAGAAAGACTTGGCTAAAGATGGTGGAAGAAGAAATGCGGGCAAGTGGGTTAACAAGGGGAGATGCAGAAAATAGGGCAAAATGGAGAAGATTGTCATGGGGACCGCAAGGCTAACCTCCGCTCTTGCAGGGAAAATGGCCTTAAAATGCATGTTGTTGTTTGTTGTTGTTAATCGTCATAACAGCGTGATATGGGCAGTAGACAACCCACGATTTACTGTTGAGCACAACGTCCAATGTCAAGCTGGTGTGTCCGTCTGGGCAGGCATCTCTTCTGGAGGCATTGTTGGACCAATATTTTTCGAAGAAATGTGAATGCTGCAAATTACCTTCTAATGTTGGAGCAGCATGTATTTCCACTCAATGATGGCCAAATGTGGCTCATGCATGATGGTGCACCTGCTCATTATGCTGCGAGTGTAGCCAGACCCTTGATTTGAACTTTACAGACAAATGGATTGGCCGTCGTGGTCCGGTTGAATGGCCACCATGGTCTTGTGATTTAACACCCTGTGATTTCTTCCTTTGGGGTTTCCTCAAACACAAAGTGTATGCGAGGAATCCTACTACCCTTAGAAACGTGGAACAATTCATCCTTAATGAGACTGCTGCCTTAACGACTGAAACATGCAGAACTGTGTGTCAGAGTGTTTCATCACGGCTACAGCTGTGCATCAACAATGAAGGAAAGCAGCTTGAACATTTGAACTGATCTGTTTCCTGTATATTAGACTGATTGGACTGTTTAACGAGTAACATGTTTTGTTTTGCACCAAAGAACAATAATAAACTCATTTGTTTGTTGCAGGTATCGTTCTTCAAAATTATTATTTTTTGTATACA
>NC_136274.1:45250620-45535399 GCF_964187855.1 Myxine glutinosa
ATATATATATATATATATATATATATATATATATATATATATATATAGAGAGAGAGAGAGATATACATATATATATATATATATATATATATATATATATACGTATATATATATATATATATATATATATATATATATGTTGGAACCCATCTGTGGATCGGTCCCATCGGCCGATGGGTCTGACCCATCTGTGGATGCACGAGAAATGACAATGCAGACCCATCGGCCGATGGGTCTGCGCCATCTGCGGATGTGTTGTTCACCTTGAAGGAATGTGTATGCATCAATGGTGGATGAGTATGTTTATTTGAACCTAAAAATAAGCAATTGATGTCATAAATGTTTATAAAGCAGTCCGTGACATGTGGTTTGTGACCTCGTGACCCTCGCCATCACCTTCATCAGCACCTGCCACTCTCTACCCTGCCACCATTCCCCTCTGCCATTATCAGAAGAACACCTAATGTTTTGTATGAATGTTGAGTATGTTATGTAAAGCTTTACTAAAACTGCCATGTATCTGTTAATTACAAAATGTATTGACAAAATGTATAAATAGATGGGTAGAAATAGATAATAAAACATTTTAAAATCATCTCTGTTAAATTCCTACCACATGTAATTCCAATGACTGTGTACCTGATTGAAGAGCACCATTCTGTCAACACATTCCTTCAAGGTGAACAACACATCCGCAGATGGCGCAGACACATCGGCCGATGGGTCTGCATTGTCATTTCTCGTGCATCCACAGATGGGTCAGACTCATCGGCCGATGGGACCGATCCACAGATGGGTTCCAACATATATATATATATATATATATATATATATATATATATATATATATATATATATATATATATATATATATATTGTTACGGACACGGCTTTTAGATGTTATATGGACCGAGCGGTGGTGTATTTAACCGCGTCCGAACAGTTACTCCCCGATTAAAACCCGATTTCACCCGACGTTGACCAGATCGCCCCACGGATATTCAATTGGGAAACCTCTAAAGCGACCGAAAGAGAAGAAGAGAGAAGAAAGACAGAGTTTGGAGGAAGAACAGATTTATTATACACGCACAAGCAATATTTTAGAGCGACCAATATTATTTACAGCAATAGATGGAAAAGAGCAGTCACACAGTGCATTGTTAACTTATTCTATTTCATTTACTTAATCCCCAAGACAAACGAGTAGGACAGGACGTTCACACTCACACGGTGGATATTGCAGGCAGGTAATGGCTCGAGGTTGATTGCTTGAGAGGAAGGCAAAATCGGAGGCCGCAGCACCCCTCGCGGTTTTGGCGGGAAAACCTCCGTCGCGTATCCGCGGCCGTCACGCGCTGGCTCGGCACACCTGCTCCTCTTCCTGGGGTGGAGCCGTCTCCCTCCGTTCAGCGCGTCTCTCCAACGACAGGGGGGTATTGCAGGCAGGCAGGTAGGTAGGTAGGTAGGTAGGGCTTGCGGTGGATTGCGCTCCTCTTCCAGGTCATCCCCCAGCGTATCTCTCAAGGCCTCTCTCCAGTCATCTCTCATCTGGACTCGTAAAGCAGTCCCCTGCAGTCGCTTTTATCACCTCCAGCGAAATCAAGCCGCCGACTCCGAGGGCGCGCCTACCGGGTCACTCACCGCGGTGTTGATTGGCTGTTAGGGCTGGTTCACTCCTTGCTTCTTATGACGAGGTGGAGACACGCCTTTCTTCCCCAACCTTACCTCGTGGCCAATGGTGGTTTGAAGAAAACCAGCCAAAATGCGGAAGGCAATTGGAAGGGAGGTTTTGGGGAAATTGGAAGGGCCTACGCTTATTTTGTTTGATACAATGCAAAGTCAATCTAGTGGAAAACACATACTTAGCCTACATGGAATAAGGAAATACACTATTTAAAAGATATATCGTGACCTGCGTGTATGTTCTATGAAATTAATTAGGAGGACGGCTGCGACCATTATTTACATTACCAGGATGTTACCATACCAAAACCATACTCTTCACATCCGTTACCCTTCCTCCAAAATTGTTACACTCCTCAAACCCCGTTACACTTCTCAAAACCCGTTACACTTCTCAAAATCGTTACACTGCACCCTCCTTTCTTCAGGCACGTCCTCGGGCCTACTAGACTTAACTGAGTGTGACATGTAGGTGTAATTCCCTCTACAATTAACCTGACCCTGAGTGTGACAATTTTAAAACACAAATAAGTATGTCCCCCTATTGCATTGCATCCTGTCTAACAGACTCAAGCCCACAGCTAACCGAATTACGGAATTATTCTGAAACTATACATTTACGGTGGGGAGCATTATTTACAATGACGTGATTTCTTATTTACAACGCAACCCAGGACCTGTGTGTTTTTTTCTTTTTCTTTTTAGGGAACAAGAGAAAGAAATTCCTTTTGGGAGGGAGGAGACAGCACGCATTGCATCGATGCACCAGTACCAATACCACCAAAGCACCCAAAAGCACCCAAACACCACAAAGCACCCAAAAACACCATCCGGTGCGGTTACCATGGTTCATAATAAACACAACAAAACAACTGGTGGTGGTCTTCTCCTTCTCTGCTGGGCCGATGTTCTTCCCGACGTCTTCTGGCTTCATGCGGCCTATTTGGACATCCTAAAAAAAACACAACTTGTGTCCATTTTTATTTAGGGCCTCAGGGGCCAACTAAGGGTGGTCCACCTCTTTGGCATAGGTGCCACCTTACCGAGGTCCGCAAGCAAGATTCCCTGGCCACTATGGCCGGTTTCCAACAGAGGTGCCCTGCCCCAGAACCTGGGGTCCATCAAGTGGTACTTGGCCGCAGAACAGCGGTCCATAAAGTGGTACATCAACGCAATGCATGCTGGTTCTGGGAATCTCGGGCGCACAATGGCCACCTCACGCACGCTCCCCTCGGCACCCAATGGCGCACAGGTCATGTGGGAGACAAAAGAAAGACAATTGAGCGAGGGGTAAGGTCACAAGGGTACACGTCAAACAAGGCAATGCAAGGTGAAATGCGTACGGAGGGCGAAGTGAGAAAGCTCGTCCCTACCGTACGTCACCCCCCTGTCACCTACACTACCCTTGCTCTTACCCCATATTTACAAAATCTACCCATTTACAAATTCGTCACTACTGTCACGTCTTCCCCATATTTCCCTTATACCAAATTCGTCACCACAATCCCTCTACTTCAAAATTTGCCATCATCAAATTCATCATCAATCCTCATAAGGAGGCAGAGATGGAACATCAAAGCACAATGTCACACCCACGTCATGATGCGTCTCACAATCCAAACATTTGCATCATAAAAAATAATCAAAACATGGCATGGTGTGGAGTACCTGTCACCTCAGGTGAGTGGATGCAGATGGTGCGAGGAGATCCTTCATCCTAACTATCCTCTAAATGACTTTAACACACTTTACACTACCCGGGGTCTTTCCCTGCCAATCCATTGGCCAACTTACACTATGGGTTCTAATAACCAATTCCCATTGGCCAAACTGTGGTGCTCCTCAATTTGGGGTCTCACTCCCCCGATTCATCTCCCGGTGCTCTAGCACAATTTCTGGGCTGCGACGTGTACCTCTCCCAACAGGTCTACCCACCTGCACACCTCCACCACTGTAGTTGCCACCCGAGCTTACCTAGCTCCTCACCCTAACCTAACTAACTGGGGACAGCCCCTCTCCTGGCTCTGTCACCCCTTGGTGCCCTCTGGCACTGGGCTACCCCGGTCCGTCCTCCGGATCCTCGGGCCCCATCCACACAACTACTACCGGCTCCCAGAGCCCACCTGCGGCCTCACCTGGCCGACATCCTTACAGTGGTGGAGTGCCCAAACCAACTACACACACTAACAGGCTACACGCCCAGCCATTTCCACAACACCAACACACCCATCCACATACCATTCTGTCACCCGCACCACAGATGCCAATATCCAACCACAATTTACCTGTACCCTCTACCTAACACTTACACTACCCGCCCCGGGTATCCGTGATGGGGGTCCACTCTTCCCCCATTCACACCTTCGCACCATCCACTCCACTCCACAATTTCCACCATTCTCACTCCACGACCATCCATTCCAATACTCCATACCATTTATTCCATACACCTGCCCTCCATTCACCTGTCGTTGCACACCTGTGCAATCTCACCTGGTGCCACCTGCACCCTCCTTTCTTCCTGGACCACTTGGTCATCACAATACACAATCACCATCACTCACTCATACACTGCTCCATCCACCTGTTCAGTTGCACACCTGTGCAATCACACCTGTTCAATCACTCCCACACACGGCATCATCTCAGCTAACTCCTCCCCTCTGAAACTTGCGCTTCCCAGTCGTCCCTTTAAACTATTGCGCTCCCACGTCATTATAATCCACACTAATCTACCTGCGTCCCCACTACAGGTATCAGTCACTAACTAAACTTAACGTTACCTAATGTCAATCTCTTCTAGATCCCTATCATTATCCAAGCCCTCCCTGGCTCGGTTGTCATAGCCACCCCATAAACTATTGCGCATTTGCCCCCACTCTGTGAGGGATGGTGGATTTGCCATCCCACCACATCGGGGGTCTCTCACTATCAATTTTGTTCGTCCAGATTCCATAAGTCAAAAATTTTCTATTTACTGCCAATTCTATTCACTTTTCTAAATTTTGTATCAAATCACTACTATCACTATCACCATCACCCGTCTACTTATTAGGTCCTCTCGGTGCGCCAATTCACATCTACAGCCCGGCTTCGTACAGCCGAGCAATGAACGCGGGTTCTTTTGTGCCAGCGGCTGGATACGCCCCGCATTCGGGGCAGGGACGGAGGCTTACCCGGGCCGAGATCCCATGCACCACCTCGGCGTGGAGCCATCCAATGTCCCGATCTCGACCTGCCGGCACGTCTCAATAGAAAGTGGTCGCCATGACGACCCTTCCTATCGGGCTGCCCGCTCCGCCTAGTGGAGCCCGGACGCGGCCGCTCCACGCGAGGCCCAGCGTGGATCGCGCACGGCGGTCCTTTCGAACCCGCCGTGGCTCGGATCTCCGCTGGTTCTCGCGGCACGCGAAGCCCGGCACGCACCGAGGGCCCGATCCGGCTAAAAGTCGACCTAACCTTTAACCCGGTTACCGTCGACGCTTCACCTGCAGGCTTACATGCATACGCTACCTCTTTCTTGCTCATACATGCAGCCGTTCCCATTCTCCTCGTACCTTTTCTTTCACACCTCGGTACACTCACTCCGCTCACCGACTTGGTCACACACCTGACCACCGAACACTTTGGCACACATTCGTTGCTCGCACACCTCACCAATACACCGCTTCGCGCCCCCTCCTCTGTGACAATCACAGGTGTGCCCTCATTCGCACACCCAACCACGTGCCTCACCACCAACTCAAATGTGCCTTCCCACACACGCTCTACCATTCCAGGTGTGCATCCTTCCATCCCAGGTGTACATCCTCGCCCACCTGTCACAACCAGCTCACGCTCCGTTTCACTCTCACTACTCTCACCTCCACTCTCAGTCGCGCACTCACCCTTACTCTTGACAGCATGCGCTTTCCCCATGCACCCGTCCGTTACACACCTTTCTCGCGCATCCTCCCGCGCACACTTCTTCGTTACTTCCTCCGTAACACTCACCACAGGCATGCATTCTCCCTTACTCTTGACAGCATGCGCTTTCCCCATGCACCCGTCCGTTACACACCTTTCTCGCGCATCCTCCCGCGCACACTTTTTCGTTACTTCCTCCGTAACACTCACCACACCGCGCTTCCCTGTGCTCCCTCGCACACGCGCTACGACCGGCTCACTCCTGACGGCACACTCACTCCTCGGCGTGCACTTTTTCCTCACACACCCCATGGTCGGACATTCTCGCACACCTCTTTTTTCGCACACCAGACCTGTCGCACACCTCACCAACGGCCTTTCACGAACACCCGGATCCAATCCAATCCCCAAGCCGACTGAAGCTTTCCTCACATCATATACATTGCCACTCACCTTGGCACCTCGTCCCCGCACCTCCTTTGCCACCTGCAAACTTTTTATTTGGTTAGTGAGCACCGCATCATGATTTGAACACAGACCTTGTACATATTCCATGACTTCCTCCTTTATCTCCCTCTTAGTTTCTGTCCGTCCCTTCTTAATTTCACTCACCTCTTCTCCCACTTCCTCTAGTTTTTGTTTAACCTCTTTTATTTCTCGGTGCGCCCCCTCGATTTCTTCCTCCATTGCTACTTTAACCGTTTCTATGTGCGTCCTTACCTCCCGGTCCTTCGTCTCCATTACTTCTGTCACCTCTTCCAACCTCTTCGTCAATCCCTCATGTACCATTTGACATTCCTTTTGTGTCGCTATTAATTCATTTTTAATGTCCTTTTGTGTTGCTTTTAAACCCCCGATGATTGCAGTGTTCTTTTCCACTTGGTCCGCTAGTTCTTTTTGTCCCACCGTCAGCTGTTCTACTCCTTTCGTCAGATCTTCTATTCCCCCCTGTAACTTTACCGTATTATTTCTCACCTCTTTCTCGATACGCTTTTCGCCTCGCTTTACCTCCTCGCGTAGCCCCGAGACCTCCTCACTCACCCCTCGTCGTATTTCCTCCATCTGGTTCCCCATCTGTTCGATTTCCCGGGCGGATTGTTCCCCTATTTCCCGCAATTTGTCCTCCATCCTATTTTCTAACCCCATTAACCCATTTTTCACCCCCTCTAACTGATTCTCTTGAGCGGCCATTCTGTTTTCTACCCCCATTAACCCATTTTTCACCCCTTCTATCCCATTGTCTAATCCCTCAAATTTCTTGTCTAACTCCTTAAATTTCTTTTCTAATCCCTCACCGGTACCCCTCGCTTCGTCCCTCATTACCCCCATTTGGCCCTCCAATCGCTCACCCTGAGCATCCATCCGGTTCCCCATTACCCCCATTTGGTTTCCCATTACCCCCATTTGCTCACTCTGAGCATCCATTTTTGCTTCTAGCCCCATATTTGCCATTAGTATGGTTGCATTAATCTGCGCCATGAGGTCCCGCACATCAATTCCCGCTATTTGCGCAGCGGGCGCGGCTACCCCGCGCTCGTGCGAGCCGCCCCTTTGTGCGTCTGATACCACGTGCGCGAGAGCGCCATTTTGCGCGTCTGACACCCCCTCAACCGCCTCCTCATTGCTCTCCTCCTCCCTTTCTTCCACATACATTTCCCCTGGTTCCTGGGTTACCCCTAACCCGTCTATCTCCCCCACCGACATCCGATCGCCTTGATTGTCCATGGCGCGATCTCAAAATTCGGATTTTATAAAACAACACAATTTCGGCAGCTCGTAATTTTGACCAAAAAATTTTTTTTAAACTTTGGGCCTAACAAATTTAGTCCCAGGTTCGAATCCAACTCCTCGACACCAATTGTTACGGACACGGCTTTTAGATGTTATATGGACCGAGCGGTGGTGTATTTAACCGCGTCCGAACAGTTACTCCCCGATTAAAACCCGATTTCACCCGACGTTGACCAGATCGCCCCACGGATATTCAATTGGGAAACCTCTAAAGCGACCGAAAGAGAAGAAGAGAGAAGAAAGACAGAGTTTGGAGGAAGAACAGATTTATTATACACGCACAAGCAATATTTTAGAGCGACCAATATTATTTACAGCAATAGATGGAAAAGAGCAGTCACACAGTGCATTGTTAACTTATTCTATTTCATTTACTTAATCCCCAAGACAAACGAGTAGGACAGGACGTTCACACTCACACGGTGGATATTGCAGGCAGGTAATGGCTCGAGGTTGATTGCTTGAGAGGAAGGCAAAATCGGAGGCCGCAGCACCCCTCGCGGTTTTGGCGGGAAAACCTCCGTCGCGTATCCGCGGCCGTCACGCGCTGGCTCGGCACACCTGCTCCTCTTCCTGGGGTGGAGCCGTCTCCCTCCGTTCAGCGCGTCTCTCCAACGACAGGGGGGTATTGCAGGCAGGCAGGTAGGTAGGTAGGTAGGTAGGGCTTGCGGTGGATTGCGCTCCTCTTCCAGGTCATCCCCCAGCGTATCTCTCAAGGCCTCTCTCCAGTCATCTCTCATCTGGACTCGTAAAGCAGTCCCCTGCAGTCGCTTTTATCACCTCCAGCGAAATCAAGCCGCCGACTCCGAGGGCGCGCCTACCGGGTCACTCACCGCGGTGTTGATTGGCTGTTAGGGCTGGTTCACTCCTTGCTTCTTATGACGAGGTGGAGACACGCCTTTCTTCCCCAACCTTACCTCGTGGCCAATGGTGGTTTGAAGAAAACCAGCCAAAATGCGGAAGGCAATTGGAAGGGAGGTTTTGGGGAAATTGGAAGGGCCTACGCTTATTTTGTTTGATACAATGCAAAGTCAATCTAGTGGAAAACACATACTTAGCCTACATGGAATAAGGAAATACACTATTTAAAAGATATATCGTGACCTGCGTGTATGTTCTATGAAATTAATTAGGAGGACGGCTGCGACCATTATTTACATTACCAGGATGTTACCATACCAAAACCATACTCTTCACATCCGTTACCCTTCCTCCAAAATTGTTACACTCCTCAAACCCCGTTACACTTCTCAAAACCCGTTACACTTCTCAAAATCGTTACAATATATATATATATATATATATATATATTGTTACAGACGCGGCTTTTAGATGTTATATTGACCGAGCGGTGGTGTATTTAACCGCGTCCGAACAGTTACTCCCCGATTAAAACCCGATTTCACCCGACGTTGACCAGATCGCCCCACGGATATTCAATCGGGAAATCTCTAAAGCGATCGCAAGAGAATGAAAAAGAAGAAGAAGAATACGGAGGAAGAACAGATTTATTATACACACACAAGCAAAGGATGGAAGAAACAGTGACACAGCGAATCCTTAACTTACACTATTCGTTTTTACTTAGCCCCAAGACAACGAGCAGGACAGGACGTTCACACTTACACAGGGGTGGTTCAGGCAGGTAAGGCTTGAGATGGAGGCAAGGTCGGGAGGCCGCCGGTCGCAATTCCTCGCGGTTTTGGCGGGAAACCCTCCGTCGCGTATCCACTGCGGGAGACGCCACGCGCTGGTTCGGCACACCTGCTCCTCTTCTTGGGGCGGGGCCGTCTCCCTCCTTTCAGCGCGTCTCTCCAAAGCTGGTCTCCTTGCCGAGTACCTCTCCTCTTTGGCTTGGAGCGTTTCGCATCTCACCGCCTCTCTTTGGTGCAGCCTCGTTGCTCCTCTCCAGCTCATCTCTAGTCATCTCTCATCTGGTAAAGCAGTCCCTTTTATCACCTCGAGCGAAATCAAGCCGCCGACTCCGAGGGCACGCCTACCGGGTCACTCACCGCGGTGTTGATTGGCTGTTAGGGCCGGTTCACTCCTTCCCTCTTCTGACGAGGTGGACACGCCTTTCTTCTCCAACCTTACCTCGTGGCCAATGGTGGTTGAAGAGAAAAACCGACCAAAATGCGGAAGGCAAATGGAAGGGAGGTTTTGGGGAAATTGGAAGGGCCTACGCTTATTTTGTTTGATACAATGCAAAGTCAATCTAGTGGGAAAACACATACTTACCCTACATGGAATAAGGAAATACACTATTTAAAAGATATATCGTGACCTGCGTGTATATTCCATGCAATTAACTAGGACGCTGACTGCGACCATTATTTACATTAACAGGGTGGTACCGTACGTTTGTAACGTTCACATTGTAACGTTTTCACATTCGTTACACTTCCTCCAAAATTGTTACACTTCTCAAAAACCGTTACACTTCTCAAATTCGTTACACACTTCTCAAAATCGTTACACTGCACCCCCCTTTCTTCAGGTCCGTCCTCGGACCTATTAAACTTTAACTTAGTGTGGCACGTAGGTGTAATTCCCTCTACAATTAACCTGACCCTGAGTGTGACAATTTTAAAACACAAATAAGTATGTCCCCCTATTGCATTGCACCCTGTCTAACAGACTCAAGCCCACAGCTAACCGAATTACGGGATTATTCTCAAACTATACATTTACGGTGGGGAGCATTATTTACAATGACGTGATTTCTTATTTACAACGCAACCCAGGACCTGTGTTTTTCTTTTTTTTTCTTTTTAGGGAACAAGAAAAAGAAATTCCTGTTGGGAGGGAGGAGACAGCACGCATTGCATCGATGCACCAGTACCAGTACCACCAAAGCACCCAAAACCACAAAGCACCCAAAAGCACCAACCAGTGCGCAGTCACCATGGCTCATAATAAACACAACAAAAGAACTGGTGGTGGTCTTCTCTTTCTCTGCTGGGCCGATGTTCTTCCCGACGTCTTCTGGCTTCATGCGGCCTATTTGGACATAATAAAAAGCACAACTTGTGTCCATTTTTATTTAGGGCCTCAGGGGCCAACTAAGGGTGGTCCATCTGTTTGGCAGAGGTGCCACCTTACCGAGGTCCGCAAGCAAGATTCCCTGGCCACTATGGCCGGTTTCCAACAGAGGTGCCCTGCCCCAGAACCTGGGGTCCATCAAGTGGTACTTGGCCGCAGAACAGCGGTCCATAAAGTGGTACATCAACGCAATGCATGCTGGTTCTGGGAATCTCGGGCGCACAATGGCCACCTCACGCACGCTCCCATCGGCACCCAATGGCGCACAGGTCATGTGGGAGACAAAAGAAAGACAATTGAGCGAGGGGTAAGGTCACAAGGGTACACGTCAATAAGGCAATGCAAGGTGAAATGCGTACGGAGGCCGAAGTGAGAAAGCTCGTCCCTACCGTACGTCACCCCCCGTCACCTACCCTACCCTTGTTCTCACCCCATATGTACAAAAATCTACACATTTACAAATTCGTCACTACTGTCACGTCTTCCCCATATTTCCCCTATACCAAATTCGTCCCCACAATCCCTTTACTTCAAAATTTGCCATCACCAAATTCATCATCAATCCTCATAAGGAGGCAGAGATGGAACATCAAAGCACAATGTCACACCCACGTCATGATGCGTCTCACAATCCAAACATTTGCATCATAAAAAATAATCAAAACATGGCATGGTGTGGAGTACCTGTCACCTCCGGTGAGTGGATGCAGATGGTGCGAGGAGATCCTTCATCCTAACTATCCTCTAAATGACTTTAACACACTTTACACTACCCGGGGTCTCTCCCTGCCAATCCATTGGCCAACTTACACTATGGGTTCTAATAACCAATTCCCATTGACTAACTGTGGTGCTTCTCAATTTGGGGTCTCACTCCCCCGATTCATCTCCCGGTGCTCTAGCACAATTTCTGGGCTGCGACGTGTACCTCTCCCAACAGGTCTACCCACCTGCACACCTCCACCACTGTAGTTGCCACCCGAGCTTACCTAGCTCCTCACCCTAACCTAACTACTGGGGACAGCCCCTCTCCTGGCTCTGTCACCCCATGGTGCCCTCTGGCACTGGGCTACCCGGGTCCGTCCTCCGGATCCTCGGGCCCCATCCACCACAACTACTACCGGCTCCCAGAGCCCACCTGCGGCCTCACCTGGCCGACATCCTCACAGTGGTGGAGTGCCCAAACCAACTACACACACTAACAGGCTACACGCCCAGCCATTTCCACAACACCAACGCACCCATCCACATACCATTCTGTCACCCGCACCACAGATGCCAATATCCAACCACAATTTACCTGTACCCTCTACCTAATACTTACACTACCCGCCCCGGGTATCCGTGATGGGGTCCACTCTTCCCCCATTCACACCTTCGCACCATCCACTCCACTCCACAATTTCCACCATTCTCACTCCACGACCATCCATTCCACTACTCCATACCATTTATTCCATACAACCATTTATTCCACACACCTGTCCTCCATTCACCTGTCGTTGCACACCTGTGCAATCATACCTGGTGCCACCTGCACCCTCCTTTCTTCCTGGACCATTTGGTCAGCACAACACGCAATCACCACTACTCCCTCATACACTGCTCCACACACCTGTTCAGTCGCACACCTGTGCAATCACACCTGTTCCATTCTCACCTGTTCAATCCTCACACCCACGGCATCATCTCAGCTAACTACTCCCCTCTGAAACTTGCGCTTCCCAGTCGTCCCTTTAAACTATTGCGCTCCCACGTCATTATAATCCACACTAATCTACCTGCGTCCCCACTACAGGTATCAGTCGCTAACTAACCTTAACGTCACCTAATGTCATCTTCTAGGGCCCTATCAATATAACCTAACCCACCCGGGCTAGTTTTCACTGCCATCACCCCATAAGCTATTGCTCCTTTGCCCCCACCTGTGAGGGATGGTGGATTTGCCATCCCACCACATCGGGGGTCTCTCACTACCAATTTCGCTCGTCCAAATCCAACAATTCAAAAATTTTCCATTTACTGCCAATTCTATTCACTTTTCTAAATTTCGTTTCAAATCACTACCATCATCATCCGTCTACTTATTACATCCTCTCGGTGCGCCAATTCACATCTACAGCCCGGCTTCGTACAGCCGAGCAATGAACGCGAATTCTTTTGTGCTGGCGGCTGGATGCGTCCCGCATTCGGGGCATGGGCGGGGGCTTACCCGGGCCGAGATCCCACGCATCACCTCGGCGTGGGGCCATCCAATGTCCCGATCTCGACCTGCCGGCACGTCTCAACAAAACGTGGTCGCCATAACGACCCTTCCTATCCAGCTGCCCGCTCCGCCTAGTGGAGCCCGGCCGCGGCCGTTCCAAGCGAGGCATAGCGTGGATCGCGTACGGCGGTTCTTTCGAAACCGCCGTGGTTCGGATCCCCGCTGATCCTCGCGGCACGCGAAGCTGCCCGACGCGCACCGAGGGCCTGATTCGGCTATAAGTCGTTCTAAACTCTACCCCGTCTAACGTCGATGCTTCACCTGGACGCTTACACCCCGCAGCCCGTTCCTTGCTCACACATCCAGCTGTGCCCATGCTCCTCGTACCTTTCCTTACACACCCAGGTACACCCATTCCACTCACAGCCTTGGTCACACACCTGACCACCGAACACTTTGGCACACATTCGTTGCTCGCACACCTCACCAATACACCGCTTCGCGCCCCCTCCTCGGTCACCTCCTCTGTGACAATCACAGGTGTGCTCTCATTCGCACACCCAACCACGTGCCTCACTACCAACTCAAATGTGCCTTCCCACACACGCTCTACCATTCCAGGTGTGCATCCTTCCATCCCAGGTGTACATCCTCGCTCACCTGTCACAACCAACTCACTCTCCTTGTCACTCTCAATACTCTCACCTCCATTCTTGACAGCGCACTCACCCTTACTTTCGACGGCACACTCTTTCCTCATGCACCCGTCCGTTACACACCTTTCTCGCGCACACCCTCCCGTTACATCCTCTGTAACACTCACCACAGGCGTACACTTCCTCGTTACATCCTCTGTAACACTCACCACAGGTGTACACTCTCTCATTACTTCCTCCGTAACACTCACTACAGGTGTACACTCTCTTGTTACTTCCTCCGTAACACTCACCACAGGTGTACACTCTCTCGTTACTTCCTCCGTAACACTCACCACAGACGTACACTTTCTCGTTACATCCTCTGTAACACTCACCACAGGTGTACACTCTCTCGTTACATCCTCTGTAACACTCACCACAGGTGTACACTCTCTCGTTACTTCCTCCGTAACACTCACCACACCGCGCTTCCATGTACCCCCTCGCACACGCGCTCCGACCGGCTCACTCCTGACGGCACACTCACTCCTCGGCGTGCACTTTTTCCTCACACCCCCCATGGTCGGACATTCTCGCACACCTCTTTTTTCGCACACCTGACCTGTCACACACTTCACCAACGGCCTTTCACGAACACCCGGATCCAAATCAATCCCCAAGCCGACTGAATCTCCCCTCACATCATATACATTGCCACTCACCTCCGTACTTTGTCTCCGCACCTCCTTTGCCACCTGCAAACTCTTTATTTGGTTAGTGAGCACCGCATCATGATTTGAACACAGACCTTGTACATATTCCATGACTTCCTCCTTTATCTCCCTCTTAGTTTCCCTCCGTCTCTTCTTAATTTCACTCACCCCCTCTTCCACTTCCTCTACTTTTTGTTTAACCTCTTTTATTTCTCGGTGCGTCTCCTCAAGTTCGTCCTCTAAGGCTACCTTAACCGTTTCGATGTGCGTTCTCACCTGCCGGTCCTTTGTCTCCATTATCTCTGTCACCTCCTCCACCCTCATTGTCAGTTCCTCCCGTACCATCTGACATTGCCTCTGCGTCGCTATTAATTCGTTTTTAATTTCTTTTTGTGTCGCCTTTAACCCTCCGAGTACTGCAGTGTTCCTTTGAACCTGCTCCACTAATTTCGTTTGTCCCTCTGTCAGCTGCTCCACCTCCTCCGTCAGATCTTCTATTCCCCCTTGTAACTTAGCCGTATTATTTCTCACCTCTTTCTCTATACGCTTTTCGCCTCGCTTTACCTCCTCGCGTAGCCCCGAAACCTCCTCACTTACCCCTCGTCGTATTTCCTCCATCTCTTTTGTAGATGCCACCCTCATCTGTCCCAATTCATCCCTCTGAGCATCCAGTTTGGTTTCTACCCCGATTTTCACCTCCTCTATTCGCTCTCCCATTTGTTTGATTTCCCTGGCCGATTGTTCCCCTATTTCCCGCAATTTGTCTTCCATCCTATTTTCTAACCCCATTAACCCATTTTTCACTCCCTCTATCTGATTCTCCTGGGCAGCCATTCTATTTTCTACCCCCTCTAACCCCTTTTGCATCCCTTCCATTTGATTCTCTTGAGCGGCCATTCTGTTTTCTACCCCCTCTAACCCCTTTTGCATCCCTTCCATTTGATTCTCTTGAGCGGCCATTCTGTTTTCTACCCCCGTTAACCCATTCTTTACCTCTTTTATCCCGTTGTCTAACCCCTCAAAATTATTGTCTAACTTCCCAAATTTCTTGTCTAACTCCTCAAAATTATTGTCTAACTTCCCAAATTTCTTGTCTAATCCCTCACCGGTACCCCTCGCTTCGTCCCTCATTACCCCCATTTGCCCCATAATTCTGCTTTCCATTTTTTCACTATCAGCCCTCCTTTGCTCACTCTGCAGGTTGAGGGACGCCTGCATTTGTACTATACTGTCGTTTTTTTTCTGCATTTCCACCATGAATTGGGCCATGAAGGCTTGCATTTGGGCCGCGCTCATTGGTTCCGCGACCGTGGCCCCCTCAACCACGTGCGCGAGGGCGCCATTCTGTGCGTCTGAAACCTCCGCAACCACATTGCCATTTTTCTCCTCCTCCCTTTCCTCCACATACATTTCCCCCGAGGTCCTGGGTCGATTCCACCCTGTCTATCTCTCCCACCGACATCCGATCGCCTTGATTGTCCATGGCGCGATCTCAAAATTCGGGTTTTGCTTTATAAAACAAAATAAATTTCGGCAGCTTGTAATTTTGAGCGCGTTAAGGTCCGATTTCGGGTCCGATTTCGGGTCCGATCTCCCTCCTCGACACCAATTGTTACTCTAATAGTACAATTGGTGTTCCAAAATTTGGGCCTAACAAATTTAGTCCCAGGTTCGAATCCAACTCCTCGACACCAATTGTTACAGACGCGGCTTTTAGATGTTATATTGACCGAGCGGTGGTGTATTTAACCGCGTCCGAACAGTTACTCCCCGATTAAAACCCGATTTCACCCGACGTTGACCAGATCGCCCCACGGATATTCAATCGGGAAATCTCTAAAGCGATCGCAAGAGAATGAAAAAGAAGAAGAAGAATACGGAGGAAGAACAGATTTATTATACACACACAAGCAAAGGATGGAAGAAACAGTGACACAGCGAATCCTTAACTTACACTATTCGTTTTTACTTAGCCCCAAGACAACGAGCAGGACAGGACGTTCACACTTACACAGGGGTGGTTCAGGCAGGTAAGGCTTGAGATGGAGGCAAGGTCGGGAGGCCGCCGGTCGCAATTCCTCGCGGTTTTGGCGGGAAACCCTCCGTCGCGTATCCACTGCGGGAGACGCCACGCGCTGGTTCGGCACACCTGCTCCTCTTCTTGGGGCGGGGCCGTCTCCCTCCTTTCAGCGCGTCTCTCCAAAGCTGGTCTCCTTGCCGAGTACCTCTCCTCTTTGGCTTGGAGCGTTTCGCATCTCACCGCCTCTCTTTGGTGCAGCCTCGTTGCTCCTCTCCAGCTCATCTCTAGTCATCTCTCATCTGGTAAAGCAGTCCCTTTTATCACCTCGAGCGAAATCAAGCCGCCGACTCCGAGGGCACGCCTACCGGGTCACTCACCGCGGTGTTGATTGGCTGTTAGGGCCGGTTCACTCCTTCCCTCTTCTGACGAGGTGGACACGCCTTTCTTCTCCAACCTTACCTCGTGGCCAATGGTGGTTGAAGAGAAAAACCGACCAAAATGCGGAAGGCAAATGGAAGGGAGGTTTTGGGGAAATTGGAAGGGCCTACGCTTATTTTGTTTGATACAATGCAAAGTCAATCTAGTGGGAAAACACATACTTACCCTACATGGAATAAGGAAATACACTATTTAAAAGATATATCGTGACCTGCGTGTATATTCCATGCAATTAACTAGGACGCTGACTGCGACCATTATTTACATTAACAGGGTGGTACCGTACGTTTGTAACGTTCACATTGTAACGTTTTCACATTCGTTACACTTCCTCCAAAATTGTTACACTTCTCAAAAACCGTTACACTTCTCAAATTCGTTACACACTTCTCAAAATCGTTACAATATATATATATTGTTACAGACGTGGCTTAGATGTTATTTACCGAGCGGTTTGGTATGACCACGTCTGCACAAGTTACCCGATTATACCCGAACGTTGACTAATCGCGCTACGCTAGGTCAATGAAGGAAAAGACACACGGCTGGGATTAAAATGACATGACTCCAGGGATACGGTTCTCAAGACCTCCGGAGGAGATTATATTCGTTCGGAAGGTCAGATTACAGGGACGAGAGGTACAACATAGAAAGACAAGCACTTAGACACAATCTTATATTAACCCCAACAGACGACAGATAAACGGGACAAAAGGCTGACTCACACGGGGATTGATGGCTAGGAAAGGCAGGATCGATGGCTCCAGGTGCACCTGGGCTCAAAGGTCAGAATCGACTCGGTCCGGTCCAGAGATGCGGGGAGGTATTCAGCGCTCGTACGTGGCAACTTCTCTCTCCAGGCTGGGGGCGCATCTCACCTCACATCCGGTGAGTCGCTTCGTATATCCGGCGGGGAGTGACACGCCCTCGGCTCGTTAGCTCCGCCCCAGATGGAATCGGCACGTCGCTTCTCATTGGGTGCGTGCGGGGGGGTTACCGGCTCCGCCCTTGACGAGGAGCTGACAAGGAGCCCCTTCGTGGTAACCCCGTGGAGCGCATGGTCCGGAGCGCATTGTCAATGGCGGCTAACCGAGCCGGTGTGATGACGCACACTCCCCCCGCGCAGCGTCGTTGTTGTTGTAATTGTTGTTGTAGTTGTTGTTGTAGTTGTAGTTGTAGTTGTAGTTGTTGTTGTTGTTGTTGTTTGGGGAAGAAGACGGGAGGAGGCTTGGGAAGGTCCTAAACTCACTACTGGTGCCATATAATCACATTCTGGTGCAACGAAGAGTCAGAATTAATGGAAAGGAGTCCTTAACTGACATAGACTAAGAATAACTAGCAAGATGTCCGAAAGTTGTCTACGTGAGATGCGGTGGACCTGGGCACGACATTTAATGGGGGAAAAAGGGGAAGGTCGGCTCTACTGATTGTTGTTTACAGACAATGGGAATAGGGAATGGGGGATTGGGGATAGTTGGGGAGTATTGGGGAAATAGGGGAATATTTACAAGCGGATATGGAGGCCAAATTCCATATTCGCAACATTGCACCCTTCTCTACCCTCGGGGCGTCCCGACCCGATAAATTTTTACCTACTTTAGTGTGGCACACAATGTAGTTCCCTCTACTATTAACTCTACCCTGAGTGCGACAGTTTTACAGATATTCACAAATGAGTAAGTATGTCCCCCTGCGACGTTGCACCCTTCTCCTCACAGAAACACACCCACAGAATAACCGAATCCGGAAAGAATCCTCAAACTAAACATACAGCCGGTAGGGAGCATTATTTACACAAGACTACGCTGATATTTACACTACGATCCAGGACCTGTTTTTGGAGGAACACATGCAGATGTTATGCATAGAGAGAGCACGCATGCTAGCATCGATACACCAACCCACGAGTGCTCTGTGGCCTACGGCCTTTAATAATGTGCAGAGCACCCCTTCCAAGCATCAAGCACCACCCCATCACACAGTGAGCACCATCCGGTGCACCAATAAAGTGTTTATAATCACCGGTGGTGTCGCAGCCGGCCGATGTTCTGCCGCTGGTCTTGCCTTCGTGTGGTGCACTTGGCCTTCTTGCCTCTTTCAAAAATAAAGAAAGGCGCCAACCGCGTCCATTTCTATATTGTGGCCGTCAGGGGGCCAACTGTTAGTGGTTCACCTTGTATGGCATAGGTGCCACGTTGACCCATAGGTCCATCCATGGGTGGTGCTTGGCCGCAAAAGAGCTGCGGTCCATGGTGGGTGGCCACAAACATTGCGGTCCGTATGGTGTATCGATCCAAGCAGCAAGCAGCGAAAGTGCAGGCCCACAACTGCGAAGCCAGCACCTCTCTCTCCTCTCTCTCTGCCCCCAAAGCCAGATCCTCGGAGGTGGGAGACAGAAGAAGCAGACAAGTGAGTAAGGTGGTAAGGGCGAAAAAGTGCACGCAATACAAGGTGATGCACACTGGGGGCACATGGGAACCAGGTGAGACAGGTACGTTCCTACCGTACGCCCCCCCCCCACCAGGTAACCTACATGGCCCCTCCCTTACCCCTTACTGTATCCACAAAACACAACACTACCCATAAACATCTACTTTACAAATCAACAACCATCCCTACTGTCTTCCCCGTTCCTCCCATAAACCAAATTCGTCTTCTCTCCCTCCTAACCAATCAAATTTGCCATTTTCAACTCTCATCAAAATTTGCCATCTCCAACTGAACATCAAAATTTGCCATCTTCAACTCAACATCAAAATTTGCCATTACCAATTCATCATCAGTCCCTCCTAGGGAGGGAGAGATGGAATCACCCCAATGTCTCATCCACGTCGTGATGCGTCTCACAAATCCAACAGCAATTCTCATTTCTGCAACACAAACAAAGAAAACACAGGTGTGGAGTCATCATCATCACCACAGGCAAGTGGCTGCGTATGGTGCGACAGGTTCATCAATCCTAACTATTTCCTAAATGACTTTATCAACTTTACACGACCCGGGGTCTTTCTCCGGCCAAACCATTGGCCCTCTTACACTATGGGTTCTAAAAACCAATTCCCATTGGCCAAACTGTGGTGCTCTTCAATTTGGGGTCTCACTCCCCCGATTCATCTCTCGGTGCCCTCGCACAATTTCTGGGCTGTGGCGTGTACCTCTCCCAGTGGGTCTACCCACCTGCACACCTCCACCACTGCAGTTGCCTCCGAGCTTACCTGCTCCTCACCCTAACCTAACTACCTGGGGAAGGCCCTCTGGCTCTCTCCCCACTCGGTGCCCTCTCTGGCACTGGGCTACCCGGGTCCGTCCTCCGGATCCTCGGGCCCCATCCACAACTCTACCGGCTCCCAGAGCCCACCTGCGGCCTCACCTGGCCGACATCCTCACAGTGGTGGAGTGCCCAACCAACTACACACACTAACAGGCTACACGCCCAGCCATTTCCACAACACTAATGCACCCATTCACAACACCATTCTGCAACCGCACCACAAATGCCAATATCCAACCACAATTTACCTATACCCTCTACCTAACACTTACACTACCCGCCCCGGGTACTCGTGAAAAGGGTCCACTCTTCCCCATCCACACCTTCGCACCATGCACACCACTCCGTACCCCTTACTCCAACTCTCTCCACACACCTGTACTTGCACACCTGTGCTCTCACACCTGGTGCCACCTGCACCCTTCTCTCCCCAAGCGCATTCGCGCTGATCCACTCACTCACTACTCATACACTGTTCCACACACCTGTCCAGTTGCACACCTGTGCAATCACACCTGTTCAACTCTCAACCACACGGCATCATCTCATCTAACTACTCCCCTCTGAAACTTGCGCTTCCCAGTCGTCCCTTTAAACTATTGCGCTCCCACGTCATTATCATCCATACTAATCTACCTGCGTCCCCACTACAGGTATCAGTCACTAACTAAACTTAACGTTACCTACTGTCATCTTCGCTAGATCCCTATCAATATCCTAACCCACCCGGGCTAGTTTTCACTGCCATACACCCCATAAGCTATTGCTCCTTTGCCCCCACCATGTGAGGGATGATGGATTTGCCATCCCACCACATTGGGGGTCTCTCACTATCAATTTTGCTCGTCCAAATCCACAATTCAAAAATTTTCCATTTACGGCCAATTCTACCCACTTTTATAAATTTCGTACCAAATCACTACTATCATCATCACAGTCCGTCTACTTATTAGGTCCTCTCGGTGCGCCAATTCACATCTACAGCTCGGCTTCGTAAAGCCAAGCCATGAATGCGGGTTGTTTGGTGCCAGCGGCTGGATACGTCCCGCATTCGGGGCAGGGACGGGGGCTTACCCGGGCCGAGATCCCACGCACCACTTCGGCGTGGAGCCATCCAATGTCCCGATCTCGACCTGCCGGCACGTCTCAATAGAAAGTGGTCGCCATGACGACCCTTCCTATCGAGCTGCCCGCTCCGCCTAGTGGAGCCCGGACGCGGCCGTTCCAAGCGAGGCATAGCGTGGATCGCGTACGGCGGTTCTTTCGAAACCGCCGTGGTTCGGATCCCCGCTGATCCTCGCGGCACGCGAAGCTGCCCGACGCGCACCGAGGGCCTGATTCGGCTATAAGTCGTTCTAAACTCTACCCCGTCTAACGTCGATGCTTCACCTGGACGCTTACACCCCGCAGCCCGTTCCTTGCTCACACATCCAGCTGTGCCCATGCTCCTCGTACCTTTCCTTACACACCCAGGTACACCCATTCCACTCACAGCCTTGGTCACACACCTGACCACCGAACACTTTGGCACACATTCGTTGGTCGCACACCTCAGCAATACACCGCTTCGCGCCCCCTCCTCGGTCACCTCCTCTGTGACAATCACAGGTGTGCCCTCATTCGCACACCCAACCACGTGCCTCACCACCAACTCCAGCGTGCATTCCCACTCACGCTCTACCATTCCAGGTGTGCATCCTTCCATCCCAGGTGTACATCCTCGCTCACCTGTCACAACCAACTCACTCTCCTTGTCACTCTCAATACTCTCACCTCCATTCTTGACAGCGCACTCACCCTTACTCTTGACAGCGCACTCTTTCCTCGTGCACCTGTCCGTCACACACCTTTCTCGCGCACACTCTCCCGTTACACCCTCTGTAACACTCACCACAGGTGTGCATTCTTCCTTGCCTTTGACAGCGCACTCTTTCCCCATGCACCTGTCCGTCACACACCTTTCTCGCGCACACTCTCCCGTCACACCCTCTGTAACACTCACCACACCACGCTTCCATGTGCTCCCTCGCACACGCGCTACGACCGACTCACTCTCGCCAGCACCCTCACTCCTTGGCACGCACTTTTTCCTCACACACCCCAGAGTCGGACTTTCTCGCACACCTCCTCTTTCGCACACCAGACCTGTCGCACACTTCACCAACGGCCTCTCACGAACACCCGGGTCCATCTCGACCCCCAAGCTTCTTAAATCCCCTGGCGCATCATACGCACGACCATATTGGTCACCACTTACACCGGGTCCTCTTTCTCTTCGCTTCTCCTCCATCACCTGCGAATCCCTCATCCGGTTAATGAGCACATCATCACGATCCGAACACAGACTTTGGACCAATTCTTTTACTTCCTCCTTTATCTCTTTCTTATCCTCTCTCCGTCGCTTCTTAATTTCGCTCACCCCTTCTTCCACTTCTTCTAATTTTTGCTTCACCTCCTTCATTTCTTCGTGCGCCCCTTTAAGTTCTTCCTCTAACTCCACTTTATTTTTTTCTATGTGCTCCCGCACCTCCCGCTCTTTAACCTCCATCACCTCTACCACCTTGTCCATTTTCCTCGTCAGGTCCTCATGTACCGTCTGACACTCTTTTTTAATTACCCCTACGTCCTTTTTCATCTCCTTCTGTGTCGATTTTAAACCCTCTATTACCGCTGTGTTCTTCTTTACCTGGTCCCCCAACTCCTTTTGTCCCACTGTCAGTTGTTCTACTCCCAGCGTCAACTCCTCTATACCACTTTGCAATTTTACAGTCCCCTTTCTCACCTCCTTCTCCATGCGCTCCTTACAGTGCCTCACCTCCTCGCGCACTCCTCCGACCTCCTCACTCACACCTCTTCTGATCTCCTCTCCCATCACTTGCATCTCCTGCCCAGATGCCACCCTCATCTGCTCCATTTCCTCCCTGTGAGCATCCAGTTTGGTTTCTACCCCCATTCTGACCCCCTCTATCTGCTGCCCCATTTGGTTAACTTCCCTTTCCGCTTGGTCCCTCATGTCCCTCAATTTGCCTTCCATACTGTTTTCTAACCCTATTAACCCATTTCTCACTCCCTCTATCTGATTCTCCTGGGCAGCCATTCTATTTTCCACCCCCGTTAACCCATGTTTCACCCCTTCTATCCCATTGTCTAACCCCTCAAATTTCTTGTCTAACTCCTTAAAATTATTGTCTAACCCCTCAACGGTACCCCTCGCTTCGTCCCTCATTACCCCCATTTGGTTTCCCATTACCCCCAATTGCTCATTCTGAGCCTCCATCCGGTTCCCCATTACCCCCATTTGGTTTCCCATCCTGTTTTCCATCCCTTTGAAATTATCGTCTGTTTTTACCATAAAGGCCATCATCTGTTTCATAAACAGGTTCCAATTCATTGGCATCTCGGGTTCGGCTACCGCGCGCTCTTGCGAGGCGCCATTTTGCGCGCCCGCAACGTCGGGCGCAACGACGCTATTTTGTGCGTCTGCTACCCTCGCTGCTTCGCTCTCCTCCTGTCCCTCAATTTGGTCCTGGACCGACCCTGCCTCACTCTCCCCTACCGGACCCCAGCTGTCTTGGTCTGCCATAGCGCGACTTTCAAAATTCGGGTTTTTATTTTTGTAAAACAAATTCAAATTTCGCCGTTATAATTTCGCGCGGGAAACGCGCTCCGAATCGATTCTAATTGTTACAAATTTGGGCCTAATAAATTTAGTCCCGGGTTCGAATTCCACTCCTCGACACCAATTGTTACAGACGTGGCTTAGATGTTATTTACCGAGCGGTTTGGTATGACCACGTCTGCACAAGTTACCCGATTATACCCGAACGTTGACTAATCGCGCTACGCTAGGTCAATGAAGGAAAAGACACACGGCTGGGATTAAAATGACACGACTCCAGGGATACGGTTCTCAAGACCTCCGGAGGAGATTATATTCGTTCGGAAGGTCAGATTACAGGGACGAGAGGTACAACATAGAAAGACAAGCACTTAGACACAATCTTATATTAACCCCAACAGACGACAGATAAACGGGACAAAAGGCTGACTCACACGGGGATTGATGGCTAGGAAAGGCAGGATCGATGGCTCCAGGTGCACCTGGGCTCAAAGGTCAGAATCGACTCGGTCCGGTCCAGAGATGCGGGGAGGTATTCAGCGCTCGTACGTGGCAACTTCTCTCTCCAGGCTGGGGGCGCATCTCACCTCACATCCGGTGAGTCGCTTCGTATATCCGGCGGGGAGTGACACGCCCTCGGCTCGTTAGCTCCGCCCCAGATGGAATCGGCACGTCGCTTCTCATTGGGTGCGTGCGGGGGGGTTACCGGCTCCGCCCTTGACGAGGAGCTGACAAGGAGCCCCTTCGTGGTAACCCCGTGGAGCGCATGGTCCGGAGCGCATTGTCAATGGCGGCTAACCGAGCCGGTGTGATGACGCACACTCCCCCCGCGCAGCGTCGTTGTTGTTGTAATTGTTGTTGTAGTTGTAGTTGTAGTTGTAGTTGTTGTTGTTGTTGTTGTTTGGGGAAGAAGACGGGAGGAGGCTTGGGAAGGTCCTAAACTCACTACTGGTGCCATATAATCACATTCTGGTGCAACGAAGAGTCAGAATTAATGGAAAGGAGTCCTTAACTGACATAGACTAAGAATAACTAGCAAGATGTCCGAAAGTTGTCTACGTGAGATGCGGTGGACCTGGGCACGACATTTAATGGGGGAAAAAGGGGAAGGTCGGCTCTACTGATTGTTGTTTACAGACAATGGGACTAGGGAATGGGGGATTGGGGATAGTTGGGGAGTATTGGGGAAATAGGGGAATATTTACAAGCGGATATGGAGGCCAAATTCCATATTCGCAACAATATATATATATATACACAAAGAATTAAGTTAAGCACCCCCCCCCCGTTTTTTTACAACCTCGCACATTACAAGTTTGTTGTCGTCAAAACAGTGTAATATACCCATGATATTGCTATATTTTCTGGAGAAGTGATATTATGGTCACATAAAAACATAACAATCATGCCGTTTTCAATATTTTATTCTGAATAATTTAAGGTGAAATTTTTTGGGAATTTTAGGCATATTTTCACCTCAATTTAAGTATGGAGCTATAGGTCCATCACGGACAGTGTGGATGACGTTTATGTTTTCTAACGTACAGTCATTGTTCTGAGAAGACCTCTAGCGATCTTTGCGTCAATAACGTGTGTAGGACCCACGTGATCGGATCACTGACTCAACCAATCACTTTTTTTCACTTTGATCACTCAATTTCATCAATGGATAATTGCTAATGTCATACCAATCATTATTTGATCTCACATACCTTAGAATATATGCCAATGTATACATATACACAAAGAATATATATTAGGGGGTGCTTACCTTAATTCGTTGTGTAGGGGTGCTTAACTTAATTCTTTGTGTATATATATATATATATATATACATACATACATACCCACACACACACACACACACACACACACACACACACACACACACACACACACACACACACACACACACACACACACATATTAGGGTTAGGGTTATGGTGAGGGTTGTGTGCTGGAGTGTTCTACAGCAAATACAGCCGTGCGACGGTTGTCGTGCACTGTAATATGGACGAATGTTAAGCTTGGTCCCACATCTGTTAACATGGATGTTAAAGATCTCTGTGCTTTGCGAGAAAAAAAATCCATTGTGTAATGGAAGCCTGGCCGTAAGCCTGGTATTGGCTTAATGGTTAAGGTGGCTGGCTTGAGATCTTAGGATCCAGAATTTGAGCCCCTGTCATGTCGTTGAATTAACACCAGGTGGGTTGATTCAGCCTGTCATCCTTCCGAGGTCGGCAAAATGAGCACCAGAAGATTGGTTACGGAGAGGCTCTGCATCTTGCATCATCTGCACCAGAAAATGATGCAACCAGCAGGAATAAGCTGCACAGGAACCACCACCCTAGCAGTGCTGCACATTCCTGCCATTGTTAATGCACATTACATCAGCAGTGCAACTGCACCTCATTAATGTTGTGACCAAAGGGCTAAATACATGATCGAATCCCAAATCGATAAAAAGAAAAATCTATTTCTCTGCTTTCACCAAATACTTTTCCACTGGAGCTGGGAATCAGAGGCCAATGTGTTGTGATCCATTGCAGTACAGGAGCTTGAGCAATAAAATTCACATCAATAGAAACCAATCAAGCTTTGATAATGCATTTCACAATATGGGTTGGACTGCACATTAGCATTCACATTTAAGCTCTTGGCTCGTAATGCAGGAAATCCCATTTACCATACATTTCTGTCTATTGGCAACTCATGTCCTTGTGATCATGTAAACGTACACTGATTGTGATCATGCAAACGTACACCTGTAAACGTACACTGTCTACGAATATATTTTTTTCTGAATGTGAGAATGTGAGATATACAAGCTACTCCACATATACATACTACCTCATATACATACACAAGTCTGAAATCAATAAATGAAAAAAAATTAAACTTTTTAGTTCTTTTTTTGGAATAAAAATAATAATAATTTGAGCTTTTTAATCCCTTGACCAGTTTTCGAATCACTGAAAAGTTTTGTATTAACCAAGCTTGCCACTTTCCTAAGAGGTATGCTGCTTCTTCTTCTTCAACATAAAACAGCCCTCATATACATACTACAAAGGCACAACAACATCCTTTAAAACATCCCCCACAGCACTCGGCAGCACACCTCCAACAGGCTGAAAAGTTTACATTTTGTATCCCACTAAAAGGCCTGATCTGGATACAGAGTTGAACCAAAATCGAATCGGCTTGTTTGTGTCACTTAACCAACTCATCCACAGAGTTTTGTCATAATCCGTCCACAACTTTTTTTAGATATAGTGCTATCGATTGTTTTTAGCCCCATCACTCAATGGTGAAGAACCATTTGAAAATTTGTCATATCCAGATTAAAAATCAAATACTTTCGTCCATGTCCCATCCCCAACCTCTCCACCAAATTTCGTCCGAATCCGTCCACAACTTTTGAGTTATCCTGTTCACAAACAGAATAAATAGCACTGCAAAGCGGGTGTAACCCCTCAGCCCATGCATGGTGGAAACCAATTTCAAGATGGCTGCCGTGGCGGCCATATTGAAAATCGCAGCGCGCCCATTTTCGAAAGGAACCTTCCTCTATTCAACCCCAACACACACTGAAAAATGGATTTAATCGGACAAGCCGTTCTGCTTGAAATTGACGGAAACCAATTTCAAGATGGCTGCCGTGGGGCCATAATGAAAATCGCAGCGCGCCCATTTTCGAAAGGAACCTTCCTCTACTCAACCCCAACACACTCTGCAAAAATGGATTTAATCGGACAAGCCGTTCTCCTTGAAATTGACGGAAACCAAAAGTTGACGGACGCCCGGATGGCTGCCGTGGCGGCCATATTGAAAATCGCAGCGCGCCCATTTTCGAAAGGAACCTTCCTCTACTCAACCCCAACACACTCTGCAAAAATGGATTTAATCGGACAAGCCGTTCTCCTTGAAATTGACGGAAACCAAAAGTTGACGGATGCCCGGACGACAATACCCCTTAGCCCAATTTGGGCTGAGGCGTGAAAACGGATAGACAGCGGTGAAAACTTAACCTCCACCCATCTTTGGTGGCGGAGGTAACTGTAACGAGCAAAGATTGCAGTCCCTCTCCTGGACATGTTTTATGTGGTTTTATAGTACGTATTTTATAGACGTACTCGTATTCTAATTGTACCATACATACTGTTATGGGGTATCAAACGAAGAAATACTCAAAACTAGATGGTATCCATAGAATACATACTCTGCGCAATAAACTTGGTGCGAGCCAACTCTTCTGTTTTTGAATGGTTTCTTTCTTTGATCCAATATGGCTGCCAGGCCACGTGAGCGATGACATCATAAATTTATATTCTCTAATATAATTGTTGTGTAGATCACGCTCAATAAATATCAAACTGTTCAGACTAAGCGTTGCCCCTGTCGAATTATGACGTCATAATTCGGGCACCAATTACATCATCATTAACAACACCTATTCCACATGCGGAGTTCTTTACAATGAGCCACGTTTCAATTTTTCCATAGAGCGGTTTTGGAGATAGGGGTGCAACGTTTTTCGAAGATGGTACCTGTACCACGTGACCTATGACGTCATAATTACCATTAAAAAAAACTCTACAGGAGGAGGTGCTCCTATGGAACAAATTTCATGTCCATCGGACTAACAGTTGCAGAGGAAAATAATGTTTTCATACTGATCAGATCAAGTATTATACTTGTCGACTTATGACGTCATAATGTAGGCACCAGTGTCATCATCATCAGCATATCTTATTCCCCATGGGGAGTACTTGACAATGAGCCTTGTTTCAACTTTTTCCATTGAGCGGTTTGGGAGATATGGAGGTGTAACGTTTTTCTAATATGGCGTCCGTATCACGTAACCAATGACATCATAATTATGAATAAAAACCTTCTACAGGCGGAGGCGATCCTATGGTAAAATTTAGTGTCAATCGGAACAACAGTTGCCAATAAAATCAATTTAAAAATGCAGACATGTACGCACGTACGCAACCATATGCCTAACCCTGCTTTTCGCTTCGCGAGCGCAGGGTAATAACCAAAGAAATGAAGATCAATGATGGTCAAGACTAGAAAGTGCAAATGGATTAGACATGTGCTAATAATGAAAGATGATAACAACTGTATGACAGCGTTGTCATGGAACCCCAGAGGAAGAAGGAAAGTGGGATGTCCTAGAACAACCTGGAGAAGATCAGTGGAAAAATAAAGAAAAGAGTTAGGATGGAGATCATGGAATGAGGCCAGGCCAATAGCCAGAAACATGGTAGACTGAAAAGTGGAGAGTACGCACTGCAGCCTTATGGGCCACTTGGCCCGAAGAGGATATATAGATAGATAGACTGTTATGGGTCCGGTTCGAGAATGGACGAGGCCCAAGGAGGGGTCTCAGGACCCACCGGTCGCCCTCTAACCCTGCGGCGACAACAAAGCCATGGATAACTCTGCAGCCCGATGGGTTGTTAAGCAACCGTGGATGCCATTGGGGTAATTAGGTCTAACAGGGCCCTCAATCCTTCGATGTAGTGTTACCTATTGGTGACCCAATTACCTCAACTGGGGAACCACGCCCTCCATGCCCACCTTTCTACTTCTTACGGCCGAGCGAAACCATGGGTTGGACATTGGCTAAACCAATACTGGAGTAAATCAGTGAGGTCGAAACTTCCCATCTATCTATTACAAACATGCTAAGCTAAACCAATGAAAGAAAAGAGACAGTCGAGCAAATATGCCAGACGTTCATCAAATAGCAATCTTGTATTCACCCAAGCAAAGCAATCATCAAAGCACGTATTTACAAGCAAGCAAGCAAGCAAAGTCAGAAGGCACAGAAGAGCAGACGTACCCCAAGCACATGTTTTTCATCTTACACAGACTTACTTACACAAAAGACATGGCACCATCATTCAACCAGGAAAAAGGAAGGAAATGAACAAAATATGGAGATGACTCCTCCCTTACCTCACACAACCAGGCCGTACTATGTCGGTACAAACATGTGGTGCAGTGTCGAAGCAGTGTCGATGAGAGTGAAGCATATCGATAGCATAGGCTTAGAGGAAGGTTGTGAGGTGCAAACAATGCCTTGCCCACGTGGGGACAATGGGTAGTCGTTGATAGCTCCTTAGGAAGGTTCATTATCGGTGCGTCAAAAGTAGACGGTTAGCGGTTCTTAGAAAAAGCAAGAAAAAAAAAGTTAGAGTATATGTGCAGCTGCACAGTCCACCTGGGACCTCTCAGCGTCAAGGATCTCTCGGCATCACCATGTCCTCACTCTTCTCGCTTCACTCTGGACCCAGCGCCATTTGTCCTGGACCCAGCGCCATTTGTCCTGGACCCATCACAGTTAGTCCTGGACCAAGTGCCACTTGTCCTGGACCTAGTACAGTTCGTTCATCCCCAGTCTTGTAAGCAATTACCGAGCCGCATCCTGGATTCCTGGCCGATATACATGCCACGCCGGGCGTAGCTTCGAGGGAACAAACTTCATGCAAGCATCCGTCGACCCCATGCAGCCTTTTCTCTTTGTGGAAAGCCTTAACCATTTCCCATCCCGCGCAGCCTTTTCACTGCGTGTGTGAGAATAATTGTTCCATGTGACAAAAATGTAAGGAAGAATGGGGGAAGGTAATTCGACTGGTCCAGATGATTATTTTTTTTAATGGTAAGGGATTTGTACGTGCAAACGGGGTTCGACGGAGGTTGGTGGTGACTTGGAGACTGAGGCGTATGGGCTGGATGGAATGATGAACAGATGTTTGATTGTAAGTAATAAAAGAGTGAGAGGTCGGAATGGATGAACAAATAGATCAAATGACGCACCATGGATTGTGGGATTAAAAAACACTGATGGAGTGAAAGAGGGATTGAAATGGTTGAAGCGGATAGATGGTAGATTGAAAAGGTTGAAAGGTGGTGAAAAAGGGGAATATCACACTGGGGATGAAACAGGCTAAATCTCACAATGCCTTTTCTCCCAATCCCCAGGACACAGGTAAAGGATCTACATACACTCAAAACTCAATCGACCTACAAAACAACTGTCTGGGGAATTCCTCCATGTTCAAGGATGTCCTTCAGAGGAGTCTATTCTCACAACTGTAACAATAGTTTATAGACATACTCACATTCTAATTGTACATACTTTATAGACGTACTCACTTTATAATTGTACATACTTTACATATGTACTCACATTCTAATTGTACATACTTTATAGACGTACTCACTTTAAAATTGTACATACTGTTGCGGATATGGGATTTGCATCCATCCATATCCGCTTGTAAATATTCCCCTATTTCCTCAATACTTCCCAACTATCCCCAATCCCCCATTCCCTAGTCCCATTTTCTGTAAACAACACTCTGTAGACCCGACCTCCCCCTATTTCCCCCATTAAATGTCGCATCCAGGTCCACCGCATCTCACGTAGACAACTATAGGACATCTTGCTAGTTATTCTTAGTCTATGTCAGTTAAGGACTCGTTTCCATTAATTCTGACTCTTCGTTGCACCAGAATGTGATAGTATGGCACCGTTAGGAAGTTTAGGACCTCCCAGTACCTCCCCGCAGCTCTTCCTCACGGTTCAGCAACAACAACAACAACAACAACAACAGCGGCGGCGGCGGCGCGGGGAGTGTGCGTCCTCACTCCGGCTTGGTTGGTAGGGGGTGTTGGGAGGGCACCAGGCCTTTCCAACGAGCCGCCATCGAACATGTGCTCGACGGGGTTACCAAGTAGGGGCTCGCTGTCAGCTCCTCGTCAAGGGCGGAGCCCGGTAACCCCCGCACCCAATAGAAGCGGCGGACCGATCCCATCTGGGGCGGAGCCAACAAGCCGAGGGCGTGTGACTCCCCGCTGAGCATGCGCAGGGAGAGGGAGGTGACGTCAGATGCGCGCTGAGCTTGAAGCAAGAGAGACGCCACCTCCGAGCGCTGTGAGGCCTCCCTGGATCTATTGGACCGTGCTTGACCCTGTCCCCGAGCCAAGGTGCACCTTGTGCTATCGACTACCTGTCCTTCCCTGCCATCAATCCCTGTGTAAGTCAGTCTTGTTCCGTTTGTCTGTGGTCTGTCGGGGAATAGATAAGATTGTATCTAAGTGCCTATCTCTTCTGTGTCTTTTACCTCACTCTACCTTGTAATCTACCCCTTTTCTCCACCACTAATTATATCCTCCTCCGGAGGTCTTGAGAACTGTACCCCTTGCGTCGTTTCATCTATCCCAGTCGTTGTGTCCTTTCCATCATTGATTTAGCGTAGCGCGATTTGGCCAACGTTCGAGTGGAATCGGGTGAGTTGGGGGTAATCGGGTAAACTGTACGAACACGGCGGCCATTCCGCTCGGTCAAGCAACATCTTTAGCCGTGTCCGTAACAATTGGTGTCAGGAAGTGAGATTGGACCCGAAGCGCGCTTCACGCGCTCGAAATTATTAACTGTGAAATTTGTTTTGTTTTAAAATAAAAACCCGAATTTTGAAAGTCGCGCTATGGCAGATCAAGACAGCTGGGTTCCGGTAGAGGAGAGTGAGGCAGGGTCGATCCAGGACCAAATTGAGGGACAAGAGGAGAGCGAAGCAGTGAGGGCGGCAGGTTCGCAAAATGGCGTCCTCGCGCACGAGGTTACGGGCGCGCAAAATGGCGCCTCGCACATGGCTACGGCGGCCGCACCCGCTGCACAAGTGGGAGGGATGGCCCAAATGCAGGCCCTCATGGAGCAATTTATGGTACAAATGCAGGCGTCCCTCAACCTGCAGAAGGACGAGATGAGGGCTGATAGTGAGCGATTGGGTGAGCGATTGGAGGGCCAAATGGGGGTAATGAGGGACGAAGCGAGGGCTCAGAGTGAGCAATTGGGGGTAATGAGGGACGAAGCGAGGGGTACCGGTGAGGGATTAGACAAGAAATTAGAGGGGTTAGACAATGGGATAGAAGGGGTGAAACATGGGTTAATGGGGGTAGAAAACAGAATGGCCGCTCAAGAGAATCAAATAGAAGGGGTGAAACATGGGTTAATGGGGGTAGAAAACAGAATGGCCGCTCAAGAGAATCAAATAGAAGGGGTGAAACATGGGTTAACGGGGGTAGAAAACAGAATGGCCACTCAAGAGAATCAAATGGAAGGGATGCAAAAGGGGTTAGAGGGGTTAGAAAACAGTATGGAAGGCAAATTGAGGGACATGAGGGACCAAGCAGAAAGGGAAGTTTTAAAAATGGGGCAGCAGATAGAGGGGGTCAGAATGGGGGTAGAAACTAAATTGGATGCTCACAGGGAGGAAATGGAGCAGATGAGGGTGGCATCTGGGCAGGAGATGCAAGTGATGGGAGAGGAGATCAGAAGAGGTGTGAGTGAGGAGGTCGGAGGAGTGCGCGAGGAGGTGAGGCACTGTAAGGAGCGCATGGAGAAGGAGGTGAGAAAGGGGACTGTAAAATTGCAAGGTGGTATAGAGGAGTTGACGCTGGGAGTAGAACAACTGACAGTGGGACAAAAGGAGTTGGGGGACCAGGTAAAGAAGAACACAGCGGTAATAGAGGGTTTAAAATCGACACAGAAGGAGATGAAAAAGGACGTAGGGGTAATTAAAAAAGAGTGTCAGACGGTACATGAGGACCTGACGAGGAAAATGAACAAGGTGGTAGAGGTGATGGAGGTTAAAGAGCGGGAGGTGCGGGAGCACATAGAAAAAAATAAGGTGGAGTTAGAGGAAGAACTTAAGGGGGCGCACGAGGAGATGAAGGAGGTGAAGCAGAAATTAGAAGAAGTGGAAGAAGGGGTGAGCGAAATTAAGAAGCGACGGAGAGAGGATAAGAAAGAGATAAAGGAGGAAGTAAAAGAATTGGTCCAAAGTCTGTGTTCGGATCGTGATGATGTGCTCATTAACCGGATGAGGGATTCGCAGGTGATGGAGGAGAAGCGAAGAGAAAGAGGACCCGGTGTAAGTGGTGACCAATATGGTCGTGCGTATGATGCGCCAGGTGATTTAATAAGCTTGGGGGTCGAGATGGACCCGGGTGTTCGTGAGAGGCCGTTGGTGAAGTGTGCGACAGGTCTGGTGTGCGAAAAAGGAGGTGTGCGAGAAAGTCCGACTCTGGGGGGTGTGAGGAAAAAGTGCGTGCCAAGGAGTGAGGGTGCTGTCGAGAGTGAGTCGGTCGTAGCGCGTGTGCGAGGGAGCACATGGAAGCGCGTAGTGAGGAGTGTTACGGAGGGTGTAAAGGGAGAATGCACGCCTGTGGTGAGTGTTACAGAGGATGTAACGGGAGAGGGTGTGCGAGAAAGATGTGTGACGGACAGGTGCATGGGGAAAGAGTGCGCTGTCAAAAGTAAGGAAGAATGCACACCTGTGGTGAGTGTTACAGAGGGTGTAATGGGAGAGTGTGCGCGAGAAAGGTGTGTAACGGACAGGTGCATGAGGAAAGAGTGCGCTGTCGAGAGTAAGGGTGAGTGCGCTGTCAAGAGTGGAGGTGAGAGTAGTAAGAGTGACACGGAGCGTGAGTTGGTTGTGACAGGTGAGCGAGAATGTACACCTGGAATGGAAGGATGCACACCTGGAATGGTAGAGCGTGTGTGGGAATGCACACTTGAGTTGGTCGTGAGGCACGTGGTTGGGTATGCGAGTGAAAGCACACCTGTGATTGTCACAGAGGAGGTGACCGAGGAAGGGGCGCGAAGAGGTGTGTTGGTGAGGTGTGCGAGCGACGAATGTGTGCCAAGGTGTTCGGTGGTCAGGTGTGTGACCAAGTCTGAGAGCGGAATGAGTGTACCAAGGTGTGTAAGAGAAGGTACGACGAGGAGCATGGAAACGGCTGGATGTATGAGCAAGAAAGGGGTAGCGTATGCGTGTAAGCATGCAGGTGAGGCATCGACGGTAACCGGGTTAGCGGTTAGAACGACAGTTAGCCGAATCGGGCCCTCGGTGCGCGTCGGGCAGCTTCGCGTGCCGCGAGAACCAGCGGGGATCCGAGCCACGGCGGGTTCAAAAGGACCGCCGTACGCGATCCACGCTGGGCCTCGCTTTGAACGGCCGCGTCCGTGCTCCACTAGGCGGAGCGGGCAGCCCGATAGGAAGGGTCGTCATAGCGACCACTTTTTGTTGAGGCATTCCGGCAGGTCGAGATCGGGCCATGGGATGGCTCCGTGCCGAGATGGTGCGTGGGACCTCGGCCCGGGTAAACCTCCTTCCCTGCACCGAATGCGGGAAGTATCCAGCCGCTGGCACCAAACAACCCGCATTCATGGCTTGGCTGTACGAAGCCGAGCTTTAGAAGTGAATTGGCGCACCGAGAGGCATTAGTAAGTAGACTGTAATGACGAGGATAGTGTTTTGGCCCCGAAATTAGAAAAACAAAATTTGATGATTGGCAAAGGATTGGCAGTAATGATTGGCAGATGATGGGTAGTGATTGGCAAATTTTTGATTTGTTGAAATTTGATGTGCAAAATTGGTAGTGGGAGATGCCCGATGTGGTGGGATGGCAACTCTGTCATCCCTCACAAACGGGGGGCAAATGCGCTATAGATTATGGGGTTGATGGCAGTGAAAACTAGCCCGGGTGGGTTAGGATATTGTGTGTAGGGCCCTAGAAGATGACATTAGGTAACGTTAAGATTAGTTAGTGACTGATACCTGTAGTGGGGACGCAGGTAGATTAGAGTGGATGATAATGACGAGGGAGCGCAATAGTTTAAAGGGACGACTGGGAAGCGCAAGTTTCAGAGGGGAGTAGTTAGATGAGATGATGCTGTGTGAGAACTGGACAGGTGTGTGGAGCAGTGAGTGTTGTGGATCAGCGCGAATGCGCTTGGGGGAGAGAAGGGTGCAGGCGGCACCAAGTATGAGAGCACAGGTGTGCAAGTACAGGTGTGTGGAATACATGGAGTATTGGAATGAGTGGTGTGGAGAGAGTTGGAGTAAGTGGTACGGAGTGGTGTGCATGGTGCGAAGGTGTGGATGGGGGAAGAGTGGACCCCTTTCACGAGTACCCGGGGCGGGTAGTGTAAGTGTTAGGTAGAGGGTATAGGTAAATTGTGGTTGGATATTGGCATTTGTGGTGCGGTTGCAGAATGGTATTGTGGATGGGTGCATTAGTGTTGTGGAAATGGCTGGGCGTGTAGCCTGTTAGTGTGTGTAGTTGGTTTGGGCACTCCACCACTGTGAGGATGCCGGCCAGGTGAGGCCGCAGGTGGGCTCTGGGAGCCGTTAGTGTCAGTGGGTGCCTGAGGATCCCGGGTGTGGATCGGGCAGCCCGTGACAGAGAGGGCACTGAGGGGGTGAGAGTGCGAGAGGGCCTTCCCCAGTTAGTTAGGTTAGGGTGAGGAGCAGGTAAGCTCGGGTGGCAACTACAGTGGTGGAGGTGTGCAGGTGGGTAGACCTGCTGGGAGAGCTACACGTCACAGCCCAGAAATTGTGCGAGGGCACCGGGAGATGAATCGGGGGAGTGAGACCCCAAATTGAGAAGCACCACAGTTTGGTCAATGGGAATTGGTTTTTAGAACCCATAGTGTAAGTTGGCCAATGGATTGGCAGGGAAAGACCCCGGGTAATGTAAAGTTGTTAAAGTCATTTAGGAAATAGTTAGGATTGATGAACCTGTCGCACCATACGCAGCCACTTACCTGAGGTGATGATGATGACTCCACACCTGTGTTCCTTTGTTCTGTGTTGCAGGAAAGGAGAATTGCTGTGTGGATTTGTGAGACGCATCACGACGTGGATGAGACATTGGGGTGATTCCATCTCTCCCTCCTTAGGAGGGACTGATGATGAATTGGTGATGGCAAATTTTGATGTTGAGTTGGAGATGGCAGATTTTGATGAGAGTTGGAAATGGCAAATTTGATTGGTTAGGAGGGAGAGAAGACGAATTTGGTTTATGGGAGGAACGGGGAAGACAGTAGGGACGTTTGTTGATGTGTAAATTAGATGTTTATGGGTAGTGTTGTGTTTTGTGGATACAGTAAGGGGTAAGGGAGGGGCAATGTAGGTTACCTGGTGGGGGGGGGGGGGGCGTACGGTAGGAACGTACCTGTCTCACCTGGTTCCCATGTGCCCCCAGTGTGCATTACCTTATGTTGCGTGCACTTTTGCGCCCTTACCCCCTTACTCACTTGGCTTCTTTTGTCTCCCACCTCCGAGGATCTGGCTTTGGGGCAGAGAGAGAGGAGAGAGAGGTGCTGGCTCCGCAGTTGTGGGCCTGTACTTCCGCTGCTTGCTGCCTGGATCGATACACCATATGGACCGCAATTTTTGTGGCCGCCCACCATGGACCGCAGTTCTTTTGCGGGCAAGCACCACCCGTTGTTGGACCTCTGGGTCAACGTGGCACCTATGCCATACAGGTGAACCACTTTTAGTTGGCCCCCCTGACGGCCACAATTTAGAAATGGACGCGGTTGGCGCCTTTCTTTATTTCTAAAGAAGCCAGAAGGCCAAGTGCACTCCATGAAGGCAAGACCAGCGGCAGAACATCGGCCGGCTGCGACACCACCGGTGACCATGGACACTTAATTGTGCATTTTTATGAACACTTTATTGGTGCACCGGATGGTGCTGACTGTGCATAATGGGGTGGTGCTTTTGGTGCTTGGACGGGGTGCTCTGCACATTATTAAAGGCCGTAGGGCCACAGGGCACTCGTGGGTTGGTGTATCGATGCTGGCATGCGTGCTCTCTCTATGCATAACATCTGCATGTGTTCCTCAAAGAACAGGTCCTGGATCGTAGTGTAAATATCAGTGTAGTGTTGTATAAATGATGCTCCCTACCGGCTGTATGTTTAGTTTGAGGATGCTTTCCGCGATTCGGTTATCCTGTGGGTGTGTTTCTGGTAGGAGAAGGGTGCAACGTCGCAGGGGGACATATTTACTCATTTGTGAACATCTGTAAAACTGTCGCACTCAGGGTTGAGTTAATAGTAGAGGGAACTACATCTGAGTGCCACACTAACGTAGGTAAAAATTTATCGGGTAGGGACGCCCCGAGGTAGAGAAGGGTGCAATGTTGCGGATATGGGATTTGCATCCATCCATATCCGCTTGTAAATATTCCCCTATTTCCTCAATACTTCCCAACTATCCCCAATCCCCCATTCCCTAGTCCCATTTTCTGTAAACAACACTCTGTAGACCCGACCTCCCCCTATTTCCCCCATTAAATGTCGCATCCAGGTCCACCGCATCTCACGTAGACAACTATAGGACATCTTGCTAGTTATTCTTGTCAGTCAGTTAAGGACTCGTTTCCATTAATTCTGACTCTTCGTTGCACCAGAATGTGATTGTATGGCACCGTTAGGAAGTTTAGGACCTCCCAGTACCTCCCCGCAGCTCTTCCTCACGGTTCAGCAACAACAACAACAACAACAACAGCGGCGGCGGCACGGGGAGTGTGCGTCCTCACTCCGGCTTGGTTGGTAGGGGGTGTTGGGAGGGCACCAGGCCTTTCCAACGAGCCGCCATCGAACATGTGCTCGATGGGGTTACCAAGTAGGGGCTCGCTGTCAGCTCCTCGTCAAGGGCGGAGCCCGGTAACCCCCGCACCCAATAGAAGCGGCGGACCGATCCCATCTGGGGCGGAGCCAATGAGCCGAGGGCGTGTGACTCCCCGCTGAGCATGCGCAGGGAGAGGGAGGTGACGTCAGATGCGCGCTGAGCTTGAAGCAAGAGGGACGCCACCTCCGAGCGCTGTGAGGCCTCCCTGGATCTATTGGACCGTGCTTGACCCTGTCCCCGAGCCAAGGTGCACCTTGTGCTATCGACTACCTGTCCTTCCCTGCCATCAATCCCTGTGTAAGTCAGTCTTGTTCCGTTTGTCTGTGGTCTGTCGGGGAATAGATAAGATTGTATCTAAGTGCCTATCTCTTCTGTGTCTTTTACCTCACTCTACCTTGTAATCTACCCCTTTTCTCCACCACTAATTATATCCTCCTCCGGAGGTCTTGAGAACTGTACCCCTTGCGTCGTTTCATCTATCCCAGTCGTTGTGTCCTTTCCATCATTGATTTAGTGTAGCGCGATTTGGCCCACTTTCGAGTGGAATCGGGTGAGTTGGGGGTAATCGGGTAAACTGTACGAACACGGCGGCCATTCCGCTCGGTCAAGCAACATCTTTAGCCGTGTCCGTAATAATACTTTACATATGTACTCACATTCTAATTGTACATACTTTATACATGTTCTCATTGTACATACTTTATAGACATACTCACATTCTAATTGTACATACTTTATAGATGTACTCACATTCTAATTGTACATAATTTATAGATGTACTCACATTCTAATTGTACATACTTTATAGATGTACTCACATTCTAATTGTACATACTTTATAGAGATATTCACATTATAATTGTACATACTTTATAGATGTTCTCACATTCTAATAATACATACTTTAAAGATGTACTCACATTCTAATTGTACATACTTTATATATGTACTCACATTCTAATTGTACATAATTTATAGATGTACTCACATTATAATTGCACATACTTTATAGAGGTACTCGGTTGAAAAAAAAAGCATGTACTCGTGGCTGTGCAGACAAACAGACAAACAAACAAAGAATAAATATGTCGTGCAAAGCACGATACTTGCAAAATCCCTAAAATAAGTTGTTGACCTATGATGACCTAAAAAAAAAAATTGGTGGTTGAATTCAGTGACCAGATATGCAAATCCTCTTCAAATTTCAAGTCAATCGGATAAAAATTCAGGATTTTAGAAATATGGCCTATGTTGACCTTTTGGCTGATATTGACCTCAAAAATACTTGGTGGTTGAATTCAGTGACCAGATATGCAAATCCTTTTAAAATCTCAAGTCAATTGGATGAAAATTGAGCATTTTAGAAATTCGGCTTATGTTGACCTTTTGGCCTATGTTGACCTAAAATATAATTGATGGTTGAATTCAGTGACCATATATGCAAATCCTCTTCAAATTTCAAGTTAATTGGATGAAAATTTAGGTTTTAGAAACTTGACCTATGTTGACCTTTTGGCCTATGTTGACCTCAAAATTACTTGGTGGTTGAATTCATTGTCCAGATCTGAAAATCCTCTTAAAATTTCAAGTCAATCAGATGAAAATTGAGGATTTTATAAATTTGATGAAGTTTATGACCTTTGGCCTATGTTGACCTATTGACGTTTTGACCCCAAACACACATGCTTCTTGCTTATGACCAACTGCACCATTGGGTGAAGTTTCGTGAAGATCGGTTGAAAATTCTGACCTGTAGGCGACTGACATACAGACAGACAGAGAATAATGCACAAGACCAACCAATATACTTATATACTTGAAAACTTTTCGATTTTCGCAAGTAATAAATGGGCCCAAATGCAATACCCTCTCCTTTGCAAGGGGGGGGGGGGGGGGGGGTAGGGGGAATCTCATCTAACCCTACATCACCATACACACAATCAATAACTTGGGCCCAAAACGTATCCATGAGAAATTACTCCCCAGTTCTAATTGTGTTCACCTTTCACATCTCTGTTGTAGACACCACGCACAGCTTTTGCAATGCGTAGACTCGACAACACCACTGACGATATCTAATACCTCCGCCAGGCCGCCCAACACACAATAAACATAATATGGTATACAGCGTGGTCCTGGTTCCACAAAGACAACAGCACAACATCTTCGATATGAGGGATCGCTGAGTGGCTCCTGGGGGATCGATTGGCTATCTCTGTTCCTCAGGCCTGTTCAGGCAAAACAGAGCAAGTCAAGCAAAACAGTCCATCATTGCAGCCATGTTGTGACCTTATTCAAGGGGAAATATGCATTGGATTTTATTAACTGAAAGTTGATAGGAGTGCATTAAACTGTGTAGGAAGCGAGATGAGGTTGCCGTTTCGAGCTTCAGCCCTTCATCCGAACAAAAGAGGGAAGTAAGAGGTATAAGTTGGTTACTTTGACCCCGGAACCTGAACCAGGGGCCAAGGGTCAAAGATTAAAGGAAATTAATCAAAAACAAGACAAGGGTAAACTGTCCAAGGAAAACTGCACCGTTGATACAAGGTTTGGAAAGGCCGGAGAAGAGAGAAAGGGAATTTTGGTAATGAACAAGAAAAATAATATTATATATAATATTATAACAAGAAAGATGTCATGCATGGAACGATACTTGCGGAATCCATAAAATAAGTTGCTGACCTTTGGCTTATGTTGACCTTTGGCCTATGTTGACCTCAGAAATAATTGGTGGTTGAATTCAACCTGAAAAAAACATGCACAGCCTGTCCAGCCTGTGTTCGAATCCCAACTCAGCTATAAACTGTCATCCTCGTGTTCAAGTCAGGTTCACTATGTCAATAAATTATATTTCGTTCAAAATCATGATAGATTAGCAAACCTATACATTTTGGAAAGGTTATAGCATAAGGAAACTAAAAATCAATGTTTACATTTGGAGAGATACCTGTATGGCGGCCATTTTGGATTTTCAAAATGGCCACTGTAAAATACATATTTTGTTATATTTCTGCCTCTAATTACCCTAAAAACTTTTTAAGATATACTAAACCTATATTTTCAGGGACAATGAATCCAATGAAAGTATCAAATTAGTGCTATGGGGAATGGTATGACACGAATCAAAGGTTTTGAATTGCAAAATACTGTCTTTATATTTGCGATAAGTTGCATAATCAAATACATGTTATCATTTTGTACAGGCAGTTAATAACATCAAAATGTGTCACAATAATTCATATCACCAAACATACACAGGCAGTCAGCAAAATCATATATACACATGCAGTCAGTATAACTTCACATCTACACAGGCAGTCAATGACAAAATATACACAGGCAGTCAATGGCATCAAACATACACGATTACAGAATATGCCATTTAGAGTTCGTCATCACTGTCCTGTGTGTCGTATCCGACAATATAGTCCGCATCGTTTTCACAGTCCGTTCCGCACAAGCAAAGGTCGGTCAAATTGATTGGCAAATCGAATTGGTCGAATGGTCGATCGAATCGAATTCGATGAATCGAATCGAATCGAATCGATCGAATTGGTCGAATGGTCGATCGAAGCGATTGGTCGAATTGGTCGAATCGAATTGGTCGATTGGTCGAATTGGTCGAATCGAATTGATCGGAATTGGCAAATGTAAACATTGATTTTCAGATTTTCCATGTAATAACGTTTCCAAAAATGTATAGGTTTGCTAATCTACCATGATTTTGAACGAAAAAACATAGTGAACTTGACTATTCACAGGCAGGGTGGTTCATCAATGTGTGTGCCATCCCTCAGATGGCCGAAAAACTGGGCGTCATGTCTGCTGGCATTAGTGGGCGGACCTTCAGGATCCTACGGTGTTCTTCGCGAGGAGTAGGCGAGGTATCGCTGGCACCATGAACAAATTACAAATTGCTGCCCTAAATACAACTGGAGTTGGTAAGGTGACAATAAAATCAATGAAAGTATGAGTCGGACGTCAAAGAGGCAGCAACAGACCAGTTTTTCCAAACAAAGTGACAAAACAGATCATAAATAGCACTGTGGCAGTGCATGGGTGTTTGGCCATACATCATTGAGACTATGGGCAAAGGAAGGCCTAGGTGGTATTAATAAATAGGTTGTGCTGGTTATCTTCTTTTATGGGTTTACTGTGTTCACTCCTATTCACAATTAACTCCTCTCAAGACATTTTTTTAAATATGGAGGGTAGACAATGTCATCTGCAATTTGTATGAAGGAAGGCGTTCAATCCTCATAATTAACACCTGCAAGTCTCATTGCCATCTTCAATTTCTCACAGGCTTAGATGATCCAGCCATGGCCTATCCGTGCATTGCCCCACGCCACACTGATCACATCCTATTTCGATCAGAGTCCAATTTCCCCCAGGAAAGCCATTGGCAGTCCTTGCCACTCTTGGCAAACTCTTCATTCAGACCTGCAATAACAGTCACGTGTCGTTCTACGTCACAATTTTGAATTTGTTAATTGCAAATAAATGTCGATGCAAGACGAGGTTATCATGAGCCTTTCACATGACACACACATACGTCATTTCAGCCTTCTTTTAAATATTTTCATATTAAACAAATTTTATTTTAAATTACAATATCGAACTTGTCTCATATTTACCTTAAAATTATATTTAACGTCTGTTTGACATGAACACTTTAAGTTATTACCTACAAACATTTACATCCTTTCACTTGAATGAAGGGCTTTACAATCATAAATAGAACAGCACTCGGAAGGTCGTATGTCTCCGCCAGGCTGAACGGTTTATGTTTTGTATCCCACTGATATGTCGGATCTGGCTTGTTCTTTGGAAGCACCTTTGACAGTGATTATGGCTTTGAGTCTTCTTGAGTATGTCTGCATCAGCTTTGCACATCTGGATTTGGGGAGTTTCTCCCATTCTTCCTTGCAGATTTGCTCAAGCTCTGTCAAGTTGGATGGGGAGCGTCGGTGAACAGCAATCTTCAAGTCTTTCCACAGATTCTCAATGGGATTCAAGTCTGGGCTTTGACTGGGGCACTCGATGACTTTCCTGTTCTTGTTCTGAAGCCATTCCAGTGTTGCTTTGGCTGTATGCTTGGGGTCATTGTCCTGTTGGAACGTAAATCGTCCCCGCAGTCTAAGGTATTTTGCACTCTGAAGCAGGTTCTCCTCAAGGATTTGCCTGTATTTGGCTCCATTCATTGTTCCCCCTATCCTTACCAGTCTCCCAGTCCCTGCCACTGAAAAGCATCCGCATAGCATGATGCTGCCACGACCATGCGTCACGGGAGGGATGATGTTAGATGGGTGATAAGCTGCGCTTGGTTTCCGCCAGACCTAGTGTTTTGCATTCAGGCCAGAGTTCAATTTTCTACTCATCAGTCAACAGAATCTTTTGCCTCATGCTCTCAGATTATTTCACGTGCCTTTTTACAAACTCCAGACTGCTGTCATGTGCCTTTTTCTCAGGAGTAGCATCTGTCTGGCCACTCTCCCATAAAGCCTAGATTTGTGAAGTGTTGCAGAGTTTTTTGTCCTTCTGGCAGGTTCTCCGATCTCAGCCAGGGAACTCTGTAGTTCTGTCACAGTGAGTGGTTATTGGGTTCATGGCCACTTTCCTGACCAAGGTCGTTCTTGCACAGTTGCTCAGTTTGGTTAGATGGCCAGCTCGAGGAAGAGCCTGGGTCATTCCATATTCTTTCCATTTTTAATGATGGAGCTCGCTGTGCTCTTCAGAACTTTCAACACTCTAGAAATTGCTTTATACCCTTTCTCAAATCTATGTCTCCTCAGAATTCTATCTTGAAGTTCTGTGGACAGTTCCTTGGACTCCATGGTAAAGTTTCCACTCTGACATGCATTGTCAACTGTGAGACCTTATATAGAAAGGTGTGTTTCTTTCTAAATAATGTCCAATCAATTGAAGTGGCCACAGCTGGACTCCAATGAAGGTGTGTAAACATCTCAAAGATGATCAAGAGAAATGGAAGGCACCTGAGCTAAATTTCAAGTGTCATAGCAAAGGGTCTGAATACTTATGTCAATGTGATATTTCAGTTTTTTCTTTTAAATACATTTTCAAAAGTTTCTAAAATCCTGTTTTCTCTTTGTCATTATGGGGTGTTGAGTGTAGATTGATGAGGGAAAAAATGAATTTAAACGATTTCAGCATCAGGCTGCAACATAACAAAATGTGAAAAAAGTGAAGGGGTCTGAATACTTTCTGAATGCACTGTATTACGTGATCAACAGAAAGATTGAAGAAGTTCATTGAACGTCAACATTGAGAAAAAAGCGCAGTGCACTGACAATGACTCCAAACTTTTTTTCCAAGATGTTCAAGTACTTTGCTCTCAAGAGAAGATATACAGTGCCTTCAGAAGGTATTCAGACCCCTTGACCTTTTTCACATTTTGTTGTTACAGCCTGAATTTATAAGGTGTTAAATTGAGATTTTTTTGTCACTGATCTACACATCTCATAATGTCAAAGTGGAATTATTTTTTTTAGAAATTCTAACAAAATAATCCTATTAATAATCTCCTCTCGCCTTGAGTTTATGCAACAGTTTTGACTTTTTCAACATATTTCAACATACAGCTATTTGATCTTCATTTCAACAACATTGAAAGATAAAGGTGATATAATACAACAAATATCATGAAATATTTACATTTTGTAGTCCATTGTAGAATTTAAACAAACATAAATGCAAATTTCGCATGTGGAAAAAGTAAGTACACCCCAACATTTATCACTACTTCAAATACCTAAAATTAGAATCAGGTGCACCAGCTCAGGTGCAAATGATTAGAACATCGTTAGAGAGGATCTTGGAGGAACCTGTCTAATTTAAACCTCAGACATTTAGTTTCGTTTGCTCTTTGTTGTTGAAGTGTGCGGCGTCACCATGCCTAGATCAAAAGAGCTCTCTGAGGCCTTCAGAAAGAAGGTTATAGATGCCTACGAGTCTGGGAATGGATTTAAAAAGATCTCCAAACAATTTGAAATCAATTATTCGACTGTCAAGTGGAGAAGTGGAGAAGATTTGGAGAAGATTTGGAGAGAAGAACAAGTGGAGAAGATTCCAAACAACTGCCAACTCGTTCAGGCCAGGCCGCCCCAGCAAGTTCAGCCCAAGAGCAGACCGCAAGATGCTGAAAGAAGTCTCTAAGAACCCCAGAATGTCATCACGGGACCTAAAGGTAGCTCTTGCCACTGTTGATGTCAAAGTGCACGAGTCTACCATTAAAAAGAGGCTGCACAAATTTGATCTACATGGGAGGTGTGCCAGGAGGAAACCTTTGCTGTCCAGAAAGAACATCAGGGCAAGACTAAAGTTTGCCAATGAACACCTCGGCAAAGACCAGCACTTCTGGAACAATGTGCTCTGGACAGATGAGTCTGAAGGAGCTGGGCTCCAACTCTAGTTGAAAGAATTGACGCGACCAAAGATGGAAATTCGTCCGAGTAGGTTTAATAAATGTATCACACTCGGGTACTCTGAAAAGCCCGTTTATCGGGCAGCAATATATATACACATTTATGTCGGGAAGTTTGCCCGGCAAAAGCTATACCGGGCATGCCCGGGTATCAAGGGCGAGCCTTGGAAAGGCGAGTCTGGACCTGCCCGGGCGTGTTTGGCTGCGGCCTGGCAAGTCGAGGCTGGGCGTGCCCGGGCGCTCTGGACGAGCACTGGAAAGGCGATAGCGGGCATGCCCGGACGCTCTGGGCGAGCCCTGGAAAGGCGATAGCGGGCATGCCCGGACGCTCTGGGCGAGCCCTGGAAAGGCGATAGCGGGCATGCCCGGACGCTCTGGGCGAGCCCTGGAAAGGCGAGAGCGGGCATGCCCGGGAGGTTCGGGCGTGCCCGGGAACAGTGAGTCCGGGCATGCCCGGGAGAGGCGCGTCTGGCCGTGTCCTGGCCGGTGCAAGGCGATTGTGTGCATCCAGCGGTAACCGCTACACACGCCCCTTCAGAATCGACCTGCACCGGCAGGGTCAATTTAAGGGGGGTCCGGATGACCCGGCCGAAGCGACCCCTGGAGGGTCGTGGGGAGGGGTCCGACGTGGTGGTGGGTGGTCGAGCGGGGGGAACTGTGGACGGGGGGCGGCCTCGCCGCGGAGGAAGGGCCAACCGTGGTGGTCGGTCGACGTCCATGTGCGCCGGTTTGAGGCGGTCCACAGAAATCCGGTCCGGCCGGCCGCCGAAGTCGACGATGAAAGACTTGTCGCCCCGTCGCAGGACCCGGAAGGGCCCGTCGTACGGCGGCCGGAGTGGCCCCCGGTGCGCGTCATGACGCACAAAGACGTACTCCGCTGTGCGAAGCGCCGGGGGGACGTAGGACTGGGGGCCACCGTGGCGGGACGTCGGCACGGGGGCAAATCGTCGGGCGGCCTCCTGGAGGTCCGAGCGCTGGCGAGCGGCGGACCAGGGACTGGTAGCGTCGGGCACGAATTCGCCCGGGACGCGGAGCGGCTGGCCGTAGACGAGCTCGGCGGCGGACGCCTGGAGGTCTTCCTTGGGGGCCGTGCGAAGGCCCAAAAGGACCCACGGCAGCCGGTCGGCCCAACCGTCGTCCTGAAGGCCGGCCATGAGTGCGGCCTTCATGGAGCGGTGAAACCGCTCGCACAACCCATTGGCTTGGGGGTGGTAGGCCGTGGTGCGGTGCAGCGTGACCCCCAACGAACGGGCGACTGCGCCCCAAAGCTCAGACATGAACTGTGGGCCGCGGTCGGACGAGATGTCCGCTGGTGCGCCGAAGCGCGCGACCCAGGTGGCGATGAACACCTGCGCCACGTCGGCGGTGGTGGTGGAGGTGAGGGGCACGGCCTCCGGCCACCTGGTGGTCCTGTCCACCATGGTGAGCAGGTGGGTGAACCCCCGCGAGGGGGGCAGGGGACCCACCAGGTCCACGTGGACGTGGTCGAAACGCCGTTCAGGCACGGCGAAAGGTGCCAGCGGGGCCTGGGTGTGGCGGTGGACCTTGGCTCGCTGGCAGGCCGTGCAGGCGTTGGCCCAGTCGCGGATGTTTCGTCGAAGGCCGTGCCAGACGAAACGCGCCGACACCAGCTTCTGAGAAGCTTTCCGGCCCGGGTGAGAAAGGCCGTGGATGGAGGCGAAGATGCGGCGCTGCCAGGAAACGGGCACGATGGGGCGAGGCTGGCCCTGGGAGACGTCGCAGAGCAGGACGGTGCCCGCGAAGGGGATGTCGGCCAGGCGGAGGCCCGTGTCCGCCGCGCGGAGTGCCTGCACCGAGGCGTCGGTGGTCTGGTCGGCCGCCATGAGCGTGAAGTCCACGCCGAGGTGGACCGCGTTCGCGCTGGCCCACGAAAGGCAGTCGGCCACGGCGTTGTCTTTGCCGGCGACGTGCTGGATGTCCGTGGTGAACTCCGACACGGCGGAGAGGTGGCGCTGCTGGCGGGCCGACCACGGCTCCGTGACCTTAGCCATTGCGTAGACCAACGGCTTGTGGTCGACGAAAGCCGTGAACGGGCGGCCCTCCAGGAGGTGTCGGAAATGGCGAACGGCCAGGAATAGCCCGAGCAGCTCGCGGTCGAACGTGCTGTAGTTTAACTCGTTCGGCCGGAGTTGCCGGCTGAAAAAAGCGAGTGGCTGCCAAACCCCGTCCACCCATTGCTCATGGACGGCGCCCACCGCGTAGTTGGAGGCGTCCGTAGTGAGGGCGATGGGCGCGTTGAGCACCGGGTGAGCCAGCAGCGTTGCGTCGGCGAGGGCCCGTTTGGCGCTGGCGAAGGCCGCGTCCATGGCCGTGGACCAAACAATGTCATGCTTGGCCGGCTTGCCCTGGAGGGCCTCGTAAAGGGGCCGCATGAGCTGAGCAGCGCGGGGCACGAATCGGTGATAAAAATTCACCATGCCGAGGAACTCTTGGAGGGCCTTGATGGAACGGGGACGCGGGAACGTGGTGATGACCTCGACCTTGGTCGGCAGCGGCATGGCCCCGGTCTTGGTGATGCGGTGGCCCAAAAAGTCAACGGTCGTCGCGCCGAAGTGGCATTTCACCGGGTTGACAATTAAGCCATGCTCGCTGAGGCGACCGAACAGTGTTCGGAGGTGGAGGAGGTGCTCGGCGCGGGACGTGCTGGCGACGAGGATGTCGTCCAGATAGACGAAAAGAAACGGCAGGTCGCGCAGCACGCCGTCCATCAAGCGCTGGAATGCCTGGGCCGCGTTCTTGAGGCCAAACGGCATCCGCAAAAATTCGAACAGGCCGAACGGCGTGATGACGGCTGTCTTCGGGACGTCGGCCGCCCGGACAGGTACCTGGTGGTAGCCCCGTATCAGGTCAATTTTCGAAAAGATGACCCGTCCCGCCAAACGGGCGGAAAAGTCCTGAATATGCGGGATCGGGTGCCTGTCGGGGGTGGTAGCGTCATTGAGATGGCGGTAGTCGCCACACGGGCGCCATCCACCCCCCAGCTTTGGCACGATGTGCAGTGGCGAGGCCCACGCGCTATCGGAGCGCCGCACGATGCCGGGGTGCTCCAACGCGTCGAATTCGGCCTTCGCCACGGCGAGCTTGGCTGGGTCGAGGCGGCGGGCCCTGGCGTAGACCGGCGGGCCCGTAGTGGGTATGTAGTGCTCGATCCCGTGCCGCACCGCGACGGCCGAAAACGTCGGCCGCGTGAGGGCCGGGAATTCCACGAGCAGGCGAGCGAACTCGTTCGTTGCCGGGAGGGCGCACGCCAGTTCGGTCGGCGCGGAGCTGCTCATTGTGCACGCCAGGGAGCTGAAGGTCTCGGCGTGGACAAGGTGACGTCGTTTGACGTCGACCAGCAGCCCGTGCGCGCAGAGGAAGTCGGCGCCCAGCAAAGCCACGGGGATGCTGGCGGTAACAAAAGTCCATTGAAAGCGCTGGCTGCCGAAGCAGAGGGTGACGACGTGTGGGCCGAAAGTGCGTATGGCCGAGCCATTAGCAGCGACCAAAGAGGGGCCGCAAACTGCGTCCAGCCTGTCCTGCTCGGAGGCGGGTATGACGCTCAGTTGGGCGCCGGTGTCGCACAGGAAACGCCGCCCAGACGCTTTGTCCCGAATAAACAGCAAGTTGCCCGAGTGGCCGGCGCTCATGGCTGGGAATGAACGCCGGCCCGGCCGTTTCCCGACCTGTCGAAAGTGCATGGGGGCCGGCACATCCGAGCCTTGTGTCCGAACCTGGCGTGGTAATAACACCACGCCCGGTCAGGTGGAGGCCCCGGCCGTCGTGTCGGAAGCGGGCGGTGCGGCGTGGCGGCCGCCAGTTGCACCGGCAGTTCGGCCTCCAACCACGCAGGGCGCTCGGGCGTCGTGGGCGTCGCCTCGGACGGCGGCGGGCTCCAGGTAACCGCGCCGATGTGCTGGCCCGCCGAGGAGATCTTATCGGCTTCCCTGGCGAGGGCGCGGGAATCCGTGATCAACATGCCAGCCAGGGCGAGGCGTACCGGGTGAGGCAGCTGGCGAAGGAACAGCTCGCGGAACAGAAAATCCGGAGAGTGCTCACCGAGCAATGAGAGCATATAGTCCATGCGCTCGGACGGGCGCGTGTCGCCGAGCTCGGGCAGGTCAAGCAGGCGCCGTGCGCGTGCTGCCGGTGAGAGGGAGCTAAAGCGTCGAGGAGGAGTGTCTTCAGCGCATCGTATTTGTCAGCAGCCGGCGGGTGCTGGAGGAGGCTCAAGGCGCGGGCCACGGTGGCGGAACCGAGCGCCGCCACAACATGGTGGAAGCGGGTGTCGTCCGCGGTGATGCCTCGCAGGGCGAACTGAGTGTCCGCCTGAGCGAACCAAACAGCCGCGTGAGCCTCCCAGAAGGTAGGCAGTTTAAGCGTCACTGCCGTATCCATGTCGGTAGGTCACCAATGAAGGAGCTGGGCTCCAACGCGAGTTGAAAGAATTGACGCGACCAAAGATGGAAATTCGTCCGAGTAGGTTTAATAAATGTATCACACTCGGGTACTCTGAAAAGCCCGTTTATCGGGCAGCAATATATATACACATTTATGTCGGGAAGTTTGCCCGGCAAAAGCTATACCGGGCATGCCCGGGTATCAAGGGCGAGCCTTGGAAAGGCGAGTCTGGACCTGCCCGGGCGTGTTTGGCTGCGGCCTGGCAAGTCGAGGCTGGGCGTGCCCGGGCGCTCTGGACGAGCACTGGAAAGGCGATAGCGGGCATGCCCGGACGCTCTGGGCGAGCCCTGGAAAGGCGATAGCGGGCATGCCCGGACGCTCTGGGCGAGCCCTGGAAAGGCGATAGCGGGCATGCCCGGACGCTCTGGGCGAGCCCTGGAAAGGCGATAGCGGGCATGCCCGGACGCTCTGGGCGAGCCCTGGAAAGGCGAGAGCGGACATGCCCGGGAAAGACGAGACCGGGCGTGCCCGGGAGGTTCGGGCATGCCCGGGAACAGTGAGTCCGGGCATGCCCGGGAGAGGCGCGTCTGGCCGGTGCAAGGCGATTGTGTGCATCCAGCGGTAACCGCTACAAGTCAAAGGTAGAGCGATTTGGCCACAGTACCAGAAGACATGTTTGGCGAAAACCAAAGACAGCATTTGACCACAAGAACCTGATACCAACTGTAAAGCATGGTGGTGGAAATATCATGGTTTGGGGCAGCTTTGCTGCATCAGGGCCTGGGCAGCTCACCATCATAGAATCCACTATGAATTCTTCATTGTACCAGAGGGTGCTTGAGGATAATGTGAGGCCATCTGTCGGAAAAATGAAGCTCAACCGAAGGTGCACCTTGCAACATGACAATGACCCTAAACATACCAGTAAATCCACCAAGGAATGGCTTAAAATAAAGAAATGGAGGGTTCAGGAATAGCCAAGTCAAAGCCCGGATCTAAATCCCATCGAGATGTTGTGGTGGGATTTCAAACGAGCTGTGCATGCAAGAAACCCCTCAAACATCGCACAGGTGAAATAATTCTGCATGGAGGAGAGGGCAAAAATTTCTCCCAGTCGATGTCAGAGACTGGTAGACAGTTATAAGGAACGCCTACTTGAGGTTGTTTCTGCCAAAGGGGGCAATACCACCTGTTAGAGCCAAGGGTGTACTTACTTTTTCCACATGCAAAATTTGCATTTATGTTTATTTAAATTATACAATGGATTACAAAATGTAAATGTTTCATGATATTTGTTATATTATATCACCTTTATCTGTCAATATTGTTGAAATGAAGATCAAATAGCTGTATGTTGAAATATGTTGAAAAAGTCAAAACTTTATATGGGATGTACTTACTTTTTCACGTGACTGTAGTTGCCTTTCCTTTACTATATTCAAGATGCCTCACCAATAATACTCCTCAAATACGTTATCTTGCTATGGGCCAAAAAAAAGAAGAAGAAATTACAGAGATATTCTGCTTGTAGACAGGTGATCACGTGTATACAACTGTTCTCCTTTTTTTTTTTTCAGAAGTGAGGCTTATAGAAGAGCAAGGTAGAACTAACAGTGGGACAAATCTTAAGGGAAGGAACAAACATGAAAAATGGAGAGTGAGGAGGTGAGGAAACACTGAACCTCGCAAGGAAGATGGTTGAGTTAGGAAAGGTTAATGGGGGTAATAAAGATCATGGGCCAAAATTGAGGATGACAAGAGTTAGTGCCCTCTGCGTGTTTGAAGCTCTGGAGGGAAGAGTCAAACAGAACCATCTCTGGAAGGTGGTTCCGTAGATGGGAGGAGCGAAGAATAAAAGAGTTGAGGTGTGCATTCAGCCTCGATTTTGGAACTTTTACCTAGAGATGGTTACTGGAAGGACACGTGCATCCTGGAGTTGCAGGGGATGGTCGGAGGACTGAGAGAGCAGAGGGAGCAATATTGAAGAATATATGGTTAAAAACGACCCAGAAGACCACTGCGCTTCTTGCAATATGACAGAAACAGACCTTGAGCTTGGGCCTCATCATGGCAGATTCCAATATGTTTGAGACATTTCGATTCCATAGTATCCGGGAAAGACAAATATGATGTTGGGTTGGGGCACTGGACCATAAGAGAGCATTGAGCCATGGACACAGACTTTCGACTGTGATTAGCTCTGATTTTCCAAGGTAAGACTGGAACGAGGGAGGATGCCCAGTGGCTGATATTTGGAGGCCAGCTTTCCTATGCAGTCAGCCCAGGGAAAGCAATTGCTGAGGGTGAGGCCTAGAAGTTCAAGACACAAACTCTTCCAGTGGATGGCGGAGGAAATAGACAGGTGGGTTAATTTGATGATCCTTTCAGAGCGATAGTGTGAAGCAACGAGATTTTCCAGGATTGAAGGCCTTGATCCATTTGTCAGGCCAGTGCCGAAGCATTCCCATATCATCATAGAGATCGATGCTGCTGCTGTATGCCTAGCAGAGGGATTGGGTACTGTACAACACAATTTGGAATCATCTGCATAAAGGAAGAAATGATTTTCAAAAGCATCAAAGTGGTCGTTTTTTTACATGGTCAGAGGCTCGTAATATGGAGTTGCCGCATGCACACAAACACACAGCAACACACACACATAAACAAACACAAACACACACACACACACACACAAAACACACACACACACTAGCGAGACAAACACTTAACATGGCCACTGAGCTTGGGAGGGGGAAGTGCCATCACTGCGGTCATTTTCCGGGATAGTGTGGGTACCAGTGACGTCATAACAATTGCACTGCCTTTCTCACCGCATTCAGCGGGGAATTTCCAGGTGTTGTTGCAAATTGTTTATTCACCAATGAGTGACAGGCCTAAAACCAATATACAGCACGATATCTCAAAAGGTTATGGACGGAATTGGACGAAACTTGGTGGATTGGTTGGGTGTGCGATGAGGACGAATCGATTCGATTTTGGTGAAGATCCGAATCCGGATCCGCATGCAAGAATTTTTTAAACGTTTAAGTGGTAGAGCCAAAAACGATATGTAACATGATTTTACAAACACTTGGGCATGGCTTACAACAAAACTTGCTGGATGAGTTGGGGAATGAGTGTTCCTGCACACATGCTATGCAGCGGCTTACAATTCAACCTACAGCATGTATTGTCTCACATCTGAAGTGTTTAGGTTTTGAAGATGGCGCCTCTAAAATGTTCCCTTTTCAAAAGCATCTCGGGAAAGATGAGAATATTCCCGTTTTCTTAAATCTAAAGCAAAAAAAAAAAAACTTATGACAAAATCATATTATCGCTTCTCTTTCATTTGCTGAAAGTACCAGGGCTAAACTTAAGTTTATATAGACAAGAACGGCGTGAACGACTTTAGAACGACTGTGGAACTTTGGAAGGTGTGAAAACATTTTGCTACCTCGGAGACATGCTGAATGGAGAAGGTGGATCAGACTCGGCAACGGTTGCTCGAGTGAGATGTGCATGGAAGAGGTTTCGTGTACTGAGTGGCGTGCTGATGAGGAGGAGAGTGTTGTTGAAGCTGAAGGGAAAGGTGAATGCTGCATGTGTGAGAAGTGTTATGATTTATGGGAGCGACACATGGGTAATGAATGTAGAGCAGCAACGAAGGCTGGAAAGGGTGGAAATGCGAATGGTTCGGTGGATGTGCGGAGTATCGTTGAGAGAGAGGAAGACAAATGATGAATTGCGAAAGATGATGGGAATAGAGCCTGTGATTGATGCTGTGAAGAGGAACAGGTTGAGATGGTTTGGTCATGTGTTGAGGAAGGATGAAAGTGACTGGTTGAGAAGAGTGATGGAAATGAATGTAGAAGGGAGTAGAGGACGGGGAAGACCGAGAAAGACTTGGCTAAAGATGGTGGAAGAAGAAATGCGGGCAAGGGGGTTAACAAGGAGAGATGCAGAAAATAGGGCAAATGGAGAAGATTGTCATGGGGACCGCAAGGCTAACCCCCGCTCTAGCAGGGAAAATGGGCTGAAAATGCATGTTGTTGTTGTTGTTGTTGTTGTTGTGTGTAGACTAGCAACGGTGCCCGCTCTACGGGCGGGGCTTAAATTGGGAGGCCCAAAATGAAAAGGTAAAATATCGGAAATTGAAGGCATTTTATTTTAAACGATTTCTAGAAACATGCGTTAAATCATATCACACGCAAATCATCAAAATCTAAACAGTATTTGTGGAATTCCGCCCCCCCCCCCCCCCCCACGCTCCCCATTAACAAAATGTTTTTTTCGGGTTTGTTCTTGCAATTACACAAACATTGATATTACCGTTAGCGAAGCGATGGGTCTTATATTGTAGTTCTGTATTATGTGAGCATCAGTTCCAATTACCTGAACCCGAGCGTTGTGCTGCACATTCATTCAACCTCATTGTTCCCAGAGATGTTGACCAGGCAATGTCACAAGAGCCAACGCATTCTCTTTATTGGCAGAAGTGTGAGGGCCAAATGGTCGGCCACATGTAATAAAGCCACCATACTCCCTAGCTGCCTGAGAGGATATTGCTATCAGATGAAAATGACAGTTCCCAAAGCAATGAGATGGAACTATGACCATAGTGCCATCCAGAATATCCTTTTGCTAACAGTAGAGCAATCATTGGAAGCAGCAAAAGCTTGGATATGGAAAAGTTCCGGGCCAGATGAGATTGCATTCGGTGAGAGTATGTGGTGATACCGTCAGCCATTGCCAGATGCCCGAGACCTCTTTGGAGAAAAGAAAAACTCATTCCTTGGCGAAATATTGCCTGCGATGATCAAACTGAAGCCAAACTATCTGATATGAATGACCTAACCTGCACTTTGCAATTTCGCTCATTGACACAATTCATAACTTCTATTGATCGCCATTTTGAATGATGCAATAATTATATGCATGTCGAAATAGCAGATATTTCTAAAATTCAAACATGGCTTCCTCCAGAGAAAAGAGAGAGAGAGGAATGAAAAAAATGTCGGAAGACGCAATTCTTCAGAATGGAGGACACGGATGTGGTGTACATTTCGTCGATGCACAGTTAAGCAGGGATTCCAAAGATTTAGAGAACAACTTTAATTTTACCACCACCGAAAGCAATTGGAAGAAGAGCTCCTGCATTCCAGGAGAGAAAGTAAGGAAACTCTACTTGCAAGATGGTGATGAGTCCGATGCCTCCCTAAAAAGAACAAGACCGATAGGCTAACAACGGTGCAGCCGGGCTTGTTTGATACGTCAGTTGAAGAGGATAGTATGACTTGGGTGGGGATATCAGATAAGTTAGCAAATGATGCAAGTATTACATTTTTGACCATGCATGGACAGCCGGTTCGTGAATGACTTAGGTTAAAAAAAAATCGCGTATGGCAAATGATGAACCAAAAAATACCACATTCTGTGACCCTCAGTCGAACGTTAGGAATTGACAGCAGGTTCATGAAGAACTTGCACAAAAGAAAAAATAAACGTACCCACTCTGAATGTTGCTATATCCAATTAATGGCAAAACTGCAAATGGGGAATCCGCGAATGTCAGATGGAAACCCTTACGTCATTTCCTTATTCTGCTTTAAACTCAATATGTCTATTTTTATTCCAAACAGCATCATTCATCATTCCAATCACAAATTAATACTATAGTATTGATATATCAAAATATAATGTTAAATCACGATTGTATTGAGATACCAGCAGGAATACCTGGCGTTGCCGGGGGTCGGGGGTAGGGCGGGAAGCAGGAGTGGGAGAGTGAGGAAGGGAGTGTGGGGAGTGCAAGGGGGAAGGGAGGGGGAGGTGAGGGTAAAGATATACTACATATACATATTTGGGGGGGGGGGGGTGGGGGAGGGGGGTGGCTTTGACAGGCCCTTCCGTTTTCGGGGAGTGGGGAAGGGAAGGAGGAAATTTTTCCCCATGCAAAGAGTGCTTCATAACCTCAGTGTTGCACAGGGAAAAAAAGGAAATTGTAATACCCTCTGCCAGGATCACCTGGTGGCACTACACGGTACACATTTACATAGATAATTTACGCCCCTCTCCCGGTCCCCCACACCTCCGCATGAGGCCGCGGCCACATAGCCTCCCCCCCCCCCCCCGCCCCTCCTCCCAAGACAAAGTTGTATTTGCATCTCGAGTTAAGTATAAAGCGTTTATAGCTGGAGTACCCGGCATTGCTCAAGATAAAAAGAAACATTAACATATTTGAAATGAGGGCAAATCTATCTATAATTCCACTAATCTCTGTGTGTATGTTTGTTTGTATGTTTGTATGTTTGTATGTTTGTCTGTGACCGCTGTTTCTCGACAACTACCGGTCCGATATACTTGAAACTTGCCAGGTATATTGCTGGGGACCCGAGGATGTGCCTTTTCAAGGTTTTAAATTAATCGCAGAAGTAGTTACCGAGCTATGTCCAAAAAACGATTCAACCAATCAGAGAGCAGCGAGCTATCACGTGTGCCGAACGTGGCGAACAGACTCTGCCTCGGATGGCACATTTGAGAGCGTATTCATTTATTTCACGTTGGAAAACTATGTTGCCGTTAAACTATGTTTTAAAACTAATTAAAACTACTATCTATAATTCCACGGGTCCGATAAAAAACACCGTACTCGCAAGCCGTTCGCTTTGGACCAAACCATTTCATGTAAATAGAGGGGGGGGATTGTCACCGTACTCGCAAGCCGTTCGCTTTGGACCAAACCATTTCATGTAAATAGAGGGGGGGGGGATATAATTTTAGGTATATATATAGTACGGGCATGCCCTAGTATAATGGAAAAGCAATTAAATCCAATTCAGAATCCATCACAAATGTCACATCATCATTTTACCTTTTTGTTGAATATCTGCTGGTGAATGTGCCGTTCATCACGTTTCTGAGTTAAGTATGAAGACGTTCAGGAAGAAGAAGAAGCCTTACCACCGACTTCGACCGCTTCCGGAATTGTTTGATTATTTGTGTTCAAATGTCTGGTAATTGTTTTGTATTTATTTATGCGAATGTGTACTTGTATATAACTGTCATTAATCAAAAAGGCTTAGGTACTATAGAGCGATTTTTTTTAATCCAAAAAAACGAACTTACTTAAAAAAAAAAACTTGCCCAAAACACTCCCAGGCACTCACTGATGAACATCTGAAAGTTTGACGAAGATCCGTTCAGCCATCTCTGAGAAAAATGGCGACATGGATAGATAAAATAAAAGATAAACTATATGCTAAGATAAATGAAAGATATTAATAAAAGACAAACTCTGGAACTCTTTACCTTCCCATGTCTTTCCAAATACTTATAGGCTCCGGGCCAGGTATGGTCCATCTGCACCCCCCCCACAACTCTCCGACCCTGGGTTTTTCTGAACCATTGGGGTGTCCTGGGGTGGAAATCAACTGGTAACAGTAAATAAACTTGGACTCACTACCCATTTGGTACCTATATTGGATGGTACCCTCAAAACAGCATATTTTTAAATCCGCGTTGCGCCATATTCGACACACGTGTTCTTTTGGTATTTGTGCCTGCTAATATTAACTCAGAATAAAAAGTTATATACCAAAAGAAAGCTGTTCATCTACTGATCATCATAGAATATTGACACATTACTTATAATGGTACCTTAATGGTCATAACTAGTGCTGAATAGCAGTACCCCACTTTAACGTAACATAATTCGGTATCGACCGTACTATTTCATCTTACACACATACTATGAACACATTACACCTGATATGCTTACATATATATTTTATTGGCTTTCTCCTGTATATCAGCTTTAATTTGATACCAGATACATCCCCATAGCTTCAATTCTCTTTTTTATACAGCGTGTCAAAGATACTACCGGTATGGGGTGATATTGTAGGCGATGCTGCATTTGTCAATTTACAAATGCTGCCACGTATATCATGTACATATATGTTGGACACATGACAAAATCTATGTATTGTTAATATGTGTTACTTAATATATTGTTGTATTGATGTATCACTGTAGTTTATTGCAGGAATTTTGACGAAAATGGCATGCAGATCCTTCCATGTTTGTATCCTGCGTAAATTGAGATCATCAGATTGTACAATTATGTTATTTAAGTGTCTCTTACAGCGACAGAACGAGTCAATTAGTTAAGTTAAACACCTTTTTTTACATAGTTAAGTATGCAATATAAGATATTTTTTATAATTAAGATGCTATTTATAATAATTATTCAGCTTGGTACTTACCAATATTTTGATGTGTTTTGCAGGTGAAGTAACAACGCTAATATGGAACATCCGGCGCGAGCGAAACGTACACGTGAGAGTGAACAACCACCCATTGTGTGCATAACTCATGTAAAGGGACTGAGCTATGGAGAGTTGCACTTGTTATCTGGACTCAAAAATTCTGAGAAGAAATTGGCCAAGCTGCAGGAGGTCAAAGAAAGACGCCTTGCACAACCCCCACAGTCTCCGCATATGATGAAGGACACATGTGATTTGGTCCCTGAATCTCTGGCCGAACACCATGGTTTCCACTGGGAGTGTTACAAGCGTTTCACGATGAACTTAGACAGACTGAACCCTCCTACTGCAGGTACATCTGAAACAACTGGTGCCACAACTCAGCGGATGGCCCGTACTAGTTCTGGTGACAAGATCATATTTAAGCCAGACTGTATCTTCTGTTCTTCGGAAAGTCGTAAAAAAGTGAAAGTGCATGGCAGTTGGACTACCCAGGGGATGAGCCAGTTCGAGTATGAAGGCTGGAAGCCGGTACTGGAGATGGCTGAAATGAAGGAAGATGAAACGCTCTTAATGAGGATCCGGGGCCATGATCTTTTTGCCTCTGAGGCAAAGTTCCACAAAACTTGCCGTATGAAATATATGCAAAAGCCAGAGAAATGGCGCAGTACTGACGAAGAGGCACAGCACCATCAAGGAGAATTAGAAGAAGCCCACAGACAGGCATTCGATGTGGTATGTGATGCCATTGAAAGGGATGTGTTAATGGCCAAGAAGATAATGAAACTATCCGACCTGAGGCAAATGTATGTCATTAACCTGCAAACCAGCAAATATGCGAATCCTGACTACCGAGCCAGCAAACTAAAACTGAAGCTTGAAAACCACGAGCCTTTCAGGGAGAGACTATCATTCTGTGATCTGGGAAAGTCCTACATAATATTCAGCACTGCAATTGACGTCCAGACAGCAGTGAAACAAGCCTTCAAATTGGGATCAAGAGATATGCTTGAGAGTGCAGGTAGCCATTTACGACTGTCAATTCTGGATGATTTCTCGAATGCCCCAGAACTGAAATGGCCACCAAGTCCTTCTGATCTCCAACAAATGGACGATGTTATACCAGATTCACTCAAGAAGCTGCTATGCTACATCATAACTGGAACAACATCAGCAAGGTCACAACGAAGCCAGCGATTAGTTCAATCAATCGGCCAAGATATCTGTCGCGCTGCCACCAAAGGCTCTTGGAAGCTTCCAAAACACATCATCATGTGCACGTCCCTGAGACATCTATACAGAAGTGAAAAGCTCATAACCCTTCTTAATAGAATGGGACACTGTGAGAGTTATTCATTTTCACTTGAATTGGAGACTGCACTGGCCGAATCAGTGATGAAGTCATCGACACAACTCTCCAACCAAATCATCAGGTCACCACGAGAGCCGTCTGTCTTCCACTCGGAGTTTGACAATTTCGACTCATTGGTGAATGATCTGACAGGAAAAGGTTCTGTTCATACAGCACACGGGATCATGATGCAAGAAGTCAGTGATGATCATGCCGCATCTGGTCCAGCAAGGCCAACTCAAGTTAGGACCAAACGGCGTTCTCTGCAGTTGACGGAAGCAACCATATTACCTGACTGCTATGTGACCAAAAGACAAAGCCCGAAACTTCAAGTAAAACAGCTTCAATATCCAGGATCTGTAGGAGAAATCGACCAAACTCCAGACTCTATGGATCATGATCCGTCTCAAGGCAGAAACACAACAACAAGTTCCTGGTTGGACCGGTTTCATCTCAGAGACAGGTGAAATACCAAAGAAGCTCACAACGATAGACTACTATCCCGTCATCAATCAACCAATTACCGAGTACAAAACTGTCCAGGAATGCTTGCGTGCTGCTGAAGAGGCCACCAGAGAAGTTGGCCAGCCTTATGTCATTACCACATTCGATTTGGGGGTATGCATGAAGGTATTCCCCCTAGTATGGAACTCCCCCGACAAGTACGAAAGTCACATCATTCTAATAGGCACCTTCCACCTTGTTTGTGCTTACATGAAAATGATGGGTAAGAAGATGGCTGGGTCTGGTCTGTCAGATATCCTCCTGGAAGCAGGATTGATCGGTAGTGGATCTATCACAGGTGTGATGTCGGGAAAGAATTATGACAGAGCGTTACACTGTCATAAACTTATGCTGGAATGCTTGGAGAGGCTTCTCTTGGCGGAATACCTCAACGAAACTAATGCTGATGACCTGTTCGCGTCCCTCCCTGACGACTCAACTAGAAGACTGCAAGATCTTGTTGAATCCCCCAGTCAAATGACCTTAGAAGCTGTCTCGACGGATGAACTCATCATGAAGGTCATAGATAACTATGATACATTTCGACAGAGTGTAGCAAAGGGACGATTGGGGAAAACTGCTGAGCTCTGGGTGTCGTACATGGACCATGTACGTCTAGTCCTCTCACTCCTTGAAGCTGTAAAGACTAACAACTTTGTCTTGTATGTTGCGTCCATCAACGGTATGACTCCCCTCTTCTTCAGCTTCGGTGGCCAAAACTACGCCAGGTATTTGTCGTATTTCTCCATCTTCTTAGCCAACGTAGATAGCTCGCACCCGGGAGCTTTGACCCTCATTCGACGAGGAGCAATCAGTGTTGCTCGCTCCTTTATCCCTGGGAATCGCTGTGCTGTTGACAAGACAATGGAGGAAACCTTCATGAGACATGCAAAGTCTCATGGTGGTGCTGGTGCGGGTATATCTGGACTACTCACCAATTACCAGGCATATCAGAGGTGGGTCCGCACCCTTCACGAAAGGTCTCTCTACGTTGATGCATGTCTTGGTATGGCTCACATGACAGACAGCGGACAGGACACTAAGCATCGTGATGTACGTCCCAGAGAGGTGAGAAAAGGAGAGAGGTTGGTGAAGAAGACCATGGATGCGGTATGGTTAACTGAGTGTACGACATACATATGTAATTGTAGGGATAAAACTGACTGTTAATATTATTATGATATCTGTTGTTGAGCAATAATGTTTGGTTTATCATCAAAATATTCGATACTAAAATTTTTTTCAATGGGATGTTAAAATTTAGTTTCAAATAAGAAATATTTTTACTTTTACAGTAAATATTCGAGCATTACATTGTTACTGTTCTGTGGAAGGTGTTTGACCCAGTGTATGAATATTAATATGATGATATTAAAAACTACTGTGATTAATAAACAAGTTTTTCTTGTTTAATATGTTAATAAGATGGCAGTATGATTATGATATTCGATTATGAATGACATTTATAAGTGTAATAGGCAGTTCTTTTGAATATAGACAAAGACTGTTACCGAGATTATATGATTCATGGTTCCCGCGAAACAGGTAGTATCTTTGACACGCTGTATAAAAAAGAGAATTGAAGCTATGGGGATGTATCTGGTATCAAATTAAAGCTGATATACAGGAGAAAGCCAATAAAATATATATGTAAGCATATCAGGTGTAATGTGTTCATATTATGTGTGTAAGATGAAATAGTACGGTCGATACCGAATTATGTTACGTTAAAGTGGGGTACTGCTATTCAGCACTAGTTATGACCATTAAGGTACCATTATAAGTAATGTGTCAATATTCTATGATGATCAGTAGATGAACAGCTTTCTTTTGGTATATAACTTTTTATTCTGAGTTAATATTAGCAGGCACAAATACCAAAAGAACACGTGTGTCGAATATGGCGCAACGCGGATTTAAAAATATGCTGTTTTGAGGGTACCATCCAATATAGGTACCAAATGGGTAGTGAGTCCAAGTTTATTTACTGTTACCAGTTGATTTCCACCCCAGGACACCCCAATGGTTCAGAAAAACCCAGGGTCGGAGAGTTGTGGGGGGGGGGGGGGGGGGTGCAGATGGACCATACCTGGCCCGGAGCCTATTATGATCTTCCCCTTTTCAAAAATCAGATTTTCTGCTTCCTCAAAAACTCTTAGACTATTCTCTCCTTCTTCACTTTTCTATCAATGCAGCTCTTTTATTTAGGCTTGGCCTCGATGAGGACTACATTAGTCCATGCCTGGGGCCTTCTACATAAAAAAAAGAAAAAAAAAAGGACACAGACCAACGGCTCTCTTATATAGTATTTTGGAGTGGGAGGGGGAAAGGGTGGAGGGGGAGGGGGGAGGGGGAGGGGGGGACGGGGAGATGGAGGGGGGAGGGGGGAGGGGGAGATGGAGGGGGAGGGGGAAGGGGGGGGGAAAGGGAGGGGGAGGGGGAAAAGGGAGGGGGAGGGGGGAAAGGGAGGGGGAGGGGGTTGGGTGGAGGGGGAAGGGAGGGGGAGGATGGAGGGGGAAGGGGGACGGAAGGGGAGGGCCAGTCAACAATGATGTTGCAGTTCTCATGGTCGGAGAGCAGCACAACAATCGCGACATCGTCCTGCATCTTCGCAACAGCACGAAGCTGGTTTTGGAGACTCACCGATCCTGTGACGCCCTCCAGTACCAGCATTGCCGGGCGGGGGAAGGGAGATCCGTACATTCCCAACCCGTACATCCGCCCTCTCGACTCAAGCTCAATCGGCCAAAAGCCTCGCACAAATTACACCGTGAAGGCCCAATGGCCATGTCTATGCCACAAATCAAGTACGTGAGCGAGTCGGGCGCACTGAATTGAAAATATATAGAACGCTCATACTCCGTGAAAAGTGAAGCCGCCGTGTCGCCATCTTGGTTAGCACGACTTGACCTCCGCTTCGCGGATCTCGTTTGTTTTGAACGTGTGAATTACGTGCGAACGTGTAACTGTGAGTTTATGGCGGCAAGGAACATCACGTGAATCGCTCTGAGCGAATCAGCGCGCTGCTCTGCCACCTTCTCAGATTCCGTGTATAATATTCCTCGCTGAAATGCGCTGAGGTAAATATGAATAAAAAATATGGATCTCATAAAGATGAAAGAAAAAAAAACCTATGTGGTGTGAATGGCAATGTTCCTCGCTGAAATGTGAAAAAACGCAATCGCTTTTCGCTCTGAAATACGTGCGAACGCGTAACTGAGTTTATGGCGGCAAGGAACATCACGTGATCGCTCTGAGCGAATCAGTGCGCTGCTCTGCCACCGCCTCAGATTCCGTGCATAATATTCCTGGCTGAAATGCGCTGAGGTAAAAATATGGTAAAAAAATATTATGAAATAATTTTTTTTAGGTCCGCCATGTTCTTCCCAGGCTCAATGGCCATGTCTATGCCAAATATCAAGCACGTGAGCCTCTCCGTTTAGGAGTCTATCAGTAACATTACACACACACACACACACACACACACACACACAAACTGTGTTTTATATATATATATTTATCAAACCAGTGAACCGTCGTCATCTGTTCACTTCCAGATTTGGGAGCAAGGTCCATGTCGATCGCATTTCAAAATCATAATTGTATTTATTGACGAATTTCTGAAACCTCCTACCTACCTTATGACACCTGCTGGGACCCCAAAACGTTCCACAGAAGGTTATTATATTTCCTTTGAGTAAAATATGCAACTGTAATGGTTACTAAATGCTGTCCCTCTGTCATGTGACCAGATCCTTAGCTCTGATTGGTGGACGTTTGTGGGGACATACACACAGACAGACAAACACTGTTCTAGACAGCACTGCCCCACGGACTCCGCCGTAAAACGTGCACCCTGTCACCAGGGGCCTGCCGTAAAGTACTCCAGTGGAACACCTGTTCGGCCATGGGGAAGGGGGAGGGAGGGGCGGTATTTTCAATCACGTGATCGAGGATCACTTTTTAGTATGTTCTGCTATTGCAGTTCAATCATTCAGCGTGACATTTTCCTGGACATGATGACTGGCTGATGAGCAGTGATTAGCATCATGGGGGTGATGGGCCATCACATTGAGGCAAAATCAATATCCTTAAAAAAAAAACATTATTATTATTATTGCCTTTTCGTGCTTCATTGTCAAACTTTGCAATATAATTAATCGAATAATGTCATCATCCGTGCAATGTTGATTTGACAGAAATTTGAGGTGACTTCATCATAAAGCTCGAGCCTCGTCGGGTTATTTGAAAGAAAGCTTTAGTCTCAAAGCAATATTTAAACTTGATCATCGCAAAACAATTTTGTACCTTTCCCAAATGTACCAAGCATATATACCAAGCCTAATAAGCTTTGTTGAATTAATAAATTAAAAAAATTTAAAAGCATATTTCATTAATAAAATATTTAAAAAGTGGTTCTTTAAATAACGTTGACTTGAAATTAACCGCATATAGATTTTCATGCAATTTCCTGAAAGGCACAATATATTCCATGTGTCTTCACTCAATATTAACGTCACTCATGCTTCTTCTTCTTCTTTGTATGCAGCACAGGACTGCAGGTAGTATCATTGGCTGAGGAAGCAGCTGTGCTGCTGATGCGGTGCCCCAATTACCAGTACACTGGTCCTCATTTTGCTTACCTCGGAAGGATGACAGGCTGAGTCAACCCACCTGGTGTTAATTCAATGGGCAATGAGATTCAAACTCAGGACCCTAAGATCCCAAGCGAGCAACACGAACCGTTAAGTCAAACCCAACACCAGCAACATATTGTATTCATTTCAACATATTGCTCCATATTCATTTCAATCTTTGTTTTAATTTCAAATGATGTATTTGTTGATTTTATTTATTCCATTTTTAAAGCAACAACAACAACAACAACAACAAAACGCATGTAAACAAAGTAGTCCAATTTTTCTTCTTTCATCTGCAGCACGTGGCTGTGGGTATGATCATTCGTCGGCGGCATCGCTGTGCCAGTCATGCAGTACCCCCTGTCATGTCATGTGCCAGTCATGTCATGTCATGTGCCATGTGCCAGTCATGCAGTCATGCATGCAGCCAGTCATGCAGTAGATTATAGCAGGAATTTGGAATTTGCTCAACATGCCGGAGATAGCTCGCCTACTCTCGGCAAAGACAATGTGGGGTCATTAACGCCCACCAACGAACCCCGGAAGACGGGACGCCCAGTTTAACGCCCATCAGAGGGACAGCACACACATTTGATACAACACCCTGCCTGTGAAGCACCAGGTTGACAGTTTGTAGCTGGGCCAAGAGTTAAACAGGTTTCAAATTCTCTGGGCCATCTTGCCAGCGTTTTAAAAGCAGTCTCCCAAAGTAACCAATCAATACATTACATGACTCACTTGGATTACCGGAAATGACTCGGCAACGGATTACCCATAAGCCATCGCAATTATTATTGCGTAACAAACTGCTCTTTAAAAGCAACTCTCCCAACATTTTACAATACGAATAGGTTGAGATTGTCCAACACTATGAAGCTGATCATGTGAAGTTCATTCAATATGGCAGTTAATTTGCTATTCAGATAATTTGAGGCCTATTTCAAAAACCCCCATTGTCATAGGGGAATAACATTGGCAGGGTGTCTAGCCAGAGTCATCCCGGTATCGTTGGCTACCTGGAACTACTGCGACCCAAATCTGCATTATATTTCAGTGACTCAAACACAGTGTAAACTAGGCGTGGGATGAACGTGGAAGTTTGGCATTCGAACAGTAAGTTCAAACTTGTTTCTATTCACGTATGTTTGGAGAAATCAGACTTTGTGGCATAATGGAAACCAGAGCATCCGCGCCGATTCTGGGAGGCCTGTGGTTCAAACCCTGACCGAATCAACCCCCCAAAAAATACACTAGAATACATTATTAAAGTACCAGATCGAGAGATCACAAAATAACCAATTTCTTCATCCACAGAATTGTTGATAAATGTCATCCAACCAAGCACAATAATGGCTGAAGCAATTACAACGATTCCAACAGAAGGAAGCGACATTCTCTCTTGGTAATTGCACCCATACCATAATTTTATTTTAATCATATTTCAAAATAAAACACCACAAAAGAGCAACGAAGCAACGATGTCACATGAGCATGATAACGCACAGCCTGGTTTTATACACTCATGGTACAGTGTTTCGTTCCACATTAGCATGACAACACACACACTGGTTTTATACACTCATGGTACAGTGTTTCGTTCCACATTAGCATGACAACACACACACTGGTTTTATACACTCATGGTACAGTGTTTCGTTCCACATTAGCATGACAACACACACCCTGGTTTTATACACTCATGGTACAGTGTTTCGTTCCACATTAGCATGACAACACACACACTGGTTTTATACACTCATGGTACAGTGTTTCGTTCCATATGGCAATCACCAATCGGAGAGTCATACCTGCAGCTTTTTTTGTTTCCAAAGGAACCAAATGTTACGTGATAACGGATTGAACAAAAAAGATGATTTATTGCTTTTATTCTTCGTATCCTTTTCTGCCCTTTATGAGGGGTAAGGTTCAACCAACCTTCTTCACTCTACAACCACCCCCACCTTATTGATATCCCTACACACACAATCTTCAAATCTCAACCATCACAGAGTCTTGAAACAAGGAAACCTCTTAACAGGACCAATGTGTTGGAGGGTGTAACTAGTCCAGGCGGAATGTATTGTTACGTTTGTGGGGGTAGGCAATGAAATGCCTTAGTCCAGATAGGATGGTATAGGGTCGCCACCCAGCCGAGTCATCTCAAGGGGCATCAAGAAAGGCTGTGAGGTCCCGCCCCAAGAGGAACGATTGGTCAGGATGGCCATAGAGCAATGTGATGGTGCGGCACGATTGGAGTGCGTGTGACGTCAGAAAGAACATTCTAGCACCAGGGAGAAAAAAGCAGAGCGCCGCCATTTTCACTCTCTTCTGCATTGACATTCATTATAAACAGTCGCACTTATTATTTGATCTCTCTTGCCTGGTCGCATTTTCGCTTTCCCTGTTCCAGGCTGTGGGAAAGGTGGACGCATCATTCTCTTGTCTCTCCTTGGTGCTGGCTTTGTGACGGCTGCGCTTGGTGCCGTGTGTGCCTGAGAGGAATATTTGGGCTCGGTGCAGCCAAGCGGAAAGGTCAAGGGAGAGCCTGGCTTGTTCCCTCACGTCGGCGGCTGGCGGTGAACGACTTCGCGCCAATGCGTGTGTTCCCGTGCAGGGACTCGGGACCTGTGACGACCCGGGACAGTCAAGGACGCCAGAGCTGAGTATTAGGCAAACGCACCACACTACATTTTGTTACTTTCGTTATTTTATCATGCCCTTGTGTTGTATATGAGTCCGTGTGGGGGCACCTCAATTTAGGAATTAGTTTTACTGTACAGTTCTGTTATCCTGGCATTTTTTTTAATGAAACCCATTCTTTGTTGACTTTCAATTCCTTGTCTTGTCCGTTTATTTGTTTGTGGGAATCGGATAATCCTCGTCGCGTCCGGCCGTACAGGTAAGGACCTCGCTGCCCTCCATTACCCCCCACGCATGCCGAAGAGATAACACCACCATAGTTTGGGTATACGCCTCGGAGTTAAAGCTTGGTTGGCCATCTGTCACCCTGCGGTGTTCACTACAGGGTAGACACGTGACAATATTGTTACATTTGTGGGGGGGGGGTAGGGATACCTTAATCCAGGTAGATTGCATAGATTAGTGTGCTCCGACTGTCATGAAGAAGAAGAAACCTCGATGTACTATAAGTAGGGAATTTGGGTAGACCGGATGTTGGGTAAACTTGTATCTTCATCCCCATCAGAGGGGTGGGGCTTTTTAATTAGCGAGGGATTATGGGTAAGTTCATCCCCTGTGTGTAGTTGCCTCTGTAATCTACTCCTTTGTTCATTTTTGTTCCTTTCTTTTGTTCCTTTGTTCCTTTTGACACAGCACCCTCACATAGAGCCAGAATCGTGCATTTAATGGCACTAATTAAAAACCTACTGGAAGCCAGGCATGAAGCATTGTCGCTGATAACATTGGCATGGGTGAGAATACAAGTGGCAGGTCCGAGAGGCCACACCCTACAGAGCAAGAGATTGGTTAGGTTCTTCTAGCAGACATGGACTACTAAGAGGTGGCACACACTGGTTGGATCAGGCAAGGATGGCGTGGGGATGACGTCAGAGCCTGGACAATAAAAGAACGCTCTGCCTGACATTTTCCCTCTTGCGCCTTCTCGTTCTGGGTACCATAGCGAACGGTCGTTATTGCCCCTCTCACGCCTTCTCGTTTTGGACTTTGTTGGTGAATGGTCACATTTTGGTCTCTATCAGCATCGACATGTTATCTATCTTGGCATTGACGTCCTTTTGGTCCTTCTCGTTGTGGATCTCATCGTGAATGGTCGTGTGCCGACATCTTCTCTCCCCTTCTGATTTGGACACCATCACGAACGGCCATGTTAGGACATCTTGCTCGTGGTCGTGAGGAGGAAGAGCCATGGGCCAGGCACTGCAGTTTTCTGCTCAGCGATCGTGAGGACAAAGACGACGTGGAAGAGCGAGCTGCACGCCTGCTCTTTCACTTCGCTTGTGAGGCCCAGTTCACGCCAACTAGTCTGCGGTTTCCCACACAGGGACGTGGGCCTGAGACAATTCCTGACAAGATTCGGGAGCCGCTCACAGATAAGTGCCAACCACACCTTTAATTTTTGCTATCATTATTTTATCCTTTGTCTGTTTACTGAGTCTGTGTGGGGGCACTCCAATTTAGGAATTTATTGTTATTTTGCCGTGTTTTATTTTGTTACCGGTATTTTCTTTAATAAAACCGGTATTTTGGTACAGTTTACTTTCACGTTGTTCGAGTTAATTTATCCAGGTGTGAAGACTGCCAGTGGAATCCGTGAAAGTAAGCACTCCGGCCTCTCCCCCACTTGCCCCCACGCGCATTCTCCGCTATATCTTGACTGAACGCCTCGGAATTAAAGCCTGTTCGGAAATCCGTTTCCTTGGAAGATTTTAATCACCAGGAACACGACAATATGTTCCTTTTAGAAATATACATACATGTAGATATGCACAGTGAAAGTGCATGGCATGTCATTCTTTCCTTGTCATTCCTTCCTACCTTGTTCGGATGTTTTTGGGGGATTCCATCCCTACTTGTTTTTTTTCATTTTATAAAATGTTTTTTCTGACTTGTTAACTGTAAAACTGTTCACTAATTTAGCCCATATCTGCTTTCTTGATATTACTCCATTGTCAGCATACGAATATACCTGTAACTGTCATTTTGCTATTCCGCAAGTCTCAATTTCGCTTAAGATGCAATTTATTCACTGCAGTTTGTAAGAAATTAAGAGAAATTGTTTGGCTTAATTTTAGAAATTATAATGGAGAAAAGGAAAAAGGGAGAGAGAGAGGAAAAAAGTATGGGAGAATGCAGTAGAAGTAGAGAAAAAAGGAAAATGGTTTGGAGGGAACAGGAGTAATGAGAGGGAATTGAGTGGGTTAGGGAGGGGTGTCGGAAAGATGAATGGTAGAGTGGTAAAAAATAATTCTGTTGTTTTACATAGCTATATATATACACAGTCACGTGAAAAAGTAAGTACACCCCATTGAAAGTTTTGACTTTTTCAACATATTTCAACATACAGCTATTTGATCTTCATTTCAACAATATTGATAGATAAAGGTGATATAATATAACAAATATCATGAAACATCAACATTTTGAAGTCCATTGTATAATTTAAATAAACATAAAGGCATATTTTGCATGTGGAAAAAGTAAGTACACCCCTACATTTATCACTACTTCAAATACCTAAAATTAAAATCATGTGCACCAGCTCAGGTGCAAATGATGAGAACATCGTTAGAGAGGATCTTGGAAGAACCTGTCTTATTTAAACCTCAGACATTTACTTTGGTTTGCTCTTTGTTGTTGAAGAGTGTGGCGTCACCATGCCTAGATCAAAAGAGCTCTCTGAGGTCTTCAGAAAGAAGGTTATAGATGCCTACGAGTCTGAGAATGGATTTTAAAAGATCGACAAATAATTTGAAATCAATCATTTCACTGTCCGGAAGATCGTCTACAAGTGGAGAAGATTCCAAACAACTGCCAACTTGTTCAGGCCAAGCCGCCCCAGCAAGTTCAGCCCGATACCAGACCGCAAGATGCCGAAAGAAGTCTCTAAGAACCCCAGAATGTCATCACAGGACCTACAGGTAGCTCTTGCCACTGTTGATGTCAAAGTGCACGAGTCTACCATAAGAAAGGCTGCACAAATTTGATCTCCATGGGAGGTGTGCCAGGAGGAAACCTTTTCTGTCCAGAAAGAACATCAGGGCAAGACTAAAGTTTGCCAATGAACACCTCGGCAAAGACCAGCACTTCTGGAACAATGTGCTCTGGACAGATGAGTCAAAGGTAGAGCTATTTGGCCACAGTACCAGAAGACATGTTTGGCGAAAACCAAAGACAGCATTTGACCACAAGAACCTGATACCAACTGTAAAGCATGGTGGTGGAAATATTATGGTTTGGGGCAGCTTTGCTGCATCAGGGCCTGGGCAGCTCACCATCATAGAATCCACTATGATTTCTTTATTGTACCAGAAGGTGCTTGAGGATAATGTGAGGCCATCTGTTGGAAAGTTGAAGCTCAACCGAAGGTGGACCTTGCAACATGACAATGACCCTAAACATACCAGTAAATCCACCAAGGAATGGCTGAAAAGAAAGAAATGGAGGGTTCTGGAATGGCCAAGTCAAAGCCCGGATCTAAATCCCATCGGGATGTTGTGGGGGGATTTGTAACGAGCTGTGCATGCAAGAAACCCCTCAAACATCGCACAGCTGAAATAATTCTGCATGGAGGAGTGGGCAAAAATTTCTCCCAGTCGATGTTAGAGAATGGTAGACAGTTATAACAAACGCCTACTTGAGGTTGTTTCTGCCAAAGGGGGCAATACCACCTATTAGAGCCAAGGGTGTACTTATTTTCCACATGCGAAATTTGCATTTATGTTTATTTAAATTATACAATGGACTACAAAATGTAAATGTTTCATGATATTTGTTACATTATATCACCTTTATCTATCAATATTGTTGAAATGAAGATCAAATTGCTGTATGTTGAAATATGTTGAAAAAGTCAAAACTTTACATGGGATGTACTTACTTTTTCACATGACTGTATATATATATATATCAGTTACTATACGATTTCATACCATCAGTGGTGAACCGCCATTAAGGTATCCCATCCAGCCATGCTGTACCTTAATGGGAGCGATAAGTACCATCTGCCACATGGCACATTATCTCTGGTATCCACTCATTATATGGAATCGCCTGGATGCAGCCGGGAGTAACAATCCAAATATATCTTCGGTTCTCCAGCTTTCAATGAGCGCACGTAATGACGTCACTGCCATGTACATACGCTCTGCCTGTCAAGCTCTCAAGAGAACCCTCCGACAGAGCAGAATTTTGATCTTCGTTCAGATACTGTCATAAGTGTATGTAAAACTCACAGTTACCGACTGGTTAAAGTTACTCCCAGCTGCATCCAGATGATTCCATATAATGAGTGGATACCAGAGATAATATATATTTGGATTTTATATGTGTGAGATTGTGTCTATAGATATATGTGTGATATAGATATATGTGTGATATAGATATAAAAATGCAAATTGCCAGATTGTGTCTGATAGGGGTAAACGTAACCACAGCACGTACAATGCTGGATGGTACCTCATTTAAGAGATCTTGGGTCCATACAGTGCATGAGGAGGTTTAAAATTATTGTGATTCATGCAATCTCAAGTTGTATTCATTTTTGTTGCGCACGTGGTGTATATGCCCAGAGTCGGTGGTTTACAAATATACAGGAAGTAAAAAAAAAAATTATAAAAATAATAATATTCAGTCATTCTGTCAATATCTAACAATATATCGAAATATATATAACCGAAAAACACAGTTGGCGAAGACGTCCATCCATTTAGCCATGTAACTATAATTATGTCTATTCATTATGTGCTGTTTGAACGTCAGTTGCATCCTATCTATTAATTATGTACATCTATTAATTATTGGAATGTACCTTTCGACCTTTTAGACTGCTGAGTCCCCTTAAACCTTTGTGAAGACCCTTTAAGACCCCCAATACCACCAAGACCCAAAAGACTCTGAAGACCCAAAATACCCCGAAGACCCTTAAATACTAAGAAGCCCCAAAAAAACTCAGAGGACCAATAAAATCTACTCAAAATCATCTGCTCATGAACATATATAGCACTGATAGAAAAAAGTATGACATTCTCCCGGTTGCAGCACCTCCCGCTGGCTCCACAATTAACATCTTCGATCTAGATTGAGTGCCAGCATTGAGGAACGAGCCAGCACCTTAAGCAATCCTGCCAACTTCAACATCAGCGAGTAAAACAAATCATTGTGAGAAATCAATTGCATTTGTACAAGTTTGCAGAACGAGCTGCTACGGTGGAGCCACGATTAAGTACCTATGTTACATATTAATACTCAGAATGTGCGCAAAGGAAATCAAAATGGCAGTGATGCTGGATTGCTGTATTTTCAGAGCTTATTTTTCAATAGTCTCACCAAGAACAGGACTGTCATATTGCGATGGGTTCCTGGCTGACATGATTTCTATATTCACTCGGGTAGACGCCCTTCGCCCCTAACATGCAGTCGAAATTCGGAACACGAATCCGGCTGGTGCTCACAGCACAGCACCACAGCATCAAAAACGCGCACAAGCCAAACGCAATGAAGATATGCTTTATGTGAAGGATAACGTGAAAATGGGATTGCACCAACGGGAGGTATAAAAACAAAAACAGACAAATGCAACAAGTTTTTTGTTTTGTCAATTCGATCAGACTACAATGAAAATTACGATGTGTATTTATGTGTTTATAAGTGTATGCGTGAGAGTGAGTGTTAGTGTGTGCATGTGTGTGTGTGTGTGTGTGCGTGTGTGTGTGTGTGTGTGTGTGTGCGTTTTTATGTATGTGTGTGTGTGTGTGTGTGTGTGTGTGTGTGTGTGTGTATATATGTGTGTTTTTATGTTTGTTTTTGTGTGTGCGGTGTTTGTGCGTGTTTGTATATATGTGCGTATGCATGTATGTATGTGCGTATGTATGTTTGTACGTATGTGTATAAGTGTGTGTGTGTGTGTGTGTGTGTGTATGTGGGTGCGTGTGTTTGTGTGTGTGTGGCGTGTGTGTGCATAAGTGCATGTGTGTGTGTATGTGTGTGTGTGTGTGTGTGTGTGTGTGTGTGCGTCTATGTATGTATGTATGTATGTGTGTGTGTGTGTGTGTGTGCGTGTGCGTGTATGTATGTATGTATGTGTGTGTGTGTGTGTGTGTGTGCGTGTGTGTGTGTGTGTGTCACATGCATACACATATTGCCCGGCAGAGGCACTGGTTAATGCAAATGCAGGCTTCGTTTTGTTGAACTGATTTCCTTTTTGTGTCCCTCTCATGCAAATCCAATGACGATTAGGCCTCACATGAAAATCATAAAGGCAAAGGCCAGTTAACTCTTCATGTGTTAAAAAAAAAATACCGAAATCTTCGGAGACAATAGCTCAGTTGGAATGAATTTCATGTGAAAATTGGATTCCCAAATAATCAGATCATAATGACCATAAAAACCTCTTCCTGCATGATGCATATGCATCGGTGAATAGGACATTGCATTGCTAGACAACGTCATCCTTCAGAAAGAGCAATGGATGAACTGGCTGCCCAATGTCAAACATGTTGAATCTGGAATTGTTCCCATTATATTTACACAAGTAGGTCAAATATCTCCTGCATATACAGTAGTTAACAGTAATACATAAGACAGGAGTAGCTGAGAGAGGTGACAAGATGACCGAAAAAGGCGTCATCAGTATATCGTAGCCCTTCGACAGGTCAGACGGGGCATGAAGAAGAAGAGGAAAAAGGAAGCGGAACAGGAAGAGGAAGATGACGAGGAGGAATAAGAGGAGAAAAAGAAGAGGTGAGCATAAATGCATGTGATCCAGGCATTATGTACAAAAACTCCCTTTTCTGAGTTTGAGTTTTGTTGTATTTTCTTTGGGTGATCCACAACACAATAGGCATATACTCCATTCCAATGGGATTCACCATGAATAACTTAATAACTATGATGCAACATTATATACAGAACATATATGACACTATCATGAGACGTCATGATACATCACTTCAATGGAAATGGGGCTAGACAAACCACTGATGTTGCTTCAACAAATCTAAATATGTCTGCGAAATTGGTGGAATTCTGCAGCCCTCTGTCCGCATCATTTTCCTTTGTTCCCCTAATATGTTCGACACACACCTCGTCCTTCGTCCCCCAGTTCTTCGGCCCTCCCAACACAGCCCACTCTCCCCACCCCAACTTTGCCTGTCCAATACTTTCTAGTTGTACATGGCACATGTAGGCCTATATGGTCGCTCAGCACCTTCAGCGACATGATTGCAATGCTGCAATAAAGAGCGATACTCATTGTGACAAATAACATTCAATAATGTCAGCCACAAAAAACAGTTGTTCCCGATCAAAGACCAGACAGTTGCACGAGTTCTGTTCTTAGTTAGACATGTGATAATCGGTTTTTTAGTGAGACATTCCATAATGTGTATCCCTTGGGGATGGAGATTTGTGGAGGTCTTAGGGCAGGGAGTAATGAGGTACTCAGGACAATGATTGGTGAAACCGCAGTGGACTGATTGGTGGAACCCCTGGGGCAGGAAATGTTGTGGCTGGGGATTGGGTTAGACCCAGAAGGCAGAGACTTGTAGCAGGGCAGAGATTTTTTTTAAATTTTTTTTGTATTCAAGATCGAGGCTCGTGTAAGAGCTAACATTAATGACAAAAAAAACAACAAACGGACACATAAGACAAACTAAAGGGAGCGGGAGACAACATGGGGAGAGAGGGGGGGAAGCACACAAGTACAACATTTGAGAGCAGGGACATCGGGAGATCTGTGGGAGGGAGGGGGCTTGGGGGGAGGAGGCACGGGAAGGGAGGGTGGGAGAGAAAAAAAAAAAAAAAAAAAAAGAGGGACACAGCTAGGACTTACAGGAAAAAAGTCGGTATATCAGAAAATTGGATCTGGGGTGAATTAACAGGGGAAGAAAAGATCAAGGTTTTGGATGGGGGAAGACAAGAAATGGTGGTGAACAGCTGTTTTAAAGACCTGGAGGGAGGAGTGGGATTGACGAGAATGAGGGAGTTTGTTCCAGAGGGGGGAGAAAAGAGGAATGAAAGAGTGAAGGTGAGCAGAGAGTCTTGATTTTGGCAGTTTAACCATAAAAGGGTTGCTGGCAGATCTTGTGCGACCTGTAGGAATATTTGGGGGACAGAGCCCAGACAGGGCTGGGGGGGGGGGGGGGAGGCCGGAGAGAAGTTTGTAGAAGACAGAAAGACCACCAACCTGCCTGCGGTAAGTGAGTGAAAGGCCCTCAGAATCAGCTTCAGCGTGGGAGATTCCAATGATTCTGAAAGCTTTGGATTCAACAGAGTGAAGCCGAGCAAGGTGTGAGGCAGGAGCACTGGCCCAGAGGGGAGAGCAGTATTCCATTGAGCTGCGGATGAAAGCCTTGTATGTGGTGAGGAGCTCAGGTGTACCAAGGAAGGACTTCGCACGACGGAGGATGCCCAATCTGCGACTGGCTTTGGAGGCGAGCCTTGAAATGTGGTTTTCCCAGGAAAGATCATGGCAGATATTGAGACCAAAAAGCTTGAGTGACAGAACTTCTTGGAGAGGATTTTCCGAAAGTGGATGGGAGGGTTGTCCAGTCGGTCTTTTCGGAGAGACATCGTAAGAGTGTGAGATTTGTCAGGATTGAAAGACATGTTCCACTTGTTTGACCAGTCTGTGATTTTGTCCAGGTCTGCAGAGAGTGAGGAGGCTGCAGACTGCCGATCTGAGGGATGAGGAATGGAGCGACAGAGAGTAGAGTCGTCAGCAAAGAGATAGAGAGGATTTTCAAGAGAGTCAGAGAGATCATTGATGAACACCAGAAATAGCACAGGGCCCAGAACACTACCTTGGGGAACTCCAGCCTGAATGATTACAAAAGACAATTCAGGATTGAGTACAAAACTCCATTCCCATTACAGTGAGCAGAGTGAATGTCCAGATGACCGAGTATAACTTAGTTTTATCATGGGTGTTTTATAATCAACATCAATAGTGGCAATGACCATATTGTTCGTTTAGATTAAAGAAAAAAGAAACAAATAATAAAAATCAACTTTAAACGGCCACTCGATCTTAGACACCATAGCGTTAGTGTGCACATCCGTGTACTTGTTGCCCCCCAAAAACATGGCGGCCGGGTCTCCACGGTGGAACGGCCGGGTTCTGTACGCGTCATAGCGAGTGCGCCCTCTCGTCTATAATATATAACTCTATGACCTCATGCAATTGGTGACATCACGGAAAGTGCAATCGAAACAGGGAGTGGATGTCCGACAGGTCATGATGTATTAAGGTCGGTCGTGTCTGTCCTGTATAATTTTTAAATATGTGATTATGCGTAGCCTAAAGTGTTAATAAATTATTTAATTCTTCTTGAAGCATCTTAAATATGCATCAAAGTTATAATTGTGGGTGGAGTCAAGGCAGCTGTCCAACCAATCGGTGGGAAGGATTGTTACAGACAGACACACAAACAAGGGTATTATTATGACGATTAAGTGCTTGATCCATCGCCTTGTTTGAAGGATTTTTCAGAGGGAGTACAACATAATGGAGCAAGGCATTAGCTCTGGATCTTGCTCCTCCTGCCCTCTGACCTTCCTGTCCAATAAGCAGTCTCCTTTTTATTTTACTCTACCCAAGTTTAAACTTCATGGACACCTCTATTCTTTCATCTATTGTCCTCAATGTGGAACCATCTTCCCGAGCCTATTGCCTCATCTTCTTCCCTGCAGGACGCAAAGGCTGCTGCCCACTGCCACCTCTTGGTTGCATTAATTTCTCAATTGGAGCGGAGACTCTGCACACTTTAAACTGCAGCTCCTCCGCCCGGGTTGAGGTGCATTCATACCTTGTTGGCCACGTGTTTACCCTTTATCCCACTTTGTGTCTGTTGACCGTTTACCCCCAGTTGTTCAGATTTTCAATAAGCCTCAATGCCTGGACTTCAAAAAAATTCCCCATTTTCTGCACCACAGCGGGAATTTTTTTTTTGGGGGGGAGAGTGGTAATTTAAGTGCTTTCGGTTATATGAATTTGTAACCCACGCTGATCCAACATGGGTTGTCAGAATAGCCAAGCACACTCACCTTTGAGCTGTCAAGCCTGGGTTTGAATCTTCACTCCGCTATAAACTGCCAACCTGGTGTTTTGCATGAAGGGCTCTGCATCAGTCATGGTGTGTTAAGCTGGAGGTCCCATCTGGCAGCACTGGTTGTTGGAGGGGGGTTTACATGTTCCAATTACCAATTACCACTCCCTGTTCTCTGCTGTTGTAGGCTACTTGTGTGCTTCCCTCTCTCCCCCAATCTTGTCTCCCGCTCCCTTTATTGTATGTTTTTGTGATTGATGCTAGTTCTTACACGAGCCTCGATCTTGTATCCCAAAAAAAAAAAAAAAATTGGAAGGAGAGGGAGTGAGAGAGAAGGGACAGGTATGAATGAAAAAGGAGGATATACGAGTTGAGGGAAAAGGGGGCAGAAAAACAAAGGGGAGGATTGGAATTGGAAGGGAAGATCAGGGGAATATTTGATATTTTGCAGAAGGGAGGAGGTCAAACATGGTTGCAATTTGTTTGTTTCAGATGTAATCCATAAAAGGGCACTTCCTGCATGACAATATAGGTTTGGAGTACTGTTCGGTTCAACATGGCGGCACTTTCCTTCAATCAGCATAGCAGTCTTTCTTCAATGTCATGGTCCACGTCATTTGCAGATCTTTTAGTAAGAATATTTAAATTGTTTAAATTAATAAATAAGCGGCGCCATATTCTCGATGTGCCTTTCCCCAAGCCAAATGAGAATTAATCTAGGGTTAATGTCTGCAGAGAGCTCTTACATTCCCAAGCTCTTTCAAGTGCAAGGGCCATTTCTTAATGATGCGTGCCGACCAGTTGTGGCAATGGGCCGTTGAAGATTGCAGGCAAGCTGGTCTCATAACCTTCCCAGGCCGTGGATGTGTGCAGGGGCCTAGCAGCTAGCCCCAGGGAACCCAAGGAGGTCACGAAAAGTTGGCTGCCTTTGAGTGGAAAGCATGACCAAGTGTGCCGCCCCAGATAGCCAGCCTAACCACGTGAAAACCCTCAAATGCCAAACAACAGTTGCCAATTCTCTCATATAACTTCATGTTGTCTTCACTCTAGTGACTTGATCTGTCTTACCCCCTTCTTAGAGTATGTGCACACACACACACACACACACACACACACCTTCATTAATGGCCTTACCTATTCCTACCTTCTTATGGGGTCAGCCAGGAAACGCTTTTGGACATTTTTTTTTTTCACTAACCACAACTGGCTCAGCCTGACATTTGACTGAAGGTGACATGTATACCACAAAAGAGTGAGTTTTTGAAATCTGTAACTTAATTTGACATGAAGCTAAAATAAAAAAGAAACTTTTCAATTCAAAGTACCGATAAGACCAAAAACATTTCCCCAACGGTTGCTAGTCTAAATAATGAAAACATCAATGATGGCAAATGGTGACTTTTCTATCAGCCTATTGATTCCTATATGAGAGGTCACTATAGGGATAGGCAGGTACACACTGGTACCTGCAAATTGTAGTGTTGCAGGCAATTACCATGACAGTCTCCATATCAATGGAGTTGGCACGGTGACTTGTATGATGTACTAGAGACATTGTGTAAGCAATAACAAACCGTGCTTCGTACGTTCATACATAATAAATAGAAGCTTTATGATTATAGGTAAGCATCACCGACCTGCTGCTACATTCAGTATCAATTCAGGTTTTTTTCTAATTATTTCTTTCTTTTATGGACGCGTTTACCGCTTTTACGTAAATTTTCATTGGAATCTTTATTTCACAGTTTACAGGAATATAAATTACAATTTTCAAATGTAGATATCGATTGAGGTTTTTTTTTTTTGTAAGGACGCCTTTACATTGTTTTTACGCAAATTTACATTTACAGACTTTTATTTCATTTCCGGACATTATTGTCATGTTTATTTCACATTTTATAGCTATAGATATGAGAATTTTTAAATGATTGATATTCATTGAGGGTATTTTTTTAACATATGTGCTTACAGATTTTTACGTACATTTTAATATACAGACGCTTTCCAACGGTTCTGTGATTTGTTTCCGATGTACCGGCTTCGATGTCTGTCGGCACGCCAAATTCCAGCTTTCTACAACACCCGGAAGGTACCGAACATTATTATCAGTCAGTCAGAGTCAGTGGTTAGAAGGAGCTTTAAATTATGTATACGCACCTGTCCCTAAAGTGACAGGCATTCTACATTGTGCTGCATCGAATACACCACAACTCCAGTCTGGGGTTTTCCATGCGGCTGGACAGGACGGACGCGGCGGCGGAGCACGACTCACGAGTGGAAGGCATGCGAGTTCCCTTGTTCTCTTAATTGTTTGGTCAATAAAAGACATTTGTTGTACCGCAATCCTGCATGTTTGTCGAGAATTTAGCAACACTTGGAGCATCCGCTTACTGTGGCCTAACCATAATGGCATTAAAAAACAAAGATAAAGCTGAACCAATACGTACATCCCTTGTCCACAATGAAGTCCAACCTGCATTCTGCCACACAATTAAAGTCTTACCTGTGTAAAATAGGAAGTCACAAACCAATATTCTTGCTTCAGATGAAAAATACATCCGCGGCACCAATAAATGTGAGATCTCATCATTGATTAAAACTAGGGCATTGCCCGTACTATATCTATATCTAAAATTATATCCCCCCCCTCTATTTACATGAAATGGTTTGGTCCAAAGCGAACGGCTTGCGAGTACGGTGACAATCCCCCCCCTCTATTTACATGCAATGGTTTGGTCCAAAGCGAACGGCTTCCGGAGTTTGGTAAAGAAATCGCCATCGCGTGCACAAACGCGCAGGAAAGCGAATGAATCGCAAATTCGGTTTTATTAGTTTTAAAACATAGTTTAACGCCAACATAGTTTGCAAACGTGAAATAAATGAATACGCTCTCAAATGTGCCATCCGAGGCAGAGTGTGTCCTCCACGTTCGGCACACGCGATCGTTCGCTGCTCTCTGATTGGTTGAATCGTTTTTTGGACATAGCTCGGTAAGTAATTGTCCGATTAATATGAAACCTTGAAAAGGCACATCCTCGGGTCCCCAGCAATATACCTGGCAAGTTAAAAGTATATCGGACCCGTGGTTGTCGAGAAACAGCGGTCACAGACAAACAGACGTACAGACGTACAAACGTACAAACAGAGATTACTGGAATTATAGATAGATGCTCAAAATTGGGAGATGTTCACGTCTACAATCAAGAATCAGTCTTAGACACCTGCTTCAACCTCATAGTCAGGGCCCTTAGGGATATTTTGGTTCAAATTCTTCCAAAAGCATCAAATTTGGCGCAGATGTTGCTCATGCCATACTCTTTCGATTTTTTTACGGGCGCCAAGGGCGGTATGATCCGGGGACCATACCGGTCCATCCCGCCATGTCACCTGACCTATGACGTCATATTTATGACATGTATACAATTATGTATACATGAACCCGGATCATGATCGCACAAAAATTAAACACAAGGATATGGCATACAGTTCATAAAACATCAAAATCCGTACCTTTGTAATGAGACTGATGAACTGCATATGCCTGAAAATTAGGAAATAGACATGTAAATATTTCCTCTAATTGTCAAAAATAAGGTCAGAGTTCGATTACCCAACCCAGAAACATAAAATGGTGAACCTCGCGTAAATCTTGACAAAAAACTCAAAAACCGACATGTTTGACTCAAAAATGACCTTTAAGATGACCTTGAGGGTTGACCTTGACCTCGAGTCATCAAAATAACATCATAATTGGATTCCTCGACCTCGAAAACCCATGAAAAGTGGTATCATACATGATTCCAACCCTTTTGGTTATTTAACAGATTTTCCTCTAATCCGGGTGGCGGCCATTTAGTATTTCGCCAATATGGGGCCCCCGGGGGGGGGGGGGGGGCGACCGTCTTGGCGCCCGTCAAAAATCGAAAGAATATGGCATGGGCAACATCTGGGCCAAATTTGGTGCTTTTGGAAGAATTTGAACCAAACGGCCCCAAAATATCCCTGAGGGCCCCGACTATTAAGGTCTCATTAGCAATAGCAAACTGGCTACAACTACAGAGCTTGCCCCCTAAATATCTACGGTCACATACTGCATAGCATCAAATGTACTTTTAGCAAATGTCTCATTTGTATAACTGAACACAGCATTGTTGTTGTGGTTTCGTATGAAGTGTGTAGTTGCTGGCTGCATCATTTTCTGGAAGTGCAGCAGTCCCACTGATGCAGTCACTGCCCCCATCACCAGTCAGCTGGTACTCATTTTGCCGACCACAGAAAGATGCCAGGCTGAGTCAACCCACTTCGTGTTAATTCAACGGCACGAAAGGGCTTCAAACTTCAAGACCTTAAGATCTCAAGCTAGCCACCTCACCCATTAAGCCAACACCAGGCTATGCAACATTGACTAATTGATGGAAAGGTTCATCAGATGTTGGTAAAACCTTGAAACTGCCAGGTCCCGGGTTCTGTTGTTGGCAGGGTCGAATCAGAGTAAAACTGCACTATCAACAGGCATTGAATAATGGAGCAATTAATTTTTCGCAGGAGAAGTTAGAATGACCTTTTTTGTCTTGACTATAATCATAAAAGAATGCCACAGTATATTTTGCTTTAGTCGACCTCTGGAGTGGTATCCAGGCAAAATTCCTAAACAAAGTTGTGGCCAACATGTTTCATCTGAACAATTCCAGTACAGAAATGTTAGAATGGCCTCACGAGGCTCCGCGCTGTTTTCCTATTATAACAGGTTCTTCTAAACAATACTTATTCTGATCAGAGCCTGGTGGTGGCTTAGCGGTTAGGGTGCTGGCTTGGGATCCTGAGTTCGAATCCCGGTCGATCGCTGAATTAACACCAGGAGGGTTGACTCAGCTTGTACATCCTTCCGAGGTCGGCAAATTGAGTACCAGCTTGCTGGGATGAATGATCACGGTGTGTACCCTGATTTAGAATAGGTACACCGTATCCCTGCGCATCGTAAGAGGCGACTCAGGGTTGGCGCCAGGAAGGGCATCCGGCCATATAAACATCGCCTCAAAAAGGGAACCATGACTGTCATGGGGCCCGCAAGGCTAACCCCTGCTGTAGCGGGGAAAATGGCCTTAAAACGATCATTCATTCATTCATTTACTTATTCTGATAAATTACGTACCAACGGACTAATTGAAGAGGGTATGTTGCTGCCAAAGAAGTGTTTTCTACAAACAAGGGATACTCTTCGTGGTTTTACAGGGGAGAGTCAAGAGGATGGAATTGAGTGAGGACACCGGCGCATTTTGGCCAAACTTTAAAAAAGATAACGTGAGATCTTGAAGGTGGACAAACAAGTGCTCGTAAATGGGACAACTGACAAACGCAAAACAACCCTTCCAAAATAATAATATTATATTGTCATATTCTCTTTTTCTTCTTCTTCTTCTTCTTCTTCGTATGCAGCATAAGGCTGCGGGGTAGCATCATTGGCTGAGGCCGTGGTTGTGCCGCTGATGCGGCGCCCTCTTCTGGTTAGGGCAGGAATTTGTAATTTGGTCATTGTGCCGGCGATAGCTCGCCTACTCTTCGCGAAGGACACCGTGAGGTCTGTGACGTCCACCAACTAATGCCAGCAGACGGGACGGCCGTTCAACGACCATCTGATGAATCGCCCTGCCTGTTAAACATCAGGGTGGCAGTTTATAGCTGGGTCGAGATTCAGCTCAGAGTCTGGTGTGCGTCCCTCCAGGCCATCCTACCAGCCCTATTGTCATATCCAATCATCAGGAGGATTGCTTGTAATTGGATCTAATATTTCATTGCATACCAATCCTGTAACTGGCAGCATTGAGGTAAGCATCCTGCCTTTCAATGATCGAACCCACAACTGGAGTATGAAGTGTTTGCACCTCAAAAGGAGCTTATTTGTCCATGGTTTTTTTTTTTTTTGTATTCAAGACCGAGGCTCGTGTTAGAGCTAACATCAATCACAAAAAAAAAAACGGACACAAAACATACAATAAAGGGAGCGGGAGACATGATGGGAAGAGAGAGGGAAGCACACAAGTACAACAACAGAGAACAGGGACATCGGAGTATCTGTGGGAGGGAGAGGGCTTGGGGGGGAAGAGGCACGGGAAGGGGAGGGGGGAGGTGGGAGAGGTATAAAACACATGGACTCTCCTAGAATTTCCAGGAAAGAAGTCGGTATTTAAATAAAAGTGGATCTGGGGGTGAATTCATGGGGGTAGAAAAGATCAAGGTTTTGGATGGGGGAAGACAAGAGATGGTGGTGAGCAAGTGTTTTAAAGACCTGGAGGGAGGAGTGGGATTGAAGAGGGTGAGGAAGTTTGTTCCAGAGGCGGGAGTAAAGAGGAATGAAGGAGTGAAGGTGAGCAGAGAGTCTTGATTTTGGCAGTTTAACCATAAGAGGGTTGTTGGCAGATCTTGTGCGACCTGTAGGAATATTTGGGGGACAGAGCACAGACAGAGCTGGGGGGGCAAGGCCAGAGAGGAGTCGGTAGAAGACAGAAAGACCAGCAACCTGCCTGCGGTGAGTGAGTGAAAGGCCCTCGGAGTTTGCTAAGAATTCCTAAAAATGATGTCATCAGGATTAAAGAAAATTAAAGTCACTCGGTCAAACTCCACCAATGCAAACAAAAGAAAGCAATTAACGTTGATTGTATTTTGTATATCAAGCCATCACCCGAGCAATGGGAATATCATTCCTTCGTTTCTTAACAAATCTGGTTGTCCCACGACTTAAAATTTAAGCAGGAATCCCGAGGGGGTTGAAAAATCGGTCAAAATATTATTATCCAACGAAATAATTGTTCATCTGGCCTTCAGCGAACAAAAGGAAAGTCAGAAAGTTATGAGTAGGGCCAGCGGAGCAAAGCATCCACTCCATTTAAGACCCACTTGGCAGCAAGGCCTCGTCATTATAGTACAGCTGCTAAGCTCTCTATATGGGTTCAATTGTGCACTTCATGGTAAAAGCATGAAATATCCCACATGTGTAACAGGGACCAAGACATTACCTTTTCAGATATGGGCCACTTCCTCTGCCCAGGGTGGCCGTAAGAGGTCAATGACCTTTGGCCCTATAATTTGCACACATTATGCATATACAGCCTAAAATGATGATATATTATGGCACATCATGTTTGATACCTGAATGCAAAATTACACAAGGTTTTGTTATTTAAACTTAAATGTAGATATTTTACCATCCTAATGTCATCTTATGGTCATTTAGTGACCTTTGACCTACTCTGGACATTATCTAGTCGGGCATCAGGCAAGCATAACTGATCGTGTCAAAGGTGTTTGTGTCAAACACATATCATGTTTGGTATCAAAGTGTAGCAAATACCATGCACATTGCAAAGATGTTACTTAAAATGAAATCTCTTCTTAAGTAAAACTGTCACCTAAAAACCTACTCGGAATTATGTCATGTATTTTGTGTTGCGGGTAACGTAGTATTAATGGAAAAATGAAAGTGTGTCAGTGAATTAGTCTTTCTTTGAATTGCATTAGTCAGCTTCAACTGATCACTTCATTTTTCATCGAAACTTAACTCGTATTTAACCTATTTCCACCTTTCCTTTGCACATTGCAGGTAATACTCACTGTCTTCCTCTCAAGCATCTGCACTCCATCCTTCCATCAAGTACATCACAGGACCTACAGGTAGGTCTTGCCACTGTTGATGTCAAAGTGCACGAGTCTACCATTAGAAAGAGGCTGCACAATTTGATCTACATGGGAGGTGTGCCAGGAGGAAACCTTTGCTGTCCAGAAAGAACATCAGGGCAAGACTAAAGTTTGCCAATGAACACCTAGGCAAAGACCAGCACTTCTGGAACAATGTGCTCTGGACAGATGAGTCAAAGGTAGAGCTATTTGGCCACAGTTCCAGAAGACATGTTTGGCGAAAACCAAAGACAGCATTTGACCACAAGAACCTGATACCAACTGTAAAGCATGTGGTGGAAATATTATGGTTTGGGGCAGCTTTGCTGCATCAGGGCCTGGGCAGCTCACCATCATATAATCCACTATGAATTCTTCATTGTACCAGAGGGTGCTTGAGGATAATATGAGGCCATCTGTCGGAAAGTTGAAGCTCAACCGGAGGTAGACCTTGCAACATGACAATGACCCTAAACATACCAGTAAATCCACCAAGGAATGGCTGAAAAGAAAGAAATGGAGGGAAGGAATGGCTGAAAAGAAAGAAATGGAGGGTTCTGGAATGGCCAAGTCAAAGCCCGGATGTAAATCCCATCGAGATGTCGTGGGGGGATTTGAAACGAGCTGTGCATGCAGGAAACCCCTCAAACATCGCACAGCTGAAATAATTCTGCATGGAGGAGTGGGAAAAAATTTCTCCCAGTCGATGTCAGAGACTGGTAGACAGTTATAAGGAACGCCTACTTGAGGTTGTTTCTGCCAACGGGGGCAATACCACCTATTAGAGCCAAGGTTTTCCACATGCGAAATTTGCATTTATGTTTATTTAAATTATACAATGGACTGCAAAATGTAAATGTTTCATGATATTTGTTATATTATATCACCTTTATCTATCAATATTGTTGAAATGAAGATCAAATAGCTGTATGTTGAAATATGTTGAAAAACTCAAAACTTTACATGGGGTGTGCTTACTTTTTCACATGACTGTATGTACCAACTACAGATTGAAATTAATTGTCTATTAAATATTTAGGTATCATAGCTTTCTTCACAGAAAATTTGCTTTATATGATGTAAAAAAAAGAAGAAAAAAATTAGGTCAAAGTTCATTGAACCCAATTTTGGGTAGAAATGAACTAAAACTGTTGGGGTCTTGTTTTTACTATTATTTCTAGTGTGTACTTACTACAGATTGAAATAAATGTTCTAAAGTATTTAGGTATCATAGCTTTCTTCACAGAAAAGGTGCTTAAAATGACGCAAAAATAAGAAAACTTGAGGTGAAAGTTCATTGACCCCTGGCGGCCATGTTGGAATAGGTACAATGTGGCCCATATCTGAAAAATGTTACAAATGGTCAATAATAACACAGGAAAATTTGGTGCTTTTACCATAAAGTGCACAATTGAGGTGCTGAGCAGCTCTACTATTAAGAGAAGAGTGGCGGGGCAGCCGCGAGAAGCCATAAGAAGGTTGGCAGGGAGCGGGTGATTAATGGAAAGCCTGAGTCATTTGGCGGAGTCACAATGGCTTGCCTCCTCATGAATACCATCTTGGGATTCTTAACTGTGTCAAGCAGCCTCGATCGATGGTTTAAATGCTGCTTTCGAGAAAGAGCCTGCTCCGCATCACTGCACCAAAGTGGAGAACATCCGCACTCGTACCATCCCTTTACAGCTCCATTTCATGAGCCAGTGCCTGTGACTCATCCTTCCAAGCTCTTCTATGCATGTCAGAGAGAAATTTTTTGGAGGGTCGTCTCAAGCCCTACACCTCAGAATCCAAACCGGTACATGACAAATCATCAAGCTGAAGCATCAGCAGCTCACTTCCATCACCGGGCATCAAGTACAATAACAACTATCGGCGATGTCTCTTTGCGGTGATTGTACCCCCCAGTGAAAGTCGGGGGCCAAATCTTCCCCATTCTATCCCCGCTGCCCGGATTTGTCAGGGCAGCGCGGTCACAGTCAGAGTGTTGATCAGTCCTCGTGGACCAGCTTTCTCTCTTCTCTTCTCTCCTCTGCTCTTCTCTTCTGTTCTCTTCTCTTCTGTTCTCTTTCTTCTCTTCTCCTCTCCTCTCCTCTTCCTCTCTTCTCCTCTCCTCTTCTCTTCTTCTCTTCTCCTCTCCCCTTCTCTTCTTCTCTTCTCCTCTCCTCTTCTCTTCTCTCCTCTCCTCTTCTGTTCTCTTTCTTCTCTTCTCCTCTTCTTCTTTTCCTCTCCTCTCCTCTTCTCTTCTCTTCTTTTCTCTTCTTTTCTCTTCTCTTCTTTTCTCTTCTTTTCTCTTCTCTTCTTTTCTCTTCTTTTCTCTTCTCTTCTCTTTTCCTCTCTTTTCCTCTCTTCTCCTCTCCTCTTTTCCTCTATTTTCCTCTCTTTTCCTCTCCTATCTTCTCCTCTCTTCTCCTCTCCTCTATTTTCCTCTCCTCTCTTCTCCTCTCCTCTATTTTCCTCTCTTTTCCTCTCATCTCCTCTTCTTCTCTTCTTTTTTTTCCCTCTCCTCTCCTCTTCTCTTCTTTTCTCTTCTTTTCTCTTCTCTTCTCTCCGCTCCTCTCCTCTTCTCTTTTCCTCTCCTCTTCTCTTCTCTTCTGTTCTCTTCTCTTCTCTTTTCCTCTCTTTTCCTCTCCTCTCTTCTCCTCTCCTCTATTTTCCTCTCTTTCCCTCTCCTCTCCTCTTCTGTTCTCTTCTCTTTTCCTCTCCTCTTCTCTTCTGCTCTCTTTTCCTCTATTTTCCTCTCCTCTTCTCTTCTGCTCTCTTTTCCTCTATTTTCCTCTCCTCTTCTCTTCTGCTCTCTTTTCCTCTCTTTTCCTCTCCTCTTGTCTTCTGTTCTCTTTTCCTCTTTTCCTCTCTTCACATCTCTTTTCCTCTCTTTTCCGCTCCTCTCATCTTCTCTTCTCTCTTCTCTCTCTTTCTCTCCCCCTCTCCCTCTCTCCCTCTCTAACTCTGTCGTTGCCCTGACTTTGTGAAGACGGAGTACACCATCCTAGAAGTGGGGGATCTCTGGGCCACTCCTGGGCGATCGATCGGCTGTCTCCATGCCAGGGGCTTGTTTGAGAGAACTGTCCGGGGATATGCAATAACAACACTGACACCTCCAATCAGTACTTTCAAACATCAACACTTTGTTTGATCAGACCTACGGCCTTCCCAAATTTTGATTGTGCGGATGCTCCCGTGTTTACACGCACAGCCCTCTAAGGATTGTGACACTGATTGCCATGACTCCACATCAAATTGAGCAGTGCATGTTCTGGGTAACAGTGCCTACGCAAGCTGTGGTGTAATGACTAAAATAGCCAAATGGAATGACTTAAAAGGGTTAAATGTGAAGAAGCGAGTGCCAAAAGCTGAGGATGGATTAAATGAAAGAGCAGGTAGCGGTTATGTGGAAATCATGGATTGTTCTCTTTTTTTCTTTCTGCAATGATTTTAACTGCACTTGTATTTTTACCTTCCAAGGGAATCTTTCATTCTGAAGGAGAAAGCTACCGATACCACTACCACTGTATACACGGCCATTTGTACAAAACAAACATGAAAACCAATTTGCACGACAGTCAAAAGATTCTGCTTGTTGCACAGATGTTGGTTTAGAGGTTTTCCTGCAGAGATAGAAGGAGGATGGATGAACTGAGGGAGGAGAATGCTGTGCAGATGAGCATGGTGGGGAGATTGGTGAAGAAACGGTTGAAGTGGCCTGGACATTTGGCACGGGTGGGCAAAGAGAGAATGTCAAAGAGAGTGGATAGGTGGAGGGAGCAAGGTAGGAGGTAAAGAGGTCGATTGCAGTTGAGATGGGAGGATTGTTTGAAGAGGGATATCAGTAAGACGGGGGTGGTTGGAGAGTGGAGAGAGTTAGCTGAGGATAGAGGGGAGTGGAGGAGTATGGCGGTCAAGACAGGGCAGGAACGTGGTGCCATAATACCTCACCCCTTATACAGGGAAGACGAGGACAACACATTGGAGATGCGTTTTCAAAGCAACGGTGATGTGAGCATGCGCTGACACAGCGGATTGAAGGCGAAAACAAATGCCACCTCAATAAATCCACATCCACTGCTTCGAGACGCCGCAAGTGCACATAAAAAGCAATCTGGTTTGGTGTCGGCCATGTTTAGCGGCCGAGTCACATCCACGATAATGCCTATTGCATGCACTCTGTATGCACGCTCCTTCGTGCAGACAAATCAGACTCTTATACCCAAGAAAAAGCATGGATAAATACTGTAAAAGAAAAGAAGACTGCTGTGATTAAACCATTCATAAGCACAGCGGACTTGTTTGAGGATCCACATGGCTTGCTCGACACAAAAATGTACATAGAGGATTATACATTAGCATATATGTAGAAAAGAAATGGCAGAAGCATTAGTTAAATAACATTCCTCATGCTATCCAAGGCACAAAAGCAAATTGTAATGCTGGTTTAAAATCCAATCAAGACTCATCAGGTTTCGAAAGAGAACGAGCATGAAAAACATCGTCATGATATTTAAATTTCCGATTAAAGTGTACTATGATCCATGTAGGCTACTTTGCTAAAGCAAATTCAGAAGTATGTGCAAGGTCTGTTAAATTAGGAATGATGGCTAGACACTCGGAAAAAAAAAATGGTTTGAAAAGCTGAACAGGGAGTGCTAATACATGAATGGGCAGGTCGTTTGAATCAGCATGTGTGCAGCACGATTGTGAGCCCTGCTTGTAATTATGAATCCCTGGAATAATGAGCTGGGCACATCACTAAACTAAGCAAGTGAAAATGATGACTTCCTCACAATGCATGTAATGAAATGTGTAACGATTTAACCCCATAAACATGGTAGAGGTGTAAAGATTACCATGCTCCGAATGGCGCAACTGAAGAAGAAGAAACCCTATGTACCATAAGTAGGGATCCGTTAGACGGTACGTCGTGTAAGAGTGTATTTTTGTTCCCATGACGAGGGGTGGGATTATGTTAATTAGTTAGGGATTAATGGTAAATTCCCTGTATGTAATTGCCTCTGTTATTTCCCCCTCTGTTCCTCATGACAATGCAGCACACACTCATAGCCAGACAATCGGCATAATTAATAACACTAAATAAAACAACCGGAAGCAGGAGATTGGAAACCACCGCTGATACCACCGACCTGGTGATCACAAAGGCTGGCAAGTGGCGATGAGTCCACCCCCCGAAGAACGATTGGTCAGGTCGGCGATAGAGTGATGTGGTGTAGTCCGCTGCTTGAAGCAGGCACAGACAGCTTCGGATGACGTAAGAGCCTTCACTCTCTTTTTCTGACATTCTCTTTTTCTCTCTCTCCGCGTCTTTTTGGGTCCTGGGTTTGATAGCGAATGGTCATGTCCTGACAGTTTGTCTTCTCTCTGGGCTGGCCTCCATAGCGAACGGTCGATTATTGGTTCTCTTGCATTGGGACATTGGTGCCGTGTAGTCACATTTTATAGCGCTCCTGCGCTCGGGACATTGGAGGTTTCAACGATCGTGAGGAGGGGTGGTCGTGGCTCGTGGACTCTGGTGTGCTTGGCCCGAAGCTTTGTGATGGCTGAGAGCCGTGCTGAGTTAACAGGAGAGATGTCGGTGCATTGTCTGGGTGCTATGTGGAGCAGACGGCGAGTGGACGGGCACGGCCTGCTCGCTTCACGCTCGGCGGCTAGAGTAGTGAACTGTGCACAGAGGCCTGTGTTTTCCCGCGCAAGGACAGATGGCCTGTGACGATCCGGGATGAACAAGGGGACCAGACCTAAGTGCACACACGACATTTTGTTACTTTCAGTTATTTTTCCCCTTGTCTATATTCGAGTCCGTAAGGAGAGTCCCTCATTCAGGAATATTTTATCGTGCATTTTCTTGTTTGCTGGCCTTTATTTTTATTAAACATTTTTATTTGTACATTTTTAATCCGTGTCGGTTGAATAAATTATTGCAGGGTCAAAGACGTCAATTGGGGTCCGTGAAAGTAAGAGCCCCGTTACCCTTCGCTTCCTCATTCCCCCACGCGTATTAACTCTGCCATTATTAACTGAATGCCTCAGAGTGTTGAGCTTGCTCGGCTAATCCGTCCCCAGGGGTGTTCACCCCGGGAACGCGACAACTGGTGTCAGGAGTGTGGGATTCGGACTCGGTGGGCACTCGGTGTCCGAGGGTTGCGAGTTGACACCCGCTGGGTGAAAATTGCACTCAGCATTCGGAATCAAAATTTTTCATAGTACCGGGATGTCCAAATTCTATAGTTGATTGGGATGCGAGGGGAAACATTGCGCTCTCAAAAAACTTCAATTTTCTTTTTGTCTGAGGTAAAAATACGTGCGTGGGAGAACTGCTTTCTCACCGCGGATGGCGGAAGCGAGTGAGATGGCTGAGCGAGTGGAGGGTCCTGAGGAATATGGAAGCAAGCCGGAGATAGAGGGATATGAGGATAAGATTGGAACCTCCCCCGTCCCGAGCATTAGTCCACCCCCCTTGCCTATGAGCGAGCTGGGGAAAATGGGAACGGACCAGAGGGCTTTCAAGGCCATGATGATAAATTTTATGGGCGAATTGAGAGGAATGAAAGAACAAATGAACGGAATTGGACAATTAGAAAACCAAATTGAAGAATTGAGGGGGGAATTGAAGGGACAAATTAAGGGATGGGCAACAAAATTTGATTCAAAACAGGAAGAGATGGCATTGGAAATTGAATAGGGTGAAACCCAGTCCGATACACTTGGGGCACAGGAGAGGGCATGTTTAGAGGTAAAGAGGGGAAAGCTCAAATTTAAATGGGGGAATGTTTAAATGGAAATGACCTGGAAGGCTGTCGGCCTTGTGTGTATGCCACAATGCAGCAACAGGGAGAGGGATTGGGATTTGTGCATCACTAGGATGGGGGTTCGGAGCAACAGGGGGTAAAAATATTGGAGGTCCGTGTAACGGAACCGGACCAGGTGGTAATAGATAAAGACCTGATGGGGCCACAATTGATTGATGGGGATGAGAATGATTTGACACAGTGGCTGGATACCTTGGGCAGTACCATCAAGGGAGAGATTGTTCAGGTCCAACAGAGTCTGGGAGGTGAGGTGAGTTGGTCCGTGGAATATCCCAGGATGAGATTCAAGTGACCGAGGGGACCCTCACCACGAACCATGATTGGGTACCAGAGGTTCCGAAGTTAAATACCCAGCTGGGGAGGGGTGTTTTGGCCCCGAGCTGGACTCGGACATGGAGGAGTCAGGAAATAGAGCCTTGGAAAAACAGGTCCCCAAAGAGAATTTGGAACAGCTGCAGGGAGGGGCAGAATAACCCGAAGAAGGGGATGTTACCAGCACCTGCGGTTTGGCACACGAGGCCAAAATTTTAAAAAGTAAATTTAAAATTAAATTTAAATTTAAATGGGAATTTGATTTTGAACAGCCTTGGAGGGAATTGGTCCCCGAGCTGCGACATTTGGATCAGGAGAGGTCATTGGGGTCGGCCTCGTGGGAAATTGCCCCACTTGGAAATTGGTTTAAGCCAGCCAGCTGGGGGGCTGTGCTGGCAAGATTTGGACGTGGGGTCCGACCATGGGTGTCATGGTATGACCATGGCCCCACATGGAGGGGGTCTGGTGGAGTGTGGCGTCCTTTGTCCATCGGGGCGCCGCCCGAGCAAGTCTCGTAACGGCAGGGTCGCCGGACCCAGGTGGGGGTTAAGACCTTCGGGGGTCCGAGGTGGTTTCTCACAGGCACCTGGTGTGGTGTATCATGAGGACCACTAGGGGGAGGTGTTGTGGGCCGCGCTTTGGTGGCGGCACCACGGACGGCCAGCAAGGGGCTGATGTGGTGACCGCCCGGGCATGCGACCTGACAGCCTCTCCTTGAGACTCTGGGACAGCCAGCATGTGGTGACCTGACATTCTGTGCTGGTGTATGGACGTGGGTAAAACCGCATGGACAGGAATGATATAGCCCACCGGACAACCATTGGGGCATCTGTGGAACGTGATGGTGTGAGCATGATCTTCCACAAATATTCTGTTGTGATTTGTGGACTCTCTGCTTGGGAAGAGAGCCATGGGATGGAATCGGGGAATTTGAAATGAGCCGCTCAAATGGGGCCATGCTCGGTTGGCAAGTGTATGGAGAAGCAAGCACCCTTCTTTGGTTAAATTAGTGAATTGTGAAAAATAATTGGCATGGGTAATCTGAGGGTTAGATGAAAAATTAACGGTGAATATTGTGAGGCCATGGTGGACACTGCACAGTGGCACCATTATTGATCCAGGTGTGTTATACCAAAGTGTTGGAGGCTGAAAAAAAAATGGATAGGTTAGCAGGACACAGCCTTCAACTGGCTACGGGGGCGACATCGCTAATATTTTGGACGCGGGGTTGTAGGGATGTAGTTGGGCAGTCTGGAGTTCAACATGGTGCTATGGGTGGCCGAGGTGTGTGACCATGTCTTCTGGGATTGAGTCTCCTGGGGGAGCATGGCTGTCGACTCGACCTTGGGCATGGTCAAGTGTGGGTGGGCACTGGGGAATGCATATGGGTAGACTGGGGGATGTGAGAGGTGCAGGGGACATGATGTGGATGCCACACACTGCGATCGTGCCCCCCAGGTCCGAGGCCTTGGGAATAGCGGAGTTGGCAGCAGGTGCTCACCACATTGGCCAGCTGGGGATGGTGGAGCCATGTTCCCCACAGGGGGACGAAGTATGGATGGTGGGTCGCACCCTTATGGGCCATGTTGGCGTTTCGGCTGCTCAGCTTATTTCAATGGCCCTTGCATGGTGGAGGGGTGGAGGTGTCGTAGCCAAGCGTAGTAGTGTAGTAAATGTCACTGGAGGATGCGGATCCACATGCTTGCTAGTATAGCGGATATAAGGGAAATTTGGAAAATTGATTGGCTCCATGGGAATTTGGGAATTCGGTAGGGTGGATGACAATCTTGGACCCGACCAACCTGCGACTACGTGAACTTAAGGTAAGTGTTTTGATGGTAACTGTCCCAGGCTTCGGTACTTGCTTATATAAATTTGGACATGAGTAATTTGGAATGGGGGCGGGTGAGAGTGATGACATAGTCGGTGAGGGGATTGGAATGTGTGTCACAAAATGTCTTGTGGGTGGTGTTTGTTTACAGTGCATTCAGAAAGTATTCAGAGCCCTTCACTTTTTTCACATTTTGTTATGTTGCAGCCTTATGCTGAAATCGTTTAAATTCATTTTTTCCCTCATCAATCTACACTCAATACCTCATCATGACAAAGAGAAAACAGGATTTAAGAAAGTTTTGCAAATTTATTAAAAAGAAAAAACTGAAATATCACATTGACATACAGTAAGTATTCAGACCCTTAACTCAGTACTTAGTTGAAGCACCTTTGGCAGCGATTACAGCCTCGAGTCTTCTTGGGTAGGACGTGACAAGCTTTGCACACCTGGATTTGGGGATTTTTTGCCATTCTTCTCTGCAGATCCTCTTAAGCTCGCGATCTGGAGATCTCGCGAGATCTTGGAGACGGCGGCAGGGATTTTCGAAGCTCCACACGGTCTCCACGTTTTTCGAAGTTAAGTCTGTTCACAATTGTATTTTGTCGAAACTGTATTTATCTTTCGGTGTGTGAAGTTATTGTGTGCAACTTTGGTTGTTTCTCGGTGTTTATCTTTCATAAATTGATCGTCTGTTTGCCGTGTCGCGAGCAAGGCCTTTGCCGCGTCGCGAACGATTTGAAATCGAAGTTAAGTGATTGTTCCCATTTGTATTTTCGTTAAAACTGTATTTATTTATGGTATTGTACGTATATTGTGTCCCGACGAAGATTTTTCGGTGCAAATCTTTCATACCTGTATTGAAAATCGTGTTAATTCGTGTCGTGTCTTGAGGCCTTGTACAGTGTGCACTGTACAACCTTGAGGCTTTGTTTTTCTCAGCGGTCCGTCGTTTGTGATCCAATAACTTTCGTTCTCTGTATTCCCAGTCTTTTCACCCATAGCCTACTTCCTTGTGTAAATCTCAACTAAAAAAAAACAAAACAAAAAAAAAACAAACAAACATTTCCTTTTCTGTTCTCATTCGTTTATTCATTCTTATTCGTTCGTTCGTTCTTCGACCACGTGTTTCTCCCCCATTTCCCCAGATAGTTTTCACTCATTAACCTTCAATGTTTACACTTTTCCCTCAAGTTATGTATTCCGTCATATTTTATAACACCTTGTTCTTCTTCTTTAAAAGGCTGCTTTCGACTTGCTCACCAAATCAATTCATCCCAAAAAAAATATCCATCTCCTATAGTGCCTTTTTTCTACATTCCCTAAACTCTCCTGCACTCCATCCTCCATCCAGCGTCCTTAAACGTATTTTTAACTCGAAGGTCACAAGAAACTCATTTTGCAATAAATGTTCGTTTCCCATAAATCGTACACTTTCAAAAATCCAATCTCACCCCTCCCCTCCAAATCTTCCCCATAACCCCTCCCCTCCAAATCTTCCCCATCACCCCTCCCCTCCAAATCTTTCCCATCACCCATCCCTTTCAAATCTCCCCCCTTGCCCCCTCCCTCCTAAACTACCCCCTCACCCCTCCCCGCCAAGACGCCCCCTCGCCCCTCCCCTCCTAGACTCCTGCCTCACCCCTCCCCTCCAAATCTTCCCCATAACCCCTCCCCTCCAAATCTTCCCCATCACCCCTCCCCTCCAAATCTTTCCCTTCACCCATCCCTTTCAAATCCCTCCCCTTGTCCCTTCCCTCCCAAACTCCCCCCTCACCCCTCCCCTTCAAATCTCCCCACCCTCATTGCTTCTCAATTTACCCCCTCTCACTCCCCCTCCTCAAAGCGTCCTCCCCGCTTCTTCCCCCTTCAAACTCTCACCTCCATCTCCCCCAACCTTCTGCCTCGCTCTTCCCCCTCCTCAAATAACACCTCATTGTGGCTCACCCAATCACCATCAAACCTTTTGTCCACCCCATCCTTCCCTTTCTCCGAGCTATTCTGAAATCTCTGACACACCTTCAACAGCTCTCCCTACCTCTTCCACCTCTTCCACATCTTACCCTACCCCTCCTCCCCCCTGTTCTGTATCTGATGCTCCCCCTTCCTCTTCATTAACGGTATGGACCTCAAACATCCGGGGCCTTCGTTCAAACTTAACTGATCTCTCCATACAGGTTGCTTCTGTCAAACCAGATGTGATCTGCTTAACAGAAACTTTCCTCCTTTATGATGTCTCTGATTCCATAGTATCTCTCCCGGGCTACTCCCTCCTCCGGTATGATAGACCTGAGCCTCGTCCTGGAGGCGGGGTTGCTATCTTTATCAAAAACTCTCTTCCTCACTCGCCCTGCACTGCACTCTCTCCACCTCACCCCCAGGAATACCTCTGGCTACGGCTTCCCCTTCGCTCCCACCTCTTGTTCATATGTGTGTTGTACCGTCCACCAAACAGTGATGACTCCATCTACATCTCGCTGTCTGATGATATGGACCAACTTCTATCTACTCATCCCAACTCTCTCTTCCTCATATGTGGTGATTTCAACTGTCATCATGCCAGTTGGCTGGGTGTGGGTACCTCTCTCACCAGCCATGGCTCCTCAGCAAAGGACTTCTGCGACTCACTGGGACTGACACAATCTGTCAATTTCCCGACCCGGATCTCAGTCAACGGAACATCTTCTCTTCTGGACTTGGTTATGACTAACTTCCCTGAAAATGTCTGCTGCTCTTCTTCTGCTCTGATCGGATCATCTGATCATGTCCTTGTTAAAGTGGACATCTCTCTGACCATCCTCAGGGAGCCTGCTCAGCGTCGACGAGTCTGGCATTTCACTCAGGCCAACTGGCACGGTCTTCAAGCAGCCATCAATCATCTGGACTGGTCTCCCATCTCTACCACCTCTGACATCAACTCATCCTGGGAATTCTTCCAAAGTAAATTGCTCTCTCTCATGCATAGATTTATCCCATCTCGTCTTCAGTTGTCATACCCTTCCTCCCGTCCATGGTACACGGAATCTTGTGGTGAGGCTGTTGCCCAGAAACAACTTGCCTTCGTCTCCTGGAAAGCAAATCCAACGGAAGGAAATCTCATTTCCTTTCACAAAGCCCGAAACAAGTGTGTGTCCACCCTCAGGAGAGCCAGGAAACAATATCTCTCCGTTCTCAAGACCGAACTCTCTTATCTGTCTCCCTCTTCCAAATCCTGGTGGTGTCTGGTCAAATCCGTTTCTGGTGTTTGTTCCCCCTCCATCCCCTCCCTTACCTCAAACGGCTACACAGCTGACTCCGCACGTGAAAAAGCTGAATGCCTCAACTCTGTGTTTGCCTCTAAATCTTGTGTCCCAAACCCATCCCTCTCTGTACCCACCATACCCAGTCGTACCCTGCTGCTCCTGGACTCCGTGTCCTTTCCTCCTGACAAGGTGGAAAAGTTTCTGTCAACCCTCGACTCTGATTCTGCAACTGGACCCGACGGCATCAGCCCACGGGTCCTAAAATCCTGCTCTGCTGCTCTATCTCACCCTCTCTCTGTTCTCTTCACCCTCTCTTTTGCTCAAGGTCAACTGCCATCTGCTTGGAAATCAGCCAACATCACCGCTTTGCACAAAAAAGGTGCAAAAACAGATCCTAGCAACTACAGACCAATCAGCCTTCTCCCAATTATCAGCAAAGTCATGAATCCATCATTGCTTCGGATATGAAATCTTTCCTCTTCTCCAATGGCTTGATCTCTGATCATCAATTTGGTTTCAGACCAGGTCACTCTACTCTGGACATGCTGCTTCTGCTGTCTCAACAATGGATGGAGGTCCTCAATGCCAAACAGGAAATTAGAGCTGTCTCCCTCGACATATCACGTGCCTTCGACACGGTCTGGCACCCCGCTCTGCTCACCAAACTCTCCTCCTTTGGTATCCATGGAAATCTCCACGCATGGCTGGCGGACTTCCTCTCTAGTCGTCGTCAACATGTGGCCCTGAATGGGTTTCTCTCATCTCCTCTTCCTGTTCAGGCTGGAGTTCCCCAAGGCAGTGTTCTGGGCCCCGTGCTTTTTCTGGTCTTCATCAATGATCTCTCTGACTCTCTCGAAAATCCTCTCTATCTCTTTGCTGATGACTCAACTCTCTGCCGCTCCATTCCTCTTCCCTCAGATCGGCAGTCTGCTGCCTCCTCACTCTCTGAAGACCTGGACAAAATCACAGACTGGTCAAACAAGTGGAACATGTCTTTCAATCCTGACAAATCTCACACTCTTACTATGTCTCTCCGAAAAGATCGACTGGACAACCCTCCCATCTACTTTCTCAACAATCCTCTCCAAGAAGTTCTGTCGCTCAAGATTTTGGGTCTCACTATCTGCCATGATCTTTCTTGGGAAAACCACATTTCCAAGCTGGCCTCCAAAGCCAGTCGCCGACTGGGCATCCTCCGTCGTGCGAAGTCCTTCCTCGGCACACCTGAGCTCCTCACCACATACAAGGCTTTCATCCGCAGCTCAATGGAATACTGTTCTCCCCTATGGGCCGGTGCTCCTGCCTCACACCTAGCTCGGCTTCACGCTGTTGAAACCAAAGCTTTCAGAATTATTGGAATCTCCCACGATGAAGCTATCTCTGAGGGCCTTTCACTCACTCACCGCAGGCAGGTAGGTGGTCTTTCTGTCTTCTACCGACTCCTCTCCGGCCTTGCACCCCCAGCTCTCTCTGTGCTCTGTCCCCCAAATATTCCTACAGGTCGCACAAGATCTGCCAGCAACCCTCTGATGGTTAAACTGCCGAAATCTCGGCTCTCTGCTCACCTTCACTCTTTCATTCCTCTTTTCTCCCGCCTCTGGAACAAACTCCCTCACTCCCTTCAATCCCACTCCTCCCTCCAGGTCTTTAAAACAGGTGTTCACCACCATCTCTTATCTTCCCCCATCCAAAACCTTGATCTTTTCTACCCCCGCTAATTCACCCCAGATCCACCTTGTTTGAAATTCCAACTTCTTTCCTGGAAGTCCTGGCAGTGTCCATATGTTTTATACCTCTCCCACCGCCCCCTTCCCATGCCCCCCCCCCAAAGCCCTCGCCCTCTCTCAGATCTCTCGATGTCTCCATGTCTCTCGGTCCCTGCTCTCAAATGTTGTGTTTGTGTCCTTCCCCCTCTCTCCCCATCTTGTCTACCGCTCCCTATGTTATATGTTTTATGTGTCTGTTTGTCTTTCTGTGTGATTAATGTTCGCTCTTTCACGAGCCTCGATCTTGTATATAAAAAAAAAGAAAAAAAAAAAGCACTGTCAGGTTGGATGGGGACCGTCGGTGGACAGCCATTTTCAGGTCTCTCCAGAGATGTTCGATTGGGTTCAAGTCAGGGCTCCGGCTGGGCCACTCAAGGACCTTCACAGAGTTGTCCTTAACCCCCTCCTGCATTGTATTGGCTGTGTGCTTTGGGTCATTGTCCTGTTGGAAGGTGAACCTTCCGCCCAGTTTGAGGTCCTGAGCGCTCTGTTTCAGGTTTTCATTAAGGATATCTCTGTACTTTGCTTCGTTCATTGTTCCCTCAACCCTGACCAGTCCCACAGTCCCTGTTGCTGAAAAACACCCCAACAGCATGATGCTGCCACCACCAGGTCCACCATGCTTCACCGTTGGGATGGTTTTGGGCAGGTGATGAGCAGTGCCTGTTTTCCTCCAGACATGACAGTTAGAATTGAGGCCAAACAGTTAAATCTTGGTGTCATCAGACCAAAGAATCTTGTTTCTCACAGTCTGGGAGTCCTTGAGGTGCTTTTTTGCAAACTTCAAGCGGGCTTTCATGTGTCTTTCATTGAGAAGAGGCTTCTGTCTGGCCACTCTGCCATAAAGCCCAGATGGGTGGAGTGTTGCAGTCATGGTTGTCCTTCTGTAAGTTTCTCCCAAGTCCACTCAGGGTCTCTGGAGCTCAGCCAGATTGACCATCGAGTTCTTGGTCACCTCTCTTACCAAGACCCTTCTCCCCAGATTGCTCAAATTGGCCGGGCGGCCAGCTCTAAGAAGAGTCCTGGTTGTTCCAAACTTCTTCCATTTATGAATTAATGGAGGGTACTGTGCCCTTGGAAACCTTCAATGCAGCAGAATTTTTTTTGTAGGCTTCCCCAGATCTGTGCCTCGACACGATCCTGTCTCTGAGCTCTGCAGGCAGTTCCTTCGGTCTCATGGTTTGGTTTTTGCTCTGATATGCATTGTCAACTGTGAGACATTATATAGACAGGTGTGTGCCTTTCCAAATCATGTCTAATCAATTGAATTTACCAGAGGTGGACTCCAATCAAGGTGTAGAAACATCTCAAAGATGATCAAGAGAAATGGGAGGCACCTGAGCTAAATTTGAAGTGTCATAGCAAAGGATCTGAATACTTATGTAATTGTGATATTTCAGTTTTTTATTTTTAATAAATTTGCAAAACTTTCTAAAATCCTGTTTTCTCTTTGTAATTATAGGGTATTGAGTGTAGATTGATGAGGGCAAAAATGAATTTAAACGATTTCAGCATGAGGCTGCAACATAACAAAATGTGAAAAAAGTGAAGGGGTCTGAATACTTTCTGAATGCACTGTATATATATATATATTTACAGTGCCGATATAAAGTCTATGCCCAATTTCAAAATTTTCACCTTTTGTTGCCTTATAGCCTGCAATTAAATTGCATTAAATTAGGCATTATCCACCTTTATTTACACTTCATAACGCACAATATAGAATGATACTTTGCTTTCTTTAATTTCAAACCATATAAATTGCTTGTAACCATCCCAACTTTGTAAAAAAATTCACTGCATACCCGGTGTACAACGACTAAGTTTCAACTCGTTCCGTCCAGCGGTTTCGGAGTGCATTAATACAGACAGACAAACTGAGGTGGCCAGCTTTGTATGATAGATACAAATACATATCTAATTCACTTAGTCAAAGACATTAATAAATCACAAGTATGAAAAGTATGGCAGAATAATCGAAATCAATTACATAGTGAGAAATAAAAGTAGAGAATGAAACTACAAATTGTGTTGAATTATTCACCATCTGGCAAAATGTTTTCATGCGACTGCACGTGAGTTATTCATCGCCGATCGTGCACCCACAAACACGTGATGTCACATGCATATTTATTGGCCAATCCTAAATAAGAGATAACTACCTCCACTGAAATTACTGAAAAATTCACCAAAGCTGCTTAATGACAAAATATTTTAATGGAAGATATTAAGTGAATAATCTGATAATGATGACATTAAGTAATTCTTAGTGTTTGACCTTCAAGTTTAATTCCCCTTTTCCGGTTCGGGTTCCTTACATACATTCTGTTATGAAGAAAATATACAGAGACGAGAACAGAACTCGGCATAGAGTGCCTACTTCCGCCAAGCTGAACAAATTACCTTTTGTATCCCACTGATAGGCCGGATCTAGATCCGGATCTGAACCAAAAACTAATCGGCTTGTTCTTGTCACCTATCCAACTCATCCACCAAGTTTCGTCCGAATTCGGTCACAAACCTCTGAGCTATCCTGCTTTACAGACAGACAAACAAACAGACAGACAGATAGATAGACAGGGGTGAAACATAACACCAAGCATCCACCTTCGGTGGCGGTGGTAAAAAGCTTGTGACCAAAGGGCAAGGAAATGCTTGCACCTCTGACATTTTGACATTTTGTTTTCCAACATCATATCAACTCGTTTTCATTCCAGTAAAAAGGAGGCTGCAATGGCATCAATAATTCAGCCGGCTAATGGTGTGCGAGGATCACGAGAGCTCATTCAGATGGTTGACGGTTCGACTTACCGTAAACAGGCCTTGTAAAAGCTTTTTTCTCTGGCATAGCATGACACATAGCAAAGGAGATTTGGTACTCCAGGCCTTTTCAGCATTGCACCTGCCACATGCAAAAAATGGGTCTTTTGGTTTTTTTACTGTAAAAATATGTGTTTGGAGATTTTATCTTTGTTGTAGCAACCCAAGTAGGGTTGCCTTTGTGCCTGGTGGCAGCCAATGTATCAAATTAGGGGTAAGGGGTTGAGCTTACACAACAGTGGAATAGTTTTACGCATATGGCAAATTTTCATAATCCTTGACACCTTAAAAACATAATGATGCAATAACACAAAGGCAGTCTTTCATTATTTCTTCCAAGTCTGATGGGTCTACTGAGAATGCCACTTCCGTGTTGTTAAAGCAATTGTGCCTAAGTTTGTGAGTTTCCTTAATAAACAAAAATGCAAGACTTTCAAATTTGAATTAAAATGTCACAATTGTGGTTGCAAATGTAGAATAAAAATTAATCATAATTCGGCCGAGGTCAAGCGAGGTCGAGGCTGTTTATTCCTGGTACGTCAAACAACCTGCAACCGGCAATGTACGGAAAACTGACTTTTTAGAACGCCGACCGCATCTCCCATCCAATCATCATGTAGATTTTTTTTTTATGTCCATGGGTAGGCGCTCCTATGTTGCAAGTTTTGTGTCAGTCGCTCAAGTTTTTGCAGAGAAAAACTAATTTATTGAAAAAAAAGTGACCTCGGCCGACATTCCACAACATGATCAAGATGGTTGAGGATGCCTATTACCAGAATATATTATCCCTCCCTCCATTCATTGATGAATACTGGAAACTGTTTATGGAAAAGTAACAAAGGTACCTGGATGACACAAGGTTCTTTATGGTGAAAATTTCGAAGTATGAGTCAGGTTTTGTACGCATCAGTTTTCAGTATCTTCAAAGCATTTAATACATATTCAACTTAGATTGCTTTCGGTGCAAGGAGATGAGGATAAGAAGGGTTTTTGAACTCACGAGATGAGGATAAGAAGGGTTTTTGAACTCACGAGATGAGGATAAGAAGGGTTTTTGAACTCAGGAGATGAGGATAAGAAGGGTTTTTGAACTCACGAGATGAGAATAAGAGGGGTTTTTGAACTCACGAGATGAGGATAAGAGGGGTTTTTGAACTCAGGAGATGAGGATAAGAAGGGTTTTTGAACTCACGAGATGAGAATAAGAAGGGTTTTTGAACTCACGAGATGAGAATAAGAGGGGTTTTTGAACTCACGAGATGAGGATAAGAGGGGTTTTTGAACTCAGGAGATGAGGATAAGAGGGGTTTTTGAACTCACGAGATGAGGATAAGAGGGGTTTTTGAACTCACGAGATGAGGATAAGAGGGGTTTTTGAACTCAGGAGATGAGGATAAGAAGGGTTTTTGAACTCACGAGATGAGAATAAGAAGGGTTTTTGAACTCACGAGATGAGAATAAGAGGGGTTTTTGAACTCACGAGATGAGGATAAGAGGGGTTTTTGAACTCAGGAGATGAGGATAAGAGGGGTTTTTGAACTCAGGAGATGAGGATAAGAAGGGTTTTTGAACTCACGAGATGAGAATAAGAAGGGTTTTTGAACTCAGGAGATGAGGATAAGAAGGGTTTTTGAACTCACGAGATGAGGATAAGAGGGGTTTTTGAACTCAGGAGATGAGGATAAGAGGGGTTTTTGAACTCACGAGATGAGGATAAGAAGGGTTTTTGAACTCAGGAGATGAGAATAAGAAGGGTTTTTGAACTCACGAGACGAGAATAAGAGGGGTTTTTGAACTCACGAGATGAGGATAAGAAGGGTTTTTGAACTCAGGAGATGAGGATAAGAGGGGTTTTTGAACTCAGGAGATGAGGATAAGAAGGGTTTTTGAACTCACGAGATGAGGATAAGAAGGGTTTTTGAACTCAGGAGATGAGGATAAGAAGGGTTTTTGAACTCATGAGATGAGGATAAGAGGGGTTTTTGAACTCAGGAGATGAGGATAAGAAGGGTTTTTGAACTCACGAGATGAGGATAAGAAGGGTTTTTGAACTCAGGAGATGAGGATAAGAAGGGTTTTTGAACTCAGGAGATGAGGATAAGAAGGGTTTTTGAACTCACGAGATGAGAATAAGAAGGGTTTTTGAACTCAGGAGATGAGGATAAGAAGGGTTTTTGAACTCACGAGATGAGAATAAGAAGGGTTTTTGAACTCACGAGATGAGGATAAGAGGGGTTTTTGAACTCAGGAGATGAGGATAAGAGGGGTTTTCGAACTCACGAGATGAGGATAAGAGGGGTTTTTGAACTCACGAGATGAGAATAAGAAGGGTTTTTGAACTCACGAGATGAGGATAAGAAGGGTTTTTGAACTCACGAGATGAGGATAAGAAGGGTTTTTGAACTCACGAGATGAGAATAAGAAGGGTTTTTGAACTCACGAGATGAGAATAAGAGGGGTTTTTGAACTCACGAGATGAGAATAAGAAGGGTTTTTGAACTCACGAGATGAGAATAAGAAGGGTTTTTGAACTCAGGAGATGAGGATAAGAAGGGTTTTTGAACTCACGAGATGAGAATAAGAGGGGTTTTTGAACTCACGAGATGAGGATAAGAGGGGTTTTTGAACTCACGAGATGAGAATAAGAAGGGTTTTTGAACTCACGAGATGAGGATAAGAAGGGTTTTTGAACTCACGAGATGAGGATAAGAAGGGTTTTTGAACTCACGAGATGAGAATAAGAAGGGTTTTTGAACTCACGAGATGAGAATAAGAGGGGTTTTTGAACTCACGAGATGAGAATAAGAAGGGTTTTTGAACTCACGAGATGAGAATAAGAAGGGTTTTTGAACTCAGGAGATGAGGATAAGAAGGGTTTTTGAACTCACGAGATGAGAATAAGAGGGGTTTTTGAACTCACGAGATGAGGATAAGAGGGGTTTTTGAACTCAAGAGATGAGGATAAGAAGGGTTTTTGAACTCACGAGATGAGGATAAGAAGGGTTTTTGAACTCACGAGATGAGAATAAGAAGGGTTTTTGAACTCACGAGATGAGAAAAGAGGGGTTTTTGAACTCATGAGATGAGAATAAGAAGGGTTTTTGAACTCACGAGATGAGAATAAGAAGGGTTTTTGAACTCAGGAGATGAGGATAAGAAGGGTTTTTGAACTCACGAGATGAGAATAAGAGGGGTTTTTGAACTCACGAGATGAGAATAAGAGGGGTTTTTGAACTCACGAGATGAGAATAAGAGGGGTTTTTGAACTCACGAGATGAGGATAAGAGGGGTTTTTGAACTCACGAGATGAGGATAAGAGGGGTTTTTGAACTCACGAGATGAGAATAAGAGGGGTTTTTGAACTCAAGAGATGAGGATAAGAGGGGTTTTTGAACTCACGAGATGAGAATAAGAAGGGTTTTTGAACTCACGAGATGAGGATAAGAAGGGTTTTTGAACTCACGAGATGAGGATAAGAAGGGTTTTTGAACTCACGAGATGAGAATAAGAAGGGTTTTTGAACTCACGAGATGAGAATAAGAAGGGTTTTTGAACTCAGGCGATGAGGATAAGAGGGGTTTTTGAACTCACGAGATGAGGATAAGAAGGGTTTTTGAACTCACGAGATGAGAATAAGAAGGGTTTTTGAACTCACGAGATGAGGATAAGAAGGGTTTTTGAACTCACGAGATGAGGATAAGAAGGGTTTTTGAACTCACGAGATGAGAATAAGAAGGGTTTTTGAACTCAGGAGATGAGGATAAGAAGGGTTTTTGAACTCACGAGATGAGAATAAGAGGGGTTTTTGAACTCACGAGATGAGGATAAGAGGGGTTTTTGAACTCACGAGATGAGGATAAGAAGGGTTTTTGAACTCACGAGATGAGAATAAGAAGGGTTTTTGAACTCAGGAGATGAGGATAAGAAGGGTTTTTGAACTCACGAGATGAGAATAAGAGGGGTTTTTGAACTCAGGAGATGAGGATAAGAGGGGTTTTTGAACTCAGGAGATGAGGATAAGAGGGGTTTTTGAACTCACGAGATGAGAATAAGAGGGGTTTTTGAACTCAGGAGATGAGGATAAGAGGGGTTTTTGAACTCAGGAGATGAGGATAAGAGGGGTTTTTGAACTCAGGAGATGAGGATAAGAGGGGTTTTTGAACTCAGGAGATGAGGATAAGAAGGGTTTTTGAACTCAGGAGATGAGGATAAGAGGGGTTTTTGAACTCACGGGATGAGAATAAGAGGGGTTTTTGAACTCACGAGATGAGGATAAGAAGGGTTTTTGAACTCACGAGATGAGGATAAGAAGGGTTTTTGAACTCACGAGATGAGAATAAGAAGGGTTTTTGAACTCACGAGATGAGAATAAGAGGGGTTTTTGAACTCAGGAGATGAGGATAAGAGGGGTTTTTGAACTCAGGAGATGAGGATAAGAGGGGTTTTTGAACTCAGGAGATGAGGATAAGAGGGGTTTTTGAACTCACGGGATGAGAATAAGAGGGGTTTTTGAACTCACGAGATGAGAATAAGAGGGGTTTTTGAACTCACGAGATGAGGATAAGAAGGGTTTTTGAACTCACGAGATGAGGATAAGACGGGTTTTTGAACTCACGAGATGAGAATAAGAAGGGTTTTTGAACTCACGAGATGAGAATAAGAGGGCTTTTTGAACTCAGGAGATGAGGATAAGAGGGGGTTTTTGAACTCAGGAGATGAGGATAAGAGGGGTTTTTGAACTCACGAGATGAGAATAAGAGGGGTTTTTGAACTCAGGAGATGAGGATAAGAGGGGTTTTTGAACTCAGGAGATGAGGATAAGAGGGGTTTTTGAACTCAGGAGATGAGGATAAGAGGGGTTTTTGAACTCAGGAGATGAGGATAAGAAGGGTTTTTGAACTCAGGAGATGAGGATAAGAGGGGTTTTTGAACTCACGGGATGAGAATAAGAGGGGTTTTTGAACTCACGAGATGAGGATAAGAAGGGTTTTTGAACTCACGAGATGAGGATAAGAAGGGTTTTTGAACTCACGAGATGAGAATAAGAAGGGTTTTTGAACTCACGAGATGAGAATAAGAGGGGTTTTTGAACTCACGAGATGAGAATAAGAAGGGTTTTTGAACTCAGGAGATGAGGATAAGAAGGGTTTTTGAACTCAGGAGATGAGGATAAGAAGGGTTTTTGAACTCACGAGATGAGAATAAGAGGGGTTTTTGAACTCAGGAGATGAGGATAAGAGGGGTTTTTGAACTCAGGAGATGAGGATAAGAGGGGTTTTTGAACTCACGAGATGAGAATAAGAGGGGTTTTTGAACTCAGGAGATGAGGATAAGAGGGGTTTTTGAACTCAGGAGATGAGGATAAGAGGGGTTTTTGAACTCAGGAGATGAGGATAAGAGGGTTTTTGAACTCAGGAGATGAGGATAAGAAGGGTTTTTGAACTCAGGAGATGAGGATAAGAAGGGTTTTTGAACTCACGAGATGAGAATAAGAGGGGTTTTTGAACTCAGGAGATGAGGATAAGAGGGGTTTTTGAACTCAGGAGATGAGGATAAGAGGGGTTTTTGAACTCACGAGATGAGAATAAGAGGGGTTTTTGAACTCAGGAGATGAGGATAAGAGGGGTTTTTGAACTCAGGAGATGAGGATAAGAGGGGTTTTTGAACTCAGGAGATGAGGATAAGAAGGGTTTTTGAACTCAGGAGATGAGGATAAGAGGGGTTTTTGAACTCACGGGATGAGAATAAGAGGGGTTTTTGAACTCACGAGATGAGGATAAGAAGGGTTTTTGAACTCACGAGATGAGGATAAGAAGGGTTTTTGAACTCACGAGATGAGAATAAGAAGGGTTTTTGAACTCACGAGATGAGAATAAGAGGGGTTTTTGAACTCAGGAGATGAGGATAAGAGGGGTTTTTGAACTCAGGAGATGAGGATAAGAGGGGTTTTTGAACTCACGGGATGAGAATAAGAGGGGTTTTTGAACTCACGAGATGAGAATAAGAGGGGTTTTTGAACTCACGAGATGAGGATAAGAAGGGTTTTTGAACTCACGAGATGAGGATAAGACGGGTTTTTGAACTCACGAGATGAGAATAAGAAGGGTTTTTGAACTCACGAGATGAGAATAAGAGGGCTTTTTGAACTCAGGAGATGAGGATAAGAGGGGTTTTTGAACTCAGGAGATGAGGATAAGAGGGGTTTTTGAACTCAGGAAATGAGGATAAGAGGGGTTTTTGAACTCAGGAGATGAGGATAAGAAGGGTTTTTGAACTCAGGAGATGAGGATAAGAGGGGTTTTTGAACTCACGGGATGAGAATAAGAGGGGTTTTTGAACTCACGAGATGAGGATAAGAAGGGTTTTTGAACTCACGAGATGAGGATAAGAAGGGTTTTTGAACTCACGAGATGAGAATAAGAAGGGTTTTTGAACTCACGAGATGAGAATAAGAGGGGTTTTTGAACTCACGAGATGAGAATAAGAAGGGTTTTTGAACTCACGAGATGAGGATAAGAAGGGTTTTTGAACTCACCAGATGAGGATAAGAGGGGTTTTTGAACTCACGAGATGAGGATAAGAGGGGTTTTTGAACTCACGAGATGAGAATAAGAAGGGTTTTTGAACTCACGAGATGAGAATAAGAGGGGTTTTTGAACTCACGAGATGAGAATAAGAAGGGTTTTTGAACTCACGAGATGAGGATAAGAAGGGTTTTTGAACTCACCAGATGAGGATAAGAGGGGTTTTTGAACTCACGAGATGAGGATAAGAGGGGTTTTTGAACTCACGAGATGAGAATAAGAAGGGTTTTTGAACTCACGAGATGAGGATGAGAAGGGTTTTTGAACTCACCAGATGAGGATAAGAAGGGTTTTTGAACTCACGAGATGAGAATAAGAAGGGTTTTTGAACTCACGAGATGAGAATAAGAGGGGTTTTTGAACTCACGAGATGAGAATAAGAAGGGTTTTTGAACTCACGAGATGAGAATAAGAAGGGTTTTTGAACTCACGAGATGAGAATAAGAGGGGTTTTTGAACTCACGAGATGAGAATAAGAAGGGTTTTTGAACTCACGAGATGAGAATAAGAAGGGTTTTTGAACTCAGGAGATGAGGATAAGAAGGGTTTTTGAACTCACGAGATGAGAATAAGAGGGGTTTTTGAACTCACGAGATGAGAATAAGAGGGGTTTTTGAACTCACGAGGTGAGAATAAGAGGGGTTTTTGAACTCACGAGATGAGAATAAGAGGGGTTTTTGAACTCACGAGATGAGGATAAGAGGGGTTTTTGAACTCACGAGATGAGGATAAGAGGGGTTTTTGAACTCACGAGATGAGAATAAGAGGGGTTTTTGAACTCACGAGATGAGGATAAGAAGGGTTTTTGAACTCACGAGATGAGGATAAGAAGGGTTTTTGAACTCACGAGATGAGAATAAGAAGGGTTTTTGAACTCACGAGATGAGAATAAGAAGGGTTTTTGAACTCACGAGATGAGAATAAGAAGGGTTTTTGAACTCACGAGATGAGAATAAGAAGGGTTTTTGAACTCACGAGATGAGGATAAGAAGGGTTTTTGAACTCACGAGATGAGAATAAGAGGGGTTTTTGAACTCACGAGATGAGGATAAGAAGGGTTTTTGAACTCAGGAGATGAGGATAAGAAGGGTTTTTGAACTCACGAGATGAGGATAAGAGGGGTTTTTGAACTCAGGAGATGAGGATAAGAAGGGTTTTTGAACTCACGAGATGAGAATAAGAGGGGTTTTTGAACTCACGAGATGAGGATAAGAGGGGTTTTTGAACTCACGAGATGAGGATAAGAAGGGTTTTTGAACTCACGAGATGAGGATAAGAAGGGTTTTTGAACTCACGAGATGAGAATAAGAAGGGTTTTTGAACTCACGAGATGAGAATAAGAAGGGTTTTTGAACTCACGAGATGAGAATAAGAAGGGTTTTTGAACTCAGGAGATGAGGATAAGAAGGGTTTTTGAACTCAGGAGATGAGGATAAGAGGGGTTTTTGAACTCACGAGATGAGAATAAGAGGGGTTTTTGAACTCACGAGATGAGGATAAGAGGGGTTTTTGAACTCACGAGATGAGGATAAGAAGGGTTTTTGAACTCACGAGATGAGGATAAGAAGGGTTTTTGAACTCACGAGATGAGGATAAGAAGGGTTTTTGAACTCACGAGATGAGAATAAGAAGGGTTTTTGAACTCACGAGATGAGGATAAGAGGGGTTTTTGAACTCACGAGATGAGAATAAGAAGGGTTTTTGAACTCACGAGATGAGAATAAGAGGGGTTTTTGAACTCAGGAGATGAGGATAAGAGGGGTTTTTGAACTCACGGGATGAGAATAAGAGGGGTTTTTGAACTCACGAGATGAGGATAAGAGGGGTTTTTGAACTCACGAGATGAGGATAAGAAGGGTTTTTGAACTCACGAGATGAGGATAAGAAGGGTTTTTGAACTCACGAGATGAGAATAAGAGGGGTTTTTGAACTCAGGAGATGAGGATAAGAGGGGTTTTTGAACTCAGGAGATGAGGATAAGAGGGGTTTTTGAACTCACGAGATGAGAATAAGAGGGGTTTTTGAACTCAGGAGATGAGGATAAGAGGGGTTTTTGAACTCAGGAGATGAGGATAAGAGGGGTTTTTGAACTCAGGAGATGAGGATAAGAGGGGTTTTTGAACTCAGGAGATGAGGATAAGAAGGGTTTTTGAACTCAGGAGATGAGGATAAGAGGGGTTTTGAACTCACGGGATGAGAATAAGAGGGGTTTTTGAACTCACGAGATGAGGATAAGAAGAGTTTTTGAACTCACGAGATGAGGATAAGAAGGGTTTTTGAACTCACGAGATGAGAATAAGAAGGGTTTTTGAACTCACGAGATGAGAATAAGAGGGGTTTTTGAACTCACGAGATGAGAATAAGAAGGGTTTTTGAACTCACGAGATGAGAATAAGAAGGGTTTTTGAACTCAGGAGATGAGGATAAGAAGGGTTTTTGAACTCACCAGATGAGGATAAGAGGGGTTTTTGAACTCACGAGATGAGGATAAGAGGGGTTTTTGAACTCACGAGATGAGAATAAGAAGGGTTTTTGAACTCACGAGATGAGGATAAGAAGGGTTTTTGAACTCACCAGATGAGGATAAGAAGGGTTTTTGAACTCACGAGATGAGAATAAGAAGGGTTTTTGAACTCACGAGATGAGAATAAGAGGGGTTTTTGAACTCACGAGATGAGAATAAGAAGGGTTTTTGAACTCACGAGATGAGAATAAGAAGGGTTTTTGAACTCAGGAGATGAGGATAAGAAGGGTTTTTGAACTCACGAGATGAGAATAAGAGGGGTTTTTGAACTCACGAGATGAGGATAAGAGGGGTTTTTGAACTCACGAGATGAGGATAAGAAGGGTTTTTGAACTCACGAGATGAGGATAAGAAGGGGTTTTGAACTCACGAGATGAGAATAAGAAGGGTTTTTGAACTCACGAGATGAGAATAAGAGGGGTTTTTGAACTCACGAGATGAGAATAAGAAGGGTTTTTGAACTCACGAGATGAGAATAAGAAGGGTTTTTGAACTCAGGAGATGAGGATAAGAAGGGTTTTTGAACTCACGAGATGAGAATAAGAGGGGTTTTTGAACTCACGAGATGAGGATAAGAGGGGTTTTTGAACTCACGAGATGAGAATAAGAAGGGTTTTTGAACTCACGAGATGAGGATAAGAAGGGTTTTTGAACTCACGAGATGAGGATAAGAAGGGTTTTTGAACTCACGAGATGAGAATAAGAAGGGTTTTTGAACTCACGAGATGAGAATAAGAAGGGTTTTTGAACTCAGGCGATGAGGATAAGAGGGGTTTTTGAACTCACGAGATGAGGATAAGAAGGGTTTTTGAACTCACGAGATGAGAATAAGAAGGGTTTTTGAACTCACGAGATGAGGATAAGAAGGGTTTTTGAACTCACGAGATGAGGATAAGAAGGGTTTTTGAACTCACGAGATGAGAATAAGAAGGGTTTTTGAACTCAGGAGATGAGGATAAGAAGGGTTTTTGAACTCACGAGATGAGAATAAGAGGGGTTTTTGAACTCACGAGATGAGGATAAGAGGGGTTTTTGAACTCACGAGATGAGGATAAGAAGGGTTTTTGAACTCACGAGATGAGAATAAGAAGGGTTTTTGAACTCAGGAGATGAGGATAAGAAGGGTTTTTGAACTCACGAGATGAGAATAAGAGGGGTTTTTGAACTCACGAGATGAGAATAAGAGGGGTTTTTGAACTCAGGAGATGAGGATAAGAGGGGTTTTTGAACTCAGGAGATGAGGATAAGAGGGGTTTTTGAACTCACGAGATGAGAATAAGAGGGGTTTTTGAACTCAGGAGATGAGGATAAGAGGGGTTTTTGAACTCAGGAGATGAGGATAAGAGGGGTTTTTGAACTCAGGAGATGAGGATAAGAAGGGTTTTTGAACTCAGGAGATGAGGATAAGAGGGGTTTTTGAACTCACGGGATGAGAATAAGAGGGGTTTTTGAACTCACGAGATGAGGATAAGAAGGGTTTTTGAACTCACGAGATGAGGATAAGAAGGGTTTTTGAACTCACGAGATGAGAATAAGAAGGGTTTTTGAACTCACGAGATGAGAATAAGAGGGGTTTTTGAACTCAGGAGATGAGGATAAGAGGGGTTTTTGAACTCAGGAGATGAGGATAAGAGGGGTTTTTGAACTCACGGGATGAGAATAAGAGGGGTTTTTGAACTCACGAGATGAGGATAAGAAGGGTTTTTGAACTCACGAGATGAGGATAAGAAGGGTTTTTGAACTCACGAGATGAGAATAAGAAGGGTTTTTGAACTCACGAGATGAGAATAAGAGGGGTTTTTGAACTCAGGAGATGAGGATAAGAGGGGTTTTTGAACTCAGGAGATGAGGATAAGAGGGGTTTTTGAACTCAGGAGATGAGGATAAGAGGGGTTTTTGAACTCAGGAGATGAGGATAAGAGGGGTTTTTGAACTCAGGAGATGAGGCTAAGAGGGGTTTTTGAACTCAGGAGATGAGAATAAGAGGGGTTTTTGAACTCAGGAGATGAGGATAAGAGGGGTTTTTGAACTCAGGAGATGAGGATAAGAGGGGTTTTTGAACTCAGGAGATGAGGATAAGAGGGGTTTTTGAACTCAGGAGATGAGGATAAGAAGGGTTTTTGAACTCAGGAGATGAGGATAAGAGGGGTTTTTGAACTCACGGGATGAGAATAAGAGGGGTTTTTGAACTCACGAGATGAGGATAAGAAGGGTTTTTGAACTCACGAGATGAGGATAAGAAGGGTTTTTGAACTCACGAGATGAGAATAAGAAGGGTTTTTGAACTCACGAGATGAGAATAAGAGGGGTTTTTGAACTCACGAGATGAGAATAAGAAGGGTTTTTGAACTCACGAGATGAGAATAAGAAGGGTTTTTGGACTCAGGAGATGAGGATAAGAAGGGTTTTTGAACTCACCAGATGAGAATAAGAGGGGTTTTTGAACTCACGAGATGAGGATAAGAGGGGTTTTTGAACTCACGAGATGAGAATAAGAAGGGTTTTTGAACTCACGAGATGAGGATAAGAAGGGTTTTTGAACTCACCAGATGAGGATAAGAAGGGTTTTTGAACTCACGAGATGAGAATAAGAAGGGTTTTTGAACTCAGGAGATGAGGATAAGAGGGGTTTTTGAACTCACGAGATGAGAATAAGAAGGGTTTTTGAACTCACGAGATGAGAATAAGAGGGGTTTTTGAACTCAGGAGATGAGGATAAGAGGGGTTTTTGAACTCAGGAGATGAGGATAAGAGGGGTTTTTGAACTCACGGGATGAGAATAAGAGGGGTTTTTGAACTCACGAGATGAGGATAAGAAGGGTTTTTGAACTCACGAGATGAGGATAAGAAGGGTTTTTGAACTCACGAGATGAGAATAAGAAGGGTTTTTGAACTCACGAGATGAGAATAAGAGGGGTTTTTGAACTCAGGAGATGAGGATAAGAGGGGTTTTTGAACTCAGGAGATGAGGATAAGAGGGGTTTTTGAACTCACGAGATGAGAATAAGAGGGGTTTTTCAACTCAGGAGATGAGGATAAGAGGGGTTTTTGAACTCAGGAGATGAGGATAAGAGGGGTTTTTGAACTCAGGAGATGAGGATAAGAGGGGTTTTTGAACTCAGGAGATGAGGATAAGAAGGGTTTTTGAACTCAGGAGATGAGGATAAGAGGGGTTTTTGAACTCACGGGATGAGAATAAGAGGGGTTTTTGAACTCACGAGATGAGGATAAGAAGGGTTTTTGAACTCACGAGATGAGGATAAGAAGGGGTTTTTGAACTCACGAGATGAGAATAAGAAGGGTTTTTGAACTCACGAGATGAGAATAAGAGGGGTTTTTGAACTCACGAGATGAGAATAAGAAGGGTTTTTGAACTCACGAGATGAGAATAAGAAGGGTTTTTGAACTCAGGAGATGAGGATAAGAAGGGTTTTTGAACTCACCAGATGAGGATAAGAGGGGTTTTTGAACTCACGAGATGAGGATAAGAGGGGTTTTTGAACTCACGAGATGAGAATAAGAAGGGTTTTTGAACTCACGAGATGAGGATAAGAAGGGTTTTTGAACTCACAGATGAGGATAAGAAGGGTTTTTGAACTCACGAGATGAGAATAAGAAGGGTTTTTGAACTCACGATATGAGAATAAGAGGGGTTTTTGAACTCACGAGATGAGAATAAGAAGGGTTTTTGAACTCACGAGATGAGAATAAGAAGGGTTTTTGAACTCAGGAGATGAGGATAAGAAGGGTTTTTGAACTCACGAGATGAGAATAAGAGGGGTTTTTGAACTCACGAGATGAGGATAAGAGGGGTTTTTGAACTCACCAGATGAGGATAAGAAGGGTTTTTGAACTCACGAGATGAGAATAAGAAGGGTTTTTGAACTCAGGAGATGAGGATAAGAGGGGTTTTTGAACTCACGAGATGAGAATAAGAAGGGTTTTTGAACTCACGAGATGAGAATAAGAGGGGTTTTTGAACTCAGGAGATGAGGATAAGAGGGGTTTTTGAACTCAGGAGATGAGGATAAGAGGGGTTTTTGAACTCACGGGATGAGAATAAGAGGGGTTTTTGAACTCACGAGATGAGGATAAGAAGGGTTTTTGAACTCACGAGATGAGGATAAGAAGGGTTTTTGAACTCACGAGATGAGAATAAGAAGGGTTTTTGAACTCACGAGATGAGAATAAGAGGGGTTTTTGAACTCAGGAGATGAGGATAAGAGGGGTTTTTGAACTCAGGAGATGAGGATAAGAGGGGTTTTTGAACTCACGAGATGAGAATAAGAGGGGTTTTTCAACTCAGGAGATGAGGATAAGAGGGGTTTTTGAACTCAGGAGATGAGGATAAGAGGGGTTTTTGAACTCAGGAGATGAGGATAAGAGGGGTTTTTGAACTCAGGAGATGAGGATAAGAAGGGTTTTTGAACTCAGGAGATGAGGATAAGAGGGGTTTTTGAACTCACGGGATGAGAATAAGAGGGGTTTTTGAACTCACGAGATGAGGATAAGAAGGGTTTTTGAACTCACGAGATGAGGATAAGAAGGGTTTTTGAACTCACGAGATGAGAATAAGAAGGGTTTTTGAACTCACGAGATGAGAATAAGAGGGGTTTTTGAACTCACGAGATGAGAATAAGAAGGGTTTTTGAACTCACGAGATGAGAATAAGAAGGGTTTTTGAACTCAGGAGATGAGGATAAGAAGGGTTTTTGAACTCACCAGATGAGGATAAGAGGGGTTTTTGAACTCACGAGATGAGGATAAGAGGGGTTTTTGAACTCACGAGATGAGAATAAGAAGGGTTTTTGAACTCACGAGATGAGGATAAGAAGGGTTTTTGAACTCACCAGATGAGGATAAGAAGGGTTTTTGAACTCACGAGATGAGAATAAGAAGGGTTTTTGAACTCACGATATGAGAATAAGAGGGGTTTTTGAACTCACGAGATGAGAATAAGAAGGGTTTTTGAACTCACGAGATGAGAATAAGAAGGGTTTTTGAACTCAGGAGATGAGGATAAGAAGGGTTTTTGAACTCACGAGATGAGAATAAGAGGGGTTTTTGAACTCACGAGATGAGGATAAGAGGGGTTTTTGAACTCAGGAGATGAGGATAAGAGGGGTTTTTGAACTCAGGAGATGAGGATAAGAGGGGTTTTTGAACTCAGGAGATGAGGATAAGAAGGGTTTTTGAACTCAGGAGATGAGGATAAGAGGGGTTTTTGAACTCACGGGATGAGAATAAGAGGGGTTTTTGAACTCACGAGATGAGGATAAGAAGGGTTTTTGAACTCACGAGATGAGGATAAGAAGGGTTTTTGAACTCACGAGATGAGAATAAGAAGGGTTTTTGAACTCACGAGATGAGAATAAGAGGGGTTTTTGAACTCACGAGATGAGAATAAGAAGGGTTTTTGAACTCACGAGATGAGAATAAGAAGGGTTTTTGAACTCAGGAGATGAGGATAAGAAGGGTTTTTGAACTCACCAGATGAGAATAAGAGGGGTTTTTGAACTCACGAGATGAGGATAAGAGGGGTTTTTGAACTCACGAGATGAGAATAGGAAGGGTTTTTGAACTCACGAGATGAGGATAAGAAGGGTTTTTGAACTCACCAGATGAGGATAAGAAGGGTTTTTGAACTCACGAGATGAGAATAAGAAGGGTTTTTGAACTCAGGAGATGAGGATAAGAGGGGTTTTTGAACTCACGAGATGAGAATAAGAAGGGTTTTTGAACTCACGAGATGAGAATAAGAGGGGTTTTTGAACTCAGGAGATGAGGATAAGAGGGGTTTTTGAACTCAGGAGATGAGGATAAGAGGGGTTTTTGAACTCACGAGATGAGAATAAGAGGGGTTTTTGAACTCAGGAGATGAGGATAAGAGGGGTTTTTGAACTCAGGAGATGAGGATAAGAGGGGTTTTTGAACTCACGAGATGAGAATAAGAGGGGTTTTTGAACTCAGGAGATGAGGATAAGAGGGGTTTTTGAACTCAGGAGATGAGGATAAGAGGGGTTTTTGAACTCAGGAGATGAGGATAAGAGGGGTTTTTGAACTCAGGAGATGAGGATAAGAAGGGTTTTTGAACTCAGGAGATGAGGATAAGAGGGGTTTTTGAACTCAGGAGATGAGAATAAGAGGGGTTTTTGAACTCAGGAGATGAGGATAAGAGGGGTTTTTGAACTCAGGAGATGAGGATAAGAGGGGTTTTTGAACTCAGGAGATGAGGATAAGAGGGGTTTTTGAACTCAGGAGATGAGGATAAGAAGGGTTTTTGAACTCAGGAGATGAGGATAAGAGGGGTTTTTGAACTCACGAGATGAGAATAAGAGGGGTTTTTGAACTCAGGAGATGAGGATAAGAGGGGTTTTTGAACTCAGGAGATGAGGATAAGAGGGGTTTTTGAACTCAGGAGATGAGGATAAGAGGGGTTTTTGAACTCACGAGATGAGAATAAGAGGGGTTTTTGAACTCAGGAGATGAGGATAAGAGGGGTTTTTGAACTCAGGAGATGAGGATAAGAGGGGTTTTTGAACTCAGGAGATGAGGATAAGAGGGGTTTTTGAACTCAGGAGATGAGGATAAGAAGGGTTTTTGAACTCAGGAGATGAGGATAAGAGGGGTTTTTGAACTCACGGGATGAGAATAAGAGGGGTTTTTGAACTCACGAGATGAGGATAAGACGGGTTTTTGAACTCACGAGATGAGGATAAGAAGGGTTTTTGAACTCACGAGATGAGAATAAGAAGGGTTTTTGAACTCACGAGATGAGAATAAGAGGGGTTTTTGAACTCACGAGATGAGAATAAGAAGGGTTTTTGAACTCACGAGATGAGAATAAGAAGGGTTTTTGAACTCAGGAGATGAGGATAAGAAGGGTTTTTGAACTCACCAGATGAGGATAAGAAGGGTTTTTGAACTCACGAGATGAGGATAAGAGGGGTTTTTGAACTCACGAGATGAGAATAAGAAGGGTATTTGAACTCACGAGATGAGGATAAGAAGGGTTTTTGAACTCACCAGATGAGGATAAGAAGGGTTTTTGAACTCACGAGATGAGAATAAGAAGGGTTTTTGAACTCACGAGATGAGAATAAGAGGGGTTTTTGAACTCACGAGATGAGAATAAGAAGGGTTTTTGAACTCACGAGATGAGAATAAGAAGGGTTTTTGAACTCAGGAGATGAGGATAAGAAGGGTTTTTGAACTCACGAGATGAGAATAAGAGGGGTTTTTGAACTCACGAGATGAGGATAAGAGGGGTTTTTGAACTCAGGAGATGAGGATAAGAGGGGTTTTTGAACTCAGGAGATGAGGATAAGAGGGGTTTTTGAACTCAGGAGATGAGGATAAGAAGGGTTTTTGAACTCAGGAGATGAGGATAAGAGGGGTTTTTGAACTCACGGGATGAGAATAAGAGGGGTTTTTGAACTCACGAGATGAGGATAAGAAGGGTTTTTGAACTCACGAGATGAGGATAAGAAGGGTTTTTGAACTCACGAGATGAGAATAAGAAGGGTTTTTGAACTCACGAGATGAGAATAAGAGGGGTTTTTGAACTCACGAGATGAGAATAAGAAGGGTTTTTGAACTCACGAGATGAGAATAAGAAGGGTTTTTGAACTCAGGAGATGAGGATAAGAAGGGTTTTTGAACTCACGAGATGAGAATAAGAAGGGTTTTTGAACTCACGAGATGAGAATAAGAAGGGTTTTTGAACTCACGAGATGAGAATAAGAAGGGTTTTTGAACTCAGGAGATGAGGATAAGAAGGGTTTTTGAACTCACGAGATGAGAATAAGAGGGGTTTTTGAACTCACGAGATGAGAATAAGAGGGGTTTTTGAACTCACGAGATGAGGATAAGAGGGGTTTTTGAACTCACGAGATGAGGATAAGAGGGGTTTTTGAACTCACGAGATGAGAATAAGAAGGGTTTTTGAACTCACGAGATGAGGATAAGAGGGGTTTTTGAACTCACGAGATGAGAATAAGAAGGGTTTTTGAACTCACGAGATGAGGATAAGAAGGGTTTTTGAACTCATGAGATGAGGATAAGAAGGGTTTTTGAACTCACGAGATGAGAATAAGAAGGGTTTTTGAACTCACGAGATGAGAACAAGAAGGGTTTTTGAACTCAGGCGATGAGGATAAGAGGGGTTTTTGAACTCACGAGATGAGGATAAGAAGGGTTTTTGAACTCACGAGATGAGAATAAGAAGGGTTTTTGAACTCACGAGATGAGGATAAGAAGGGTTTTTGAACTCACGAGATGAGGATAAGAAGGGTTTTTGAACTCAAGAGATGAGAATAAGAAGGGTTTTTGAACTCAGGAGATGAGGATAAGAAGGGTTTTTGAACTCACGAGATGAGAATAAGAGGGGTTTTTGAACTCACGAGATGAGGATAAGAGGGGTTTTTGAACTCACGAGATGAGGATAAGAAGGGTTTTTGAACTCACGAGATGAGAATAAGAAGGGTTTTTGAACTCAGGAGATGAGGATAAGAAGGGTTTTTGAACTCACGAGATGAGAATAAGAGGGGTTTTTGAACTCACGAGATGAGAATAAGAGGAGTTTTTGAACTCAGGAGATGAGGATAAGAGGGGTTTTTGAACTCAGGAGATGAGGATAAGAGGGGTTTTTGAACTCATGAGATGAGAATAAGAGGGGTTTTTGAACTCAGGAGATGAGGATAAGAGGGGTTTTTGAACTCAGGAGATGAGGATAAGAGAGGTTTTTGAACTCAGGAGATGAGGATAAGAGGGGTTTTTGAACTCAGGAGATGAGGATAAGAAGGGTTTTTGAACTCAGGAGATGAGGATAAGAGGGGTTTTTGAACTCACGGGATGAGAATAAGAGGGGTTTTTGAACTCACGAGATGAGAATAAGAAGGGTTTTTGAACTCACGAGATGAGGATAAGAAGGGTTTTTGAACTCACGAGATGAGGATAAGAGGGGTTTTTGAACTCAGGAGATGAGGATAAGAGGGGTTTTTGAACTCACGAGATGAGAATAAGAAGGGTTTTTGAACTCAGGAGATGAGGATAAGAAGGGTTTTTGAACTCACGAGATGAGAATAAGAAGGGTTTTTGAACTCAGGAGATGAGGATAAGAGGGGTTTTTGAACTCAGGAGATGAGGATAAGAGGGGTTTTTGAACTCAAGAGATGAGGATAAGAAGGGTTTTTGAACTCAGGAGATGAGGATAAGAGGGGTTTTTGAACTCACAAGATGAGGATAAGAGGGGTTTTTGAACTCAGGAGATGAGGATAAGAGGGGTTTTTGAACTCAAGAGATGAGGATAAGAAGGGTTTTTGAACTCAGGAGATGAGGATAAGAATGGTTTTTTAACTCAGGAGATGAGGATAAGAGGGGTTTTTGAACTCACGAGATGAGGATAAGAAGGGTTTTTGAACTCAGGAGATGAGGATAAGAGGGGTTTTTGAACTCACAAGATGAGGATAAGAGGGGTTTTTGAACTCAGGAGATGAGGATAAGAGGGGTTTTTGAACTCAAGAGATGAGGATAAGAGGGGTTTTTGAACTCAAGAGATGAGGATAAGAAGGGTTTTTTGAACTCAGGAGATGAGGATAAGAATGGTTTTTTAACTCAGGAGATGAGGATAAGAGGGGTTTTTGAACTCACGAGATGAGGATAAGAAGGGTTTTTGAACTCAGGAGATGAGGATAAGAGGGGTTTTTGAACTCACAAGATGAGGATAAGAAGGGTTTTTGAACTCAGGAGATGAGGATAAGAGGGGTTTTTGAACTCAGGAGATGAGGATAAGAAGGGTTTTTGAACTCACGAGATGAGAATAAGAAGGGTTTTTGAACTCAGGAGATGAGGATAAGAGGGGTTTTTGAACTCACGAGATGAGGATAAGAAGGGTTTTTGAACTCAGGAGATGAGGATAAGAAGGGTTTTTGAACTCAGGAGATGAGGATAAGAAGGGTTTTTGAACTCACGAGATGAGGATAAGAAGGGTTTTTGAACTCAGGAGATGAGGATAAGAAGGGTTTTTGAACTCAGGAGATGAGGATAAGAGGGGTTTTTGAACTCACGAGATGAGAATAAGAAGGGTTTTTGAACTCAAGAGATGAGGATAAGATGGGTTTTTGAACTCAGGAGATGAGGATAAGAGGGGTTTTTGAACTCAGGAGATGAGGATAAGAGCGGTTTTTGAACTCAGGAGATGAGAATAAGAGGGGTTTTTGAACTCACGAGATGAGGATAAGAGGGGTTTTTGAACTCACGAGATGAGGATAACAGGGGTTTTTGAACTCAGGAGATGAGGATCAGAGGGGTTTTTGAACTCAGGAGATGAGGATAAGAGGGGTTTTTGAACTCACGAGATGAGAATAAGAGGGATTTTTGAACTCAGGAGATGAGGATAAGAGGGGTTTTTGAACTCAGGAGATGAGGATAAGAGGGGTTTTTGAACTCACGCGATGAGGATAAGAAGGGTTTTTGAACTCAGGAGATGAGGATAAGAGGGGTTTTTGAACTCAGGAGATGAGGATAAGAGGGGTTTTTGAACTCACGAGATGAGAATAAGAGGGGTTTTTGAACTCAGGAGATGAGGATAAGAGGGGTTTTTGAACTCAGGAGATGAGGATAAGAGGGGTTTTTGAACTCAGGAGATGAGGATAAGAGGGGTTTTTGAACTCACGAGATGAGGATAAGAGGGGTTTTTGAACTCACGAGATGAGGATAAGAGGGGTTTTTGAACTCACGAGATGAGGATAAGAGGGGTTTTTGAACTCACGAGATGAGGATAAGAGGGGTTTTTGAACTCACGAGATGAGGATAAGAGGGGTTTTTGAACTCAGGAGATGAGGATAAGAGGGGTTTTTGAACTCACGAGATGAGGATAAGAGGGGTTTTGAACTCAGGAGATGAGGATAAGAGGGGGTTTTGAACTCACGAGATGACGATAAGAGGGGTTTTTGAACTCAGGATCTTAGTTCCATAAAAGAAGGGAAGAGGCTTCAACGAAACTGCACCATCATGAGCATCCCCATCAAACGATAATAATATAAAACCCTCATTGCATTCCAGAACCAAATGTTTGCCAAATCGTACATTGTTTCACATACAGTGCATTCAGAAAGTATTCAGACCCCTCCACGTTTTTCACATTTTGTTATGTTGCAGCCTTTTGCTGAAATCGTTTAAATTCATTTTTTCCCTCATTAATCTACACTCAATACCCCATAATGACAAAGAGAAAACAGGATTTAAGAAAGTTTTGCAAATTTATTAAAAAGAAAAAACTGAAATATCACATTGACATAAATGTTCATACCCTTTGTTATGACACTTGAAATTTAGCCTAGGTGCCTCCCATTTCTCTTGATCATCTTTGAGATGTTTCTACACCTTGATTGGAGTGCACCTGTGGTAAATTCAATTGATTGGCCATGATTTGGAAAGGTCTCACACCTGTCTATATAAGGTCTCACAGCTGGCAATGCATATCAGAGCAAAAACCAAGCCATGAGGTCGAAGGAACTGCCTGCAGAGCTCAGAGACAGGAGTGTGTCGAGGCACAGATCTGGGAAAGCCGACAAAAAAAATCTGCTGCATTGAAGGTTCCCAAGAGCACAGTGGCCTCCATAATTCTTAAATGGAAGAAGTTTGGAACAACCAGGACTCTTCTTAGAGCTGGCCGCCCGGCCATACTGAGCAATCGGGGGAGAAGGTCCTTGATTAGAGAGGTGACCAAGAACCCGATGGTCACTCTGGCTCAGCTCCAGAGATCCTGTGTGGAGATGGGAGAAACTTCCAGAAGGACAACCATGACTGCAACACTCCACCGATCTGGGATTTATGGCAGAGTGGCCAGACGGAAGCCTCTCCTCAGTGAAAGACACATGAAAGCCCGCTTGGAGTTTGCAAAAAAGCACCTAAAGGACTCTCAGACTGTGAGAAACAAGATTCTGTGGTCTGATGAAACCAAGATTGAACTGTTTGGCTTCCGACTGGCCACTCTGCCATTCAAGTGTCATCGCAAAGGGTCTGAATACTTATGTCAATGTGATATTTCAGTTTTTTCTTTTTAATAAATTTGCAAAACTTTCTAAAATCCTGTTTTCTCTTTGTCATTATGGGGTGTTGAGTGTAGATTGATGAGGGAAAAAATGAATTTAAACGATTTCAGTATAAGGCTGCAACATAACAAAATGTGAAAAAGTGAAGGGGTCTGAATACTCTCTGAATGCACTGTAGATATAATTATACATATATAATCAAGCACACAGCCATGCAATCCCCAGAGACAAACATTGGCAGTAGAATTGGCCGTACTGAAGAGCTCAGTGACTTTAAACGTGGCACCGTCATGGGATGTCACCTTTCCAACAAGTCAGTTCGTCAAATTTCTGCCCTGCTAGAGCGACCCCGGTCAACAGAGAGTGCTGTAATTGTGAAGTGGAAACGTCTGGGAGCAACAGCAGCTCAGCCGTGACGTGGTAGGCCACACAAGCTCACAGAACGGAACCGCCGAGTGCTGAAGCGCATAGCGTGTAAAAAGCGTCTGTCCTCAGTTTCAACACTCACTACCGAGTTCCAAACTGCCTCTTGAAGCAACGTCAGCACAACAACTGTTCATCAGGAGCTTCATGAAATGGGTTTCCATGGTTGAGCAGCCGCACACAAGCCTAAGATCACCATGCGCAATGCCAGGCGGCGGCTGGAGTGGTGTAAAGCTCGCCGCCATTGGACACTGGAGCAGTGGAAATGCGTTCTGTGAAGTGATGAATCACGCTTCACCATCTGGCAGTCTGACGGACGAATCTGGGTTTGGCGGATGCCAGGAGAATACTACCTGCCCGAATGCATAGTGCCAATTGTAAAGTTTGTTGGAAGAGGAATAATGGTGTGGGCTGTTTTTCATGGTTTGGGCTTGGCCCCTTAGTTCCAGTGAAGGAAAACCTTGACGCTACAGCATACAATGACATTCGACACGATTGTGTGCTTCTGACTTTGTGGCAACAGTTTGGGGAAGGCAATTTTCTGTTTCAGCATGACAATGCCCCCGTGCACAAAGTGAGGTCCATACAGAAATGGTTTGTCGAGATCGGTGTGGAAGAACTTTACTGACCTGCACAGAGCCATGACCTCAACCCCATCGAACACTTTTGGGATGAAACGGAACGCCGACTGCAAGCCAGGCCTAATCGCCCAACATCAGTGCCCAACCTCACTAATACTCTTGTGGATGAATGGAAGCAAATATGCGCAGCAATGTTCCAACATCCAGTGGAAAGCCTTCCCCAAAGAGTGGAGGCTATTATAGGAGCAAACGGGAGACCAACTCCATATTAATGCCCATGATTTTGGAATGAGATGTGTGATGTTCGCATGTCCACATACTTTTGGTCATGTAGTGTTTGTATATATATATATATATATATATATATTGTTACGGATCGCGGTTTAGATGTTATGATGGGCCGAGCGGATGGTCCACTGCGACCTAACAGTTCCCCCGATTCTTCCCCAACTCACCCGATTCCACTCGAACGTTGGCCAAATCGCGCTACGCTAAATCAATGATGGAAAGGACACAACGACTGGGATAAATGAAACGACGTGTCGTGGAAGTGTGTTTGGGACTCGAGACTCCAATGACCGGAAACAGGTTTACAAAAGATCAAGACTTTATTAACTACTAGTTCACTTGTTTCAATATAATAAGGAACTACAATACCATAACGAATTTAGTAATTCAAGTCGTTGGTTCTTCCTCATTGGCCGGTGCTCTCCTGGCGCTGTTTTCCCATTGCATACTCGTTCGTCCGTCGGGCAGATGTTCTTGTGGCAAGTCCTCCTGACTCAAAGTTTGCTCTTGCTTATATGGGCAAATTGGAGTTAATCCTCCGTGCGCTGAATGTTAATCCTCCGTGCGCTGAAGCTCCTTGGTCATCCACAACCGCCTCCCTGCTGGGGAGGTTCTTCACCCTCTTTGCATCCCGATGTCCAAAAACAAATAGTGCGGGCTTGGGAATGTGTGTTAGCCCGGGGTCGTAATAAAGGTGGACAAAAGGACTCCCAGCTTCGACAGAGCGAGATACATTCCTGACATTCTTACAACCACCTGCTAGTACCTGCTTCCAACCAATGAGTTATACTGAGTTACAATCAATGAGTTACATTTCCACAATTCCCTCATCTTTTTGTTTTTGTTTATATTAACCATTAATCTAAACATCAATAAAAGTAAACAATCAATCACTACAAGTAAACATCAATACAAGTATAAGTAAATAATCAATCACTACAAGTAAATATCAATACAAGTATAAGTAAATAATCAATCACTACAAGTAAATATCAATACAAGTATAAGTAAATATCAATACAAGTACAAGTAAATAATCAATCACTACAAGTAAATATCAATACAAGTATAAGTAAATATCAATACAAGTACTCAAACCACAACTTTGGTAATTACATTCCCTTGGGCATACACCGTCATCCTGCAAGAATCACAAAACATTTCGTTGGTCATTGACTCCTTCCATATTGTTCAATCTATTGCATTTGCATCACAAATATCTTTTCAAAACAACACTTCACCATCACCAAGATACAACAATTTCACTTCATTTTCAAGTTTTGTAAAGCATCTGCAACATCTGGCAAAAACGTTTGCCTCCACACAAATGTTGACTCTTTGTTTGAAAGGAAGGGCTGATCACTTGTGTTTGAATCCAGGTATGAAACATTTTCTGTCTTCATAACACCTGCACTACTTCGTGTAGGATTTCGCTGTTGTGGTAACAGTGCGGAGTCATAGACTGACCCTGCTCTCCATGTAGCATTCTTGCCACTTTTGCTGTAAACCATAATAATTCCTGAACAAGGCCTTCGCCCAGTTGTAGTCGACTTGCCTCTTCCCTCATTATGAGTGGGCAGCAAGTATTGGTGTGACGTTGATTGGCCAGCAAGATGTGGAACAGGGATGCCGGATGCATCCACAATGATGTTGGGACCATGGTGTTCAGGTCATCCATGGTCCATACCATGAGCAACCAGCGGAATTGTGCACAGCTGTTGTGAAAAGGCACAGCCATTTGTTTGCAGCTCCATGCTGGCTCCCCGCAAGTTGGTGAAGTAATAACATATGTTCCCGCATTTCACAGAGGTTGCAGGTAAAATGTCGTTGTCCTGCAACTTCTGATGTGATGAATGTTCCAAGCCTTCGAACAAGAGTAAGTGATCGCCTTTCTTTCATATGTTGCAGTGTGATCCAGGCAGATGGTCACATAAATTTCCTTGGTGAAGGTAAGCATCCATCTCCAAGTTACACGGGAGAATGTCTTCATCATTCTTTGAGAAAGAGGGTGTATGCCACGATTAACTTCATTTTTTAGCCACAAATTTTCTTTCTTTCTTCTTCCCAATTCCGTTAGCAATCCCTCCAAAATGTGATCTCGTCTTATCCTTATGCTCAGTCATATCTGAATCTGCTTTCCGCACACACTGAATCAGATAGGGTACATCTTACCATGAAATCAGCATAATCATGTATATCTTCCGACAGTTTCACATTCAACAATTTGTTGTTTTTCCTTAACACAAAAAGTTATATTCATTTATATGCGTCACACAAATAATATTCAATCAGGTATGTATTTTATTACTAAACTAAGAATAGCATTGTATATGATTACAATCACAAACGGGAATACCTAATTCCCAACAACAATTTTCCCAAACCAACAAATTAAGCATAATGTATAATTACCATAATTCCTCTCCACTTTTTCTTTTCCCTCTTTTTTTTTTTTTTTTTTTTTTTTCCTAACAGTGTGTCACTCGTGGTGATATGAGTTCATTGATATTGTAATTGACACAACTCATAACATTGTCGTTATGCCATTATCTTAATTCTACTGTTTATGTCGCCATAAAAGTCTTCCTTTTTTGGTTCCACATTTCTTTCCTCATTTGTCACTTCATGTGTTATCATCGTATTGTTGGTTACCTTATTCAAACACACCGTCACTAAGGCTTTCAAGCAAGCCACCACTAAAACAATTGCCAATATAACTACTAAACCAACAAACAAGTCTGCTACTCCTTGTATATATTCATATCTATGACATAGTTATATGTCGATGACATTTAACATTATATACCAAACTAACAAGCTTCCTAAAAGGTAAATAAAGAAAATCCCTTAATATGTAACATAATCAGATTATTTGTCTTACCCTGATCCCCCTATCTCCCGGGGTTGAACTCAATCCCCTGATCATGGGTGTAGTTGTGATACATTTTTTCACTCATGCTGTATTAATATCAGCAGGTAATTGTATGTCATGTAGGCAAATAAATGTCACTATTCCAAGTAGGAATATCACATGTTGAAAATGTAATGTTTATCAATGCAAGGGGTGTTAAAATGTAATTCAAATGACTGTAAATCATGACTATCATTTTTCTACCACTGAATGTTCTGCTGGGCTGCTAGGTGCAGCCTCATTTTCTGTGGGATCGTCCACCTTAGCCCCATGTGCTTGCTTGCAATGAGAGGCATGAATCCAACTTTCTATTTTGGGTCCATATTTGTTTCTATTCTTATCAATCTCCTATGGTTTATCAATTCGTTCCAAGATACCGCAACCAAAGGTTTTAACCAAAGCTCTACCAAACTATTTCCAATTTGAACAAAAATGCCAGTGAAACAATGATTTGAAGGATTAACTTCAAGGGGTCAATAAATTTATTCTATAGCCAGATCTAATTTTCCCATCCAATAGTTTGCCTTGCCACATGTCATATTATAACACCTTAATAAACCTTCGAAAAAATGTTTCCCATCTCAACAAATTTCCTTTTTACAAATAGCCATGTGTAACTTACGTATTTAACTACAATTTCCTCTCAATTTGTTTGGCCTAACTGGCCGCAAAAGTGGCTGCCAGCATGCAGTACCGTTTTTTATCTACCAAGGAAGTGCTCGTCCACACAAGACCTCTACCAAAATGTTGTTTGTAAAAACAAATCTGGGATTTCTGATTACATGGATGCACACTCTCAGGACATTTTCAGGCTGCTGTTAACAATCCACTACGATGACTTAATTCCTTTACCCACAATCAAATAATTAGTACAAATTGAGGATATTATCCTTATCACATTCTTTTATAGATTCATTATGTTGGATCTAATTTTTTCCAATAATTTTCCACTGCTGTAAGGCGGAACAATAGCTCTCATAAGTCTTAGTAATATCGTACTTAATTTGCCCAGCAGAGAATAATTTATTTACTATCCTTTCTCATCTGTTAACCAGTGACTTTGTTTAAACTCCAGAACTGAAAACCCACAATAGTTCAAACCAGCAAAATTTTCTTTACTCTTTTCCCATATCATCTATGCCTAAAACACATCCATACATACAGCACAATTTATATGCTGATAAAATTCAAGTTTATATATATAAAATCCATGAGCAGAGTATTCTGGGAAGTCAGTGTAAGACCTCTCCCAAATTTGGATGATTTTGTACTTCCTCATTTCCTTTTATGAAGCTCATATCCATAAATAGATGTTATTCTCATATACATTCTATCAAAAATGGAATCCCAAAATACTCACAATTTTACTATTAATTAATGGCTGCTCATAACCCAGCACATCAAATTTTTATATTCCATTTCCCTTGACAAAAGAGATAATGCTCATAATCAAATTATATTTCTATTGTAACGATTTTAGAGAAGTGTAACGGGTTTTGAGAAGTGTAACGGGTTTTGAGGAGTGTAACAATTTTGGAGGAAGGGTAACGGATGTGAAGAGTATGGTTTTGGTATGGTAACATCCTGGTAATGTAAATAATGGTCGCAGCCGTCCTCCTAATTAATTTCATAGAACATACACGCAGGTCACGATATATCTTTTAAATAGTGTATTTCCTTATTCCATGTAGGCTAAGTATGTGTTTTCCACTAGATTGACTTTGCATTGTATCAAACAAAATAAGCGTAGGCCCTTCCAATTTCCCCAAAACCTCCCTTCCAATTGCCTTCCGCATTTTGGCTGGTTTTCTTCAAACCACCATTGGCCACGAGGTAAGGTTGGGGAAGAAAGGCGTGTCTCCACCTCGTCATAAGAAGCAAGGAGTGAACCAGCCCTAACAGCCAATCAACACCGCGGTGAGTGACCCGGTAGGCGCGCCCTCGGAGTCGGCGGCTTGATTTCGCTGGAGGTGATAAAAGCGACTGCAGGGGACTGCTTTACGAGTCCAGATGAGAGATGACTGGAGATGAGCTGGAGAGGAGCAACGAGGCTGCACCAAAGAGAGGCCTTGAGAGATACGCTGGGGGATGACCTGGAAGAGGAGCGCAATCCACCGCAAGCCCTACCTACCTACCTACCTACCTACCTGCCTGCCTGCAATACCCCCCTGTCGTTGGAGAGACGCGCTGAACGGAGGGAGACGGCTCCACCCCAGGAAGAGGAGCAGGTGTGCCGAGCCAGCGCGTGACGGCCGCGGATACGCGACGGAGGTTTTCCCGCCAAAACCGCGAGGGGTGCTGCGGCCTCCGACCTTGCCTTCCTCCACGCGTCCACCTCAGCTATTCCTTCCTGCAATATCCACCGTGTGAGTGTGAACGTCCTGTCCTACTCGTTTGTCTTGGGGATTAAGTAAATGAAATAGAATAAGTTAACAATGCACTGTGTGACTGCTCTTTTCCATCTATTGCTGTAAATAATATTGGTCGCTCTAAAATATTGCTTGTGTGTGTATAATAAATCTGTTCTTCCTCCGTATTCTTCTTCTTCTTTTTCATTCTCTTGCGATCGCTTTAGAGATTTCCCGATTGAATATCTGTAGCGCGATTAGTCAACGTTCGGTTGGAATCGGGTTCTAATCGGGGAGTAACTGTTCGGACGCGGTTAAATACACCACCGCTCGGTCAATATAACATCTAAAAGCCGTGTCCGTAACAATTGGTGTCAGGAGTGGGATTCGAACCTGGGACTAAATTTATTTAGCCCAAATTTTGGACACCAATTGTGTTAGTACCGTAACAATTGGTGTCGAGGAGTTGGATTCGAACCTGGGACTAAATTAGTTAGGCCCAAATTTTGGAACACCAATTGTACTATTAGAGTAACAATTGGTGTCGAGGAGGGAGATCGGACCCGAAATCGGACCCGAAGCGCGCTTAACGCGCTCAAAATTACAAGCTGCCGAAATTTATTTTGTTTTATAAAGCAAAACCCGAATTTGGAGATCGCGCCATGGACAATCAAGGCGATCGGATGTCGGTGGGAGAGATAGACAGGGTGGAATCGACCCAGGACCTCGGGGAAATGTATGTGGAGGAAAGGGAGGAGGAGAAAAATGGCAATGTGGTTGCGGAGGTTTCAGACGCACAAAATGGCGCCCTCGCGCACGTGGTTGAGGGGGCCACGGTGGCGGAACCAATGAGCGCGGCCCAAATGCAAGCCTTCATGACCCAATTGATGGCAAAAATGAATGCAATGAGGGACGAAGAGAGGGCTCGGAGAGAAAAATTGGGAAACCAAATTGAAGCAATAACCAACAGAATGGGTGACCGCATGCAAAAATGTGGGGAGACCATGGATCGCATGGTGGGCGAAAGGGTCCCAGGGGTGCACGAGGAGGTAACGCGAGTCGAAAAGCGCTGGTTGAGCGAAGCGGAGAAAAGCACGGGTACAATGACGGGGGTAGAAATCGCGACACGGGGTTTGAAAAAGCCGGCGACCGCTGAGGTAGAGGAGGGTGTTTTGTTAAAGCCAGCGGTCGCCGAGGTGAATAAAGAAAAAGCAGTAGCGGGAATAATTAAAATTGAAGAGATGACGGAGGTAGCCAGGGAATTGCAGGGAGAAATGGATTATGTACAAAGTCCCTGCTCACATCACGATGCTGTGCTTAACCCGAATGGAAGTTTGCAGGTTCGCGTGGAGAAAAGGATCCCCCAGGTGAGTCGTGCTGTATATTGTGCGGGTAGATTTTGCAGGAGGATGTTTAGCGACAAAAGAATTTTCACGCGCTTGGGATCGAGGAAGCACCCGGGCGTTGGTGAAGGGTCCCGTGTGAGTGGAAATGGCACGCGTGTGAGGAAAAAGTGTGCGTCGGCGAGTGGGTGTGTTATAAAGTGTGGGAGTGAAACCGAGTGCGAGCGAGAATGCACGTCGGGGTGTACGGAGTGTGACACGAATAGTGAGTTGGTGGTGGCGCGGGTGCGAGAGGGCACATCGGAGCGCGAGTGTGAAACCGAGTGCGAGCGAGAATGCACGTCGGCGTCGGGGTGGACGAAGTGTGACACGGAGAGTAAGGTGGTGGTGGCGCAGGTGCGAGAGGGCACATCGGAGCGCGAGTGTGAAACCGAGTGCGAGCGAGAATGCACGTCGGGGTGTACGGAGAGTGACACGAATAGTGAGCCGGTCGAAGCGCGTGTGCGAGGGGGTACATGGAAGCGCGGTGTGGTGAGTGTTACAGAGGATGTAACGAGAAAGTGTACGTCTGTGGTGAGTGTTACGGAGGAAGTAACGAGAGAGTGTACACCTGTGGTGAGTGTTACGGAGGAAGTAACGAGAGAGTGTACACCTGTGGTGAGTGTTACGGAGGAAGTAACGAGAGAGTGTACACCTGTGGTGAGTGTTACAGAGGATGTAACGAGAAAGTGTACGTCTGTGGTGAGTGTTACGGAGGAAGTAACGAGAGAGTGTACACCTGTGGTGAGTGTTACGGAGGAAGTAACGAGAGAGTGTACACCTGTGGTGAGTGTTACGGAAGAAGTAACGAGAGAGTGTACACCTGTGGTGAGTGTTACAGAGGATGTAACGAGAAAGTGTACGTCTGTGGTGAGTGTTACGGAGGAAGTAACGAGAGAGTGTACACCTGTGGTGAGTGTTACGGAGGAAGTAACGAGAGAGTGTACACCTGTGGTGAGTGTTACGGAGGAAGTAACGAGAGAGTGTATACCTGTGGTGAGTGTTACAGAGGATGTAACGAGAAAGTGTACGTCTGTGGTGAGTGTTACAGAGGGTGTAACGGGAGAGTGTGCGCGAGAGGTATGGTGTGTAACAGGGAGAGCGTTGGTGGAATGTACGGACGGCGTTGGAACGCCAGGTTTTGTGAGGGTGAAAGAGGTAGCGTATGCATGTAAGCCTGCAGGTGAAGCGTCGACGGTAACCGGGTTAAAGGTTAGGTCGACTTTTAGCCGGATCGGGCCCTCGGTGCGTGCCGGGCTTCGCGTGCCGCGAGAACCAGCGGAGATCCGAGCCACGGCGGGTTCGAAAGGACCGCCGTGCGCGATCCACGCTGGGCCTCGCGTGGAGCGGCCGCGTCCGGGCTCCACAAGGCGGAGCGGGCAGCTCGATAGGAAGGGTCGTCATGGCGACCACTTTCTATTGAGACGTGCCGGCAGGTCGAGATCGGGACATTGGATGGCTCCACGCCGAAGTGGTGCATGGGATCTCGGCCCGGGTAAGCCTCCGTCCCTGCCCCGAATGCGGGACGTATCCAGCCGCTGGCAAAAAAAAAAAACGACCCGCGTTCATTGCTCGGCTGTACGAAGCCGGGCTGTAGATGTGAATTGGCGCACCGAGAGGATGTAATAAGTAGACGGGTGATGTGAATTGGCGCACCGAGAGGATGTAATAAGTAGACGGGTGATGGTGATAGTGATAGTAGTGATTTGATACGAAATTTCGAAAAGTGAGTAGAATTGGCAGTAAATGAAATTTTTTTGAATTGGTTGGAATCTGGACGAACAAAATTGATAGTGAAAGACCCCCGATGTGGTGGGATGGCAAATCCACCATCCCTCACAGGTGGGGGCAAATGCGCAATAGTTTATGGGGTGGCTATGACAACCGAGCCAGGGAGGGCTTGGATAATGATAGGGATCTAGAAGAGATTGACATTAGGTAACGTTAAGTTTAGTTAGTGACTGATACCTGTAGTGGGGACGCAGGTAGATTAGTATGGATGATAATGACGTGGGAGCGCAATAGTTTAAAGGGACGACTGGGAAGCGCAAGTTTCAGAGGGGAGTAGTTAGCTGAGATGATGCCGTGTGTGTGAGGATTGAACAGGTGAGAATGGAACAGGTGTGATTGCACAGGTGTGCAACTGAACAGGTGTGTGGAGCAGTGTATGAGGGAGTAGTGGTGATTGCGTGTTGTGATGACCAAGTGGTCCAGGAAGAAAGGAGGGTGCAGGTGGCACCAGGTGAGATTGCACAGGTGTGCAACGACAGGTGAATGGAGGGCAGGTGTATGGAATAAATGGTATGGAGTATTGGAATGGATGGTCGTGGAGTGAGTATGGTGGAAATTGTGGAGTGGAGTGGATGGTGCGAAGGTGTGAATGGGGGAAGAGTGGACCCCCATCACGGATACCCGGGGCGGGTAGTGTAAGTGTTAGGTAGAGGGTATAGGTAAATTGTAGTTGGATATTGGCATCTGTGGTGCGGGTGACAGAATGGTATGTGGATGGGTGCGTTGGTGTTGTGGAAATGGCTGGGCGTGTAGCCTGTTAGTGTGTGTAGTTGGTTGGGCGCTCCACCACTGTGAGGATGTCGGCCAGGTGAGGCCGCAGGTGGGCTCTGGGAGCCGGTAGTAGTTGTTGTGGATGGGGCCCGAGGATCCGGAGGACGGACCCGGGTAGCCCAGTGCCAGAGGGCACCGAGTGGGGTGACAGAGCCAGGAGGGGCCTGCCCCAGTTAGATAGGTTAGGGTGAGGAGCTAGGTAAGCTCGGGTGGCAACTGCAGTGGTGGAGGTGTGCAGGTGGGTAGACCTGTTGGGAGAGGTACACGTCGCAGCCCAGAAATTGTGCTAGAGCACCGGGAGATGAATCGGGGGAGTGAGACCCCAAATTGAGGAGCACCACAGTTTGGCCAATGGGAATTGGTTATTAGAACCCATAGTGTAAGTTGGCCAATGGATTGGCAGGGAAAGACCCCGGGTAGTGTAAAGTGTGTTAAAGTCATTTAGAGGATAGTTAGGATGAAGGATCTCCTCGCACCATCTGCATCCACTCACCTGAGGTGACAGGTACTCCACACCATGCCATGTTTTGATTATTTTTTATGATGCAAATGTTTGGATTGTGAGACGCATCATGACGTGGGTGTGACATTGTGCTTTGATGTTCCATCTCTGCCTCCTTATGAGGATTGATGATGAATTTGGTGATGGCAAATTTTGAAGTAAAGGGATTGTGGGGACGAATTTGGTATAGGGGAAATATGGGGAAGACGTGACAGTAGTGACGAATTTGTAAATGTGTAGATTTTTGTACATATGGGGTGAGAACAAGGGTAGGGTAGGTGACAGGGGGGTGACGTACGGTAGGGACGAGCTTTCTCACTTCGCCCTCCGTACGCATTTCACCTTGCATTGCCTTGTTTGACGTGTACCCTTGTGACCTTACCCCTCGCTCAATTGTCTTTCTTTTGTCTCCCACATGACCTGTGCGCCATTGGGTGCCGAGGGGAGCGTGCGTGAGGTGGCCATTGTGCGCCCGAGATTCCCAGAACCAGCACGCATTGCGTTGATGTACCACTTTATGGACCGCTGTTCGGCGGCCAAGTACCACTTGATGGACCCCAGGTTCTGGGGCAGGGCACCTCTGTTGGAAACCGGCCATAGTGGCCAGGGAATCTTGCTTGCGGACCTCGGTAAGGTGGCACCTATGCCAAACAGGTGGACCACCCTTAGTTGGCCCCTGAGGCCCTAAATAAAAATGGACACAAGTTGTGCTTTTTTTAGTATGTCCAAATAGGCCGCATGAAGCCAGAAGACGTCGGGAAGAACATCGGCCCAGCAGAGAAGGAGAAGACCACCACCAGTTGTTTTGTTGTGTTTATTATGAACCATGGTAACCGCACCGGATGGTGTTTTTGGGTGCTTTGTGGTGTTTGGGTGCTTTTGGGTGCTTTGGTGGTATTGGTACTGGTGCATCGATGCAATGCGTGCTGTCTCCTCCCTCCCGACAGGAATTTCTTTCTCTTGTTCCCTAAAAAGAAAAAGAAAAAAAAAACACACAGGTCCTGGGTTGCGTTGTAAATAAGAAATCACGTCATTGTAAATAATGCTCCCCACCGTAAATGTATAGTTTCAGAATAATTCCGTAATTCGGTTAGCTGTGGGCTTGAGTCTGTTAGACAGGATGCAATGCAATAGGGGGACATACTTATTTGTGTTTTAAAATTGTCACACTCAGGGTCAGGTTAATTGTAGAGGGAATTACACCTACATGTCACACTCAGTTAAGTCTAGTAGGCCCGAGGACGTGCCTGAAGAAAGGAGGGTGCAGTGTAACGATTTTAGAGAAGTGTAACGGGTTTTGAGAAGTGTAACGGGTTTTGAGGAGTGTAACAATTTTGGAGGAAGGGTAACGGATGTGAAGAGTATGGTTTTGGTATGGTAACATCCTGGTAATGTAAATAATGGTCGCAGCCGTCCTCCTAATTAATTTCATAGAACATACACGCAGGTCACGATATATCTTTTAAATAGTGTATTTCCTTATTCCATGTAGGCTAAGTATGTGTTTTCCACTAGATTGACTTTGCATTGTATCAAACAAAATAAGCGTAGGCCCTTCCAATTTCCCCAAAACCTCCCTTCCAATTGCCTTCCGCATTTTGGCTGGTTTTCTTCAAACCACCATTGGCCACGAGGTAAGGTTGGGGAAGAAAGGCGTGTCTCCACCTCGTCATAAGAAGCAAGGAGTGAACCAGCCCTAACAGCCAATCAACACCGCGGTGAGTGACCCGGTAGGCGCGCCCTCGGAGTCGGCGGCTTGATTTCGCTGGAGGTGATAAAAGCGACTGCAGGGGACTGCTTTACGAGTCCAGATGAGAGATGACTGGAGATGAGCTGGAGAGGAGCAACGAGGCTGCACCAAAGAGAGGCCTTGAGAGATACGCTGGGGGATGACCTGGAAGAGGAGCGCAATCCACCGCAAGCCCTACCTACCTACCTACCTACCTACCTGCCTGCCTGCAATACCCCCCTGTCGTTGGAGAGACGCGCTGAACGGAGGGAGACGGCTCCACCCCAGGAAGAGGAGCAGGTGTGCCGAGCCAGCGCGTGACGGCCGCGGATACGCGACGGAGGTTTTCCCGCCAAAACCGCGAGGGGTGCTGCGGCCTCCGACCTTGCCTTCCTCCACGCGTCCACCTCAGCTATTCCTTCCTGCAATATCCACCGTGTGAGTGTGAACGTCCTGTCCTACTCGTTTGTCTTGGGGATTAAGTAAATGAAATAGAATAAGTTAACAATGCACTGTGTGACTGCTCTTTTCCATCTATTGCTGTAAATAATATTGGTCGCTCTAAAATATTGCTTGTGTGTGTATAATAAATCTGTTCTTCCTCCGTATTCTTCTTCTTCTTTTTCATTCTCTTGCGATCGCTTTAGAGATTTCCCGATTGAATATCTGTAGCGCGATTAGTCAACGTTCGGTTGGAATCGGGTTCTAATCGGGGAGTAACTGTTCGGACGCGGTTAAATACACCACCGCTCGGTCAATATAACATCTAAAAGCCGTGTCCGTAACACTATTTTATTTTACGGATTCTCTGGATATTCAATCCCATCCACATATCCCAATCCCATCCACATATAACTATCCATTTCCAGACAGGCACACTGTCGGTGTCAACAATCTTGTAAGATTGATACACAAAAACACACACACACATGCATTATGCATATTTGTTTGCGTTGGAACCATTATTTACAGATCAGATGGGTGTCAATTTTATTTCAATTTCATAAAATTTGTCAATCAAATTCAAAATGCTTATAGACAAATAAACCAAAAGTCCATTCTTAGAAAACCCTTATGATGTCACATTGAAATTACCCTTTCTGCCTTCACAATAATCTATCCAAATTTTGACTACACACCCATTTGCATGTCAGTCGACCATTGACCTATCAATCGTGCGGAACAATAGTCCGAAATTCCCACCTGATCATCATGTGACTCTTGTTACTTGGTTTGCCAAAAATTGCAACGCAATTGTTCCAAACTTTGTAAATTTAAAATTGCTGTGCCCAAAATAGAAGATCCAATTTTGGCATTTGATCAATTAATTATTAATTTGTTAACAAGCAAAAAGAAAAAATGAATCATTCTTGCTCTGAAAACTTTTCAGACACAAGAATCATCGACAGTTATTCATGTTTGTCCAGTAATCGAATCTGTTGAGGCCAATCATCATTTGGGATTTGCAGCAATGAAGGCCTAATCATTGTCTGAGGTATCGGTCAGCACTGGTACCCTTGATCTTGGTTTACCCTATTAACTTGTCTTCCTTTTGGTATACGGACATCCTCTTTTCCAATGTCCCATCCGTCCACATTTGAAACACCGGTTTCTGTCGTTGTCTGATCTGTGCACCTGTGCACTTGTATTGCTGGGCTGCATCTCTACATCCCTGAGTTGCCACTGCAATCTCTCGTTATCTCCTGAAACACGAAAAAATTCTCTGTACCGTCCTTTTTGGGGAGACAACTGGAAATCTGATGGGACAACTGTCACTTTCGTTCCTAATTTCGAGGGCAGTTGTGCATTTGTCTCCTCCACTGTATCCTGTATCCTTTTTATTTTAAGTTCTAGATCCGTTATCCGTTCTTGCTGTTCCCGTTGTCTGGATTCACCATCCCAAAGATGGAATGCAAGCCAGTCTACCGTTAGATTCTGTCTCTTCCTGGCTTTCAATCTTTGTTCCAATCTTTCCAATCGACTTCGCTCGAATGTACCATCTCTTGGAAACTCCTCATCATGTCCCTTTGTCCACAAATACCAATTCTCAACCTGTCTTATAGCTTCGGCACCATAACGGTCGTACATATGATGTGTACAAGTACCTTTTTGTGGAATTTCTGGTTGTCCTTGTGTATTCTTGCAGGCTCCATTTCCCATTCTGCCTTTTATCAAAGTAGCGTTGGATGTGTTGTAGCTTGTTCCAGGTTCCTCTAAAGCTTCACTCGTACCTCCAGGAAGGATCTCTCCACCTGTTCACACGGTGATTTCCAGAGAATCTCCCTCAGCTGTGGCTTTTGCACAATCCAATCTCACAGATCAGTATTTGCAGATGAGCCGGAGGGTCAGTATGAAATGGGTGAATCCTCAGGTGTCCGCTCTGTTTGACGGGGAAATCACACAATGGTAACCGCACATATATATCTGTATATAAACTCACCACCTTGCTCAATTTTCCCAGGTTGTCTCCACATTGATAATATCTCGCAAATATATCAAAGCTTCTTTCTTGAGACCGCATTTTCATCAATCAAACAATCAATATATTCAATTCAATTTATTCAGTTCAATTTATGCAATTAAATTCAATCAATTAGATTCAATCAATTAACAATTCAATCAATTATTCAATTTCAATTAATTCATCAATATTCATCAATAAATCAAATTAATCATTTTGAATGACTCCTTGCATAAGCCCTTTCCCCAATGATGTCAGGACAGGTCCATCCATTGACTGAGATCGACTCATCGGTCGTCACCTCTGGTTCGTACCTCATGTCAATTGATGAATCACCGTCCTGTCCTAGGGTCATATCTGACATATTTCCCCATTTTGCCTGGTCTCCACAAATTTTCTTTGCAACCACTAAAGGCAACTCATCCTTCATTCGTGAGACAGCCAAAATGGATGGCAGATATTAAAGTTCATTGGAAAAAATATCTCATCATTTTTTTCTTTTCTTTAATAGTACCCAAAATCTCTTGGCAATTTAAATTTCGTAAAACTACTGAAATAAGACTGTAAAATTCCTTCAATCATGCTAAATTTTGAAGCTCCATTGCTTGTAACACCCAATTTATCCCATAGGGCTTGAAAGTTCTTTCCCAAGTTCATGCAATCATTCTGCATTTGAACCCTATGATATCATTCATAATAATCATCATGATTTTATAGTCATGGTCATATCATAATCATCTATTTAAAACGAACATTTCCTTTATCACCACAATTATGTGGTATAATCAACAATAGAATAAAACTGTACATAGCAACAGGCTACCTCATGGCCACTCAGTATACCTATTGACAATAAGTCATAACAATATCGAATAATCATTGAACAATTCAAAAATCGCTTCCACTGCTCCAGCCGCAGCATTCGTCATTTTGTTTGCTCATCCGCATGACCAAAACGAAATAAAGGGAGCTCAACCATTACACAGCGCTTTTAATGGCGCATGCCATAGAAACTCAACGCAATTTCGACTCAGCCAGAAAACGAGCAAATTTTGCAGGATGTTAACTGGAATTAGTCGTGAAAATATATCCAAAATACACAAAAAATACACATCCACAAAATAAACAACAAACCCAAACAAACCCAAGGTCGACCCTCTTACACAGTAAATTACATCATTTCAGCATCGTATTGATTGCTGAAATATTCCAGGGTTTATACATACCTTAAAAGAGGTATGCGTGGTGTTGCCCCCTCCCACGTTTATTCCAGGGTTTATACACACCTTAAAAGAGGTATGCGTGGTGTTGCCCCCTCCCACTTTTAATTCCTCATTAAATTACTTATTAAATTACTTATTAAATTACTCATTAAATTACTCATTAAATTACTCATTAAATTATTCGTTAAATTACTCATTAAATTACTCATTAAATTACTCATTAAATTATTCGTTAAATTACTCATTAAATTACTCATTAAATTATTCGTTAAATTACTCATTAAATTACTCATTAAATTACTCATTAAATTATTCGTTAAATTACTCATTAAATTACTCATTAAATTACTCATTAAATTACTCAGTAAATTATTCGTTAAATTACTCATTAAATTACTCATTAAATTACTCATTAAATTATTCGTTAAATTACTCATTAAATTACTCATTAAATTACTCATTAAATTACTCAGTAAATTACTCATTAACTTAACTTACATAGTTTCAGCATTGTATTGATTGCTGAAATATTCCAGGGTTTATACACACCTTAAAAGAGGTATGCGTGGTGTTGCCCCCTCCCACTTTTAATTACTCATTACATCGTTTCCATTTAAAAAAACATCGCTTCTACTGCTCCAGCCGCAGCATTTGTCACTTTGTTTGCTCATCCGCATGACCAAACCGAAATAAAAGGAGCTCAACCATTACACAGCGCTTTTAATGGCGCATGCCATAGAAACTCAACGCAATTTCGACTCGGCCAGCAAACGAGCAAATTTTGCAGGATGTTAACTGGAATTAGTCGTGAAAATATATCCAAAATACACAAGAAATACACAAAAATACACTCCCACACAAATAAACAACATTTATTCCGTTCAACAGAACAAACATTTCCTCTATCATGACACGCATGTCTTCAAAATTATATGACCAAGAGAAAAAGTAAAATTAATTAAAACTGCGGGCAGTGATGATCCGGGGACCATACCGCTCCATCCTGATTGGACGAGTGCGTGCTAGAGTCGTTAACAACGACAGTCCAGATCCGATTGTTCAAAATTTCAACTCAATCGATCGAAAAATGAACGCAGGGATGCATTTTAAAGGTGCAGTGGCACTAACTGAGTTGCCACGAATATGGCCACGAAATTGCCAATATGGCCATCACAAAATATTTTCCTTAATCAATTGGCTCATAGCATAACCAATCTGCAAGTATTTCATCCGAAGATGTATCTCTCAGGAATTTTAATTAAATAAGTCATTTATAAATCAACGAGTTAATTTATTAAATGATTAATCAATAAATCAATATTTTCCTTGACAGCCACATCACTTGGTCAGTGTCATGTCCAAATATCAGCTTCCTTACTCAAAAGGTGCCTGAGTTAATGTAATGTAATTACTGTAATAAGATTACTGCAATTACTGTAATGATTACTGTAATTACTGTAATTACCGGAACTGTAATTACTGTAATTACCTCAGGTAATTACTGTAATGTAATTACTGTAATGTAATAAGAAATGTAATTAATTAAATAAGTACTTCATTAATCGTTAATAATGAAATAATTCCTGAATTCTCATTCGATTCACTTGACATTCGAATGTCCCCAAAACGTTGGAGCAAAACGTTGCAACAACGAAAGTGAAACGTTGTAGCGACGTTGTGGAAATGTTAGCAAAACCCAACATTTGAATGTTCCCATTCATTCCAACAACAAGTTCCAACAACAAGTTCCAACAACAAGTTCCAACAGCAAGTTCCAACAACAAGTTCCAACAACAAGTTCCAACAACAAGTTCCAACAAGTTCCAACAGCAAGTTCCAACAGCAAGTTGCAACAACAAGTTCCAACAAGTTCCAACAACAAGTTCCAACAACAAGTTCCAACAACAAGTTCCAACAGCAAGTTCCAACAGCAAGTTCCAACAACAAGTTCCAACAGCAAGTTCCAACAACAAGTTCCAACAACAAGTTCCAACAACAAGTTCCAACAAGTTCCAACAGCAAGTTCCAACAGCAAGTTGCAACAACAAGTTCCAACAAGTTCCAACAACAAGTTCCAACAACAAGTTCCAACAACAAGTTCCAACAAGTTCCAACAGCAAGTTCCAACAGCAAGTTGCAACAACAAGTTCCAACAACAAGTTCCAACAACAAGTTCCAACAAGTTCCAACAGCAAGTTCCAACAACAAGTTCCAACAGCAAGTTCCAACAACAAGTTCCAACAGCAAGTTTCAACAACAAGTTCCAACAACAAGTTCCAACAACAAGTTCCAACAACAAGTTCCAACAGCAAGTTCCAACAACAAGTTCCAACAAGTTCCAACAGCAAGTTCCAACAGCAAGTTGCAACAACAAGTTCCAACAGCAAGTTCCAACAACAAGTTCCAACAAGTTCCAACAGCAAGTTCCAACAGCAAGTTGCAACAACAAGTTCCAACAAGTTCCAACAACAAGTTCCAACAAGTTCCAACAGCAAGTTCCAACAGCAAGTTGCAACAACAAGTTCCAACAAGTTCCAACAACAAGTTCCAACAGCAAGTTCCAACAAGTTCCAACAGCAAGTTCCAACAACAAGTTCCAACAACAAGTTCCAACAGGTTCCAACAGCAAGTTCCAACAACAAGTTCCAACAAGTTCCAACAGCAAGTTCCAACAGCAAGTTCCAACAACAAGTTCCAACAAGTTCCAACAAGTGCCAACAGCAAGTTCCAACAACAAGATCCAACAACAAGTTCCAACAAGTTCCAACAGCAAGTTCCAACAAGTGCCAACAGCAAGTTCCAACAAGTTATTATCACATTGCAATGACCTCTAAACATTCCTAAACCAATATCCCATTAAAAAATCCCATTAAAATCCCATATTTTGTCACCCTTTGCATTGTTGAAAGTAATTAATTCCATAACTTAATATTACCTCTGGTTTATATATACTAGGGCGTGCCCGCACGTACGTGCTCGCCCGTACGTGCTTGCAAAAAACATGCGTGCAAACAACAACAACAAAACTTTGAAACCACAATCCAATCTCACTTGGTCATCACTCTGTCTATCTCTTTTTGTCTGTCTCTCTCTATGTGTCTGACTATCATCTTTATCTCTGTTTGTCTCTATGTCTCTCTCTCTTTCTCTCTCTGTCTATCTCTCTCTGTCTGTCTCTCTCTATGTGTCTGACTCTGACTATCATCTTTATCTCTGTTTGTCTCTATGTCTCTCTTTCTTTCTTTTTCTGTCTATCTCTCTCTGTCTGTCTCTCTTTCTCACTTTGTCTCACTCTGTCTATCTCTTTTTGTCTGTCTCTCTCTATGTGTCTGACTATCATCTTTATCTCTGTTTGTCTCTATGTCTCTCTTTCTTTCTTTTTCTGTCTATCTCTCTCTGTCTGTCTCTCTTTCTCACTTTGTCTCACTCTGTCTATCTCTTTTTGTCTGTCTCTCTCTATGTGTCTGACTATCATCTTTATCTCTGTTTGTCTCTATGTCTCTCTTTCTTTCTTTTTCTGTCTATCTCTCTCTGTCTGTCTCTCTTTCTCACTTTGTCTCACTCTGTCTATCTCTTTTTGTCTGTCTCTCTCTATGTGTCTGACTATCATCTTTATCTCTGTTTGTCTCTATGTCTCTCTTTCTTTCTTTTTCTGTCTATCTCTCTCTGTCTGTCTCTCTTTCTCACTTTGTCTCACTCTGTCTATCTCTTTTTGTCTGTCTCTCTCTATGTGTCTGACTATCATCTTTATCTCTGTTTGTCTCTATGTCTCTCTTTCTTTCTTTTTCTGTCTATCTCTCTCTGTCTGTCTCTCTTTCTCACTTTGTCTCACTCTGTCTATCTCTTTTTGTCTGTCTCTCTCTATGTGTCTGACTATCATCTTTATCTCTGTTTGTCTCTATGTCTCTCTTTCTTTCTTTTTCTGTCTATCTCTCTCTGTCTGTCTCTCTTTCTCACTTTGTCTCACTCTGTCTATCTCTTTTTGTCTGTCTCTCTCTATGTGTCTGACTATCATCTTTATCTCTGTTTGTCTCTATGTCTCTCTTTCTTTCTTTTTCTGTCTATCTCTCTCTGTCTGTCTCTCTTTCTCACTTTGTCTCACTCTGTCTATCTCTTTTTGTCTGTCTCTCTCTATGTGTCTGACTATCATCTTTATCTCTGTTTGTCTCTATGTCTCTCTCTCTTTCTCTCTCTGTCTATCTCTCTCTGTCTGTCTCTCTTTCTCACTTTGTCTCACTCTGTCTATCTCTTTTTGTCTGTCTCTGGGGTAGATGTAGGGATGGGTTCTTTTTAGGATCATGTTGCATCGAGCATTATTTTTCAAACAGTGTGACTATTAAGCCCACGCCAAAACCTCTGACATCCCACCATTAACACCTATTTTAAGCGTGCCGAATCAGTAAGCATCACCCCTTCTATGAGCCTCGACCAGAGGGTGGTTGTCACCCACAAACACTCGTCGCGAGCTGTTCCATTGTCTGTTGATTCCCATTCTGCTGTTTTTGTCTCATAATCAAGATAAATTTGGAACAGCCCTTAAACTAACACCAAGCAGATCAATTTTTATATTTAAATATAAAATCATTTTCTCATTAATTCATAATCATAAAATCATTTAATCCGTGTCACCCATGCTATTTATCTAGCAAATTTCGTCAAAAAAAAACACAACAGGTTTTAGTTATGGCGGGAAAACTGAAAAAAAATTCTCTATGTAAAACGGGTGTACACGATTGTACACGTGTACGGACCTTACCGACCCGGCAAACAAATCGCCTCATGCACATCAGTGGTGCGTTTCTTCGTGGCGCGTGTCAGAAGAATTACACAGCGCAGGAAAAATACGTATTTACAGAAATCGTTAAAAAAAACTCGGATAATCGCTAAAATCGTTGTGGCCGGTGTACCATATTGGAAATATATATATATATAAATATAATTCCGTTTCCCGGTTCCCTGTCGCTCGCCAAGCGCCGATCAAGTCAAGTGCTTCGAACAAGTGCAAAAAAAAAGTAGTACTTTATCCGTGTGCTGGTGGGTAAACGAGTGTACCGGCCTTACACGTCCTGGAAGCAGATCGTCCCATGGTGCACTCATGGCACGATCTTGCTCCTAGTTCATGGTAAGGCTTCTAATAACCAGCATCGAACTGGCGCATCTATTTACACAGCGCAAAAATACGTTACACTCCTCGGATTATCGTTACGTTACCTATATCGTGGTATCGGTGCGTAGGGAAGTCCAACACCACCTCCTCCACCATGTATGTACAAAAACTAAACACAGGTTCGTATTTCATAATGGACAATCCCCAAGAAGCCATGCTTACCTTGGCGATGTCCACTCGATCCACGTACGGTAGCCACCAAGTTGTCGTGGAAGTGTGTTTGGGACTCGAGACTCCAATGACCGGAAACAGGTTTACAAAAGATCAAGACTTTATTAACTACTAGTTCACTTGTTTCAATATAATAAGGAACTACAATACCATAACGAATTTAGTAATTCAAGTCGTTGGTTCTTCCTCATTGGCCGGTGCTCTCCTGGCGCTGCTTTCCCATTGCATACTCGTTCGTCCGTCGGGCAGATGTTCTTGTGGCAAGTCCTCCTGACTCAAAGTTTGCTCTTGCTTATATGGGCAAATTGGAGTTAATCCTCCGTGCGCTGAATGTTAATCCTCCGTGCGCTGAAGCTCCTTGGTCATCCACAACCGCCTCCCTGCTGGGGAGGTTCTTCACCCTCTTTGCATCCCGATGTCCAAAAACAAATAGTGCGGGCTTGGGAATGTGTGTTAGCCCGGGGTCGTAATAAAGGTGGACAAAAGGACTCCCAGCTTCGACAGAGCGAGATACATTCCTGACATTCTTACAACCACCTGCTAGTACCTGCTTCCAACCAATGAGTTATACTGAGTTACAATCAATGAGTTACATTTCCACAGACGCAAGGGGTACAGTTCTCAAGACCTCCGGAGGAGGATATAATTAGTGGTGGAGAAAAGAGGTAGATTACAAGGTAGAGTGAGGTAAAAGACACAGAAGAGATAGGCACTTAAATACAATCTTATCTATCCCAGACAGACCACAGACAAACGGAACAAGGCTGACTTACACAGGGATTGATGGCAGGGAAGGACAGGTCGGTTGATAGCACAAGGTGCACCTTGGCTCGGGGACAGGATCAAGCACGGTCCAAAAGATGCAGGGAGGCCTCACAGCGCTCGGAGGTGGCGTCTTTCTTTCTCCAAGCTCAGCGCGCATCTGACGTCACCTCCCTCTTCCTGCGCATGCTCAGCGGGGATTCACACGCCCTCGGCTGGTTGGCTCCGCCCCAGATGGGACCGGTCCGCCCTTTCTATTGGGTGCGGGGGTTACCGGGCTCCGCCCTTGACGAGGAGCTGACAGCGAGCCCCTACGTGGTAACCCCGTCGAGCACATGTTCGATGGCGGCTCGTTGGAAAGGCCTGGTGCCCTCCCAACACCCCCTACCAACCAAGCCGGAGTGAGGACGAGCACTCCCCGCGCCGCCGCCGTTGTTGTTGTTGTTGTTGTTGTTGTTGAACCGTGAGGAAGAGCTGCGGGGAGGTATTGGGAGGTCCTCAACTTCCTAACGGTGCCATACAATCACATTCTGGTGCAACGAAGAGTCAGAATTAATGGAAACGAGTCCTTAACTGACATAGACTAAGAATAACTAGCTAGATGTCCTATAGTTGTCTTACAGATGCGGTGAACCTGGGTGCGACATTTAATGGGGGAAATAGGGGGAGATCGGGTCGACAGAGTGTTGTTTACAGAAAATGGGACTAGGGAATGGGGGATTGGGGATAGTTGGGAAGTATTGAGGAAATAGGGGAATATTTACAAGCGGATATGGATGGATGCAAATCCCATATCCGCAACAATATATATATATATATATATATATATATATATATATATATATATATATATATACTTTTCGCACTTGTATTAGTGTTGAAAAACCACTTTACGCACTTGTGTTAGTGTTGAAAAACCACTTTTCGCACTTGTGTTAGTGTTGAAAAACCACTTTTCGCACTTGTGTTGGTGTTGAAAAACCACTTTTCGCACTTGTGTTGGTGCAGGAAACCACTTTTGCACTTGTATTAGTGTGGAAAAAACACTTTTCGCACTTGTGTTAGTGTTGAAAAACCACTTTTCGCACTTGTGTTAGTGTTGAAAAACCACTTTTCGCACTTGTGTTGGTGCAGGAAACCACTTTTGCACTTGTATTAGTGTGGAAAAAACACTTTTCGCACTTGTGTTAGTGTTGAAAAACTACTTTTCACACTTGTGTTAGTGTTGAAAAACCAGTTTTCGCACTTGTGTTAGTGTTGAAAAACCACTTTTCGCACTTGTGTTGGTGCAGGAAACCACTTTTGCACATGTATTAGTGTGGAAAAAACACTTTTCGCACTTGTGTTAGTGTTGAAAAACCACTTTTCGCACTTGTGTTAGTGTTGAAAAACCACTTTTTGCACTTGTGTTAGTGTTGAAAAACCACTTTTCGCACTTGTGTTGGTGCAGGAAACCACTTTTGCACTTGTATTAGTGTGGAAAAACCACTTTTCGCACTTGTGTTAGTGTTGAAAAACCACTTTTCGCACTTGTGTTAGTGTTGAAAAACCACTTTTCGCACTTGTGTTGGTGCAGGAAACCACTTTTGCACTTGTATTATTGTGGAAAAAACACTTTTTGCACTTGTGATAGTGTTGAAAAACCACTTTTCGCACTTGTGTTAGTATTGAAAAACCACTTTTCGCACTTTTGTTGGTGCAGGAAACCACTTTTGCACTTCTATTAGTGTGGAAAAAGCACTTTTCGCACTTGTGTTAGTGTTGAAAAACCACTTTTCGCACTTGTGTTAGTGTTTAAAAACCACTTTTCGCACTTGTGTTAGTGTTGAAAAACCACTTTTTGCACTTGTGTTGGTGCAGGAAACCACTTTTGCACTTGTATTAGTGTGGAAAAAACACTTTTTGCACTTGTGATAGTGTTGAAAAACCACTTTTCGCACTTGTGTTAGTGTTGAAAAACCACTTTTTGCACTTGTGTTAGTGTTGAAAAACCACTTTTCGCACTTGTGTTGGTGCAGGGAACCACTTTTGCACTTGTATGAGTGTGGAAAAACCACTTTTTGCACTTGTGTTAGTGTTGAAAAACCACTTTTCGCACTTGTGTTAGTGTTGAAAAACCACTTTTCGCACTTGTGTTAGTGTTGAAAAACCACTTTTCGCACTTGTGTTAGTGTTGAAAACCACTTTTCGCACTTGTGTTAGTGTTGAAAAACCACTTTTCACACTTGTGTTAGTGTTGAAAAACCACTTTTCGCACTTGTGTTGGTGCAGGAAACCACTTTTGCACTTGTATTTGTGTGGAAAATACACTTTTCGCACTTGTGTTATTGTTGAAAAACCACTTTTCGCACTTGTGTTAGTGTTGAAAAACCACTTTTCGCACTTGTGTTAGTGTTGAAAAACCACTTTTTGCACTTGTGTTGGTGCAGGAAACCACTTTTGCACTTGTATTAGTGTGGAAAAAACACTTTTCGCACTTGTGTTAGTGTTGAAAAGAACTTTTTGCACTTGTGTTAGTGTTGAAAAACCACTTTTCGCACTTGTGTTAGTGTTGAAAAACCACTTTTCGCACTTGTGTTAGTGTTGAAAACCACTTTTCGCACTTGTGTTAGTGTGGAAAAACCACTTTTCGCACTTGTGTTAGTGTTGAAAAACCACTTTTCGCACTTGTGTTAGTGTTGAAAAACAACTTTTCGCACTTGTGTTGGTGCAGGAAACCACTTTTGCACTTGTATTAGTGTGGAAAACCACTTTTCGCACTTTGTTAGTGTTGAACAACCACTTTTCGCACTTGTGTTAGTGTTGAAAAACCACTTTTCGCACTTGTGTTAGTGTTGAAAAACCACTTTTCGCACTTGTGTTGGTGCAGGAAACCACTTTTGCACTTGTATTAGTGTGGAAAAAACACTTTTTGCACTTGTGATAGTGTTGAAAAACCACTTTTCACACTTGTGTTAGTATTGAAAAACCACTTTTCGCACTTGTGTTGGTGCAGGTAAACCACTTTTGCACTTGTATTAGTGTGGAAAAACCACTTTTCGCACTTGTGTTAGTGTTGAAAAACCACCTTTCGTACTTGTGTTAGTGTTGAAAAACCACTTTTCGCACTTGTGTTAGTGTTGAAAAACCACATTTTGCACTTGTGTTGGTGCAGGAAACCACTTTTGCACTTGCATTAGTGTGGAAAAAACACTTTTTGCACTTGTGATAGTGTTGAAAAACCACCTTTCGCACTTGTGTTAGTGTTGAAAAACCACTTTTCGCACTTGTGTTGGTGCAGGAAACCACTTTTGCACTTGTATTAGTGTGGAAAAACCACTTTTCGCACTTGTGTTAGTGTTGAAAAACCACTTTTCGCACTTGTGTTAGTGTTGAAAAACCACTTTTCGCACTTGTGTTGGTGCAGGAAACTACTTTTGCACTTGTAGTAGTGTGGAAAAACCACTTTTCGCACTTGTGTTAGTGTTGAAAAACCACTTTTCGCACTTGTTTTAGTGTTGAAAAACCACTTTTCGCACTTGTGTTAGTGTTGAAAAACCACTTTTCGCACTTGTGTTGGTGCAGGAAACCACTTTTGCACTTGTATTAGTGTGGAAAAAACACTTTTCGCACTTGTGTTAGTGTTGAAAACCACTTTTCGCACTTGTGTTAGTGTTGAAAAACCACTTTTCACACTTGTGTTAGTGTTGAAAAACCACTTTTCGCACTTGTGTTAGTGTTGAAAAACCACTTTTCGCACTTGTGTTAGTGTTGAAAAACCACTTTTCACACTTGTGTTAGTGTTGAAAAACCACTTTTCGCACTTGTGTTAGTGTTGAAAAACCACTTTTCGCACTTGTGTTGGTGCAGGAAACCACTTTTGCACTTGTATTTGTGTGGAAAATACACTTTTCACACTTGTGTTATTGTTGAAAAACCACTTTTCGCACTTGTGTTAGTGTTGAAAAACCACTTTTCGCACTTGTGTTAGTGTTGAAAAACCACTTTTCGCACTTGTGTTAGTGTTGAAAAACCACTTTTCACACTTGTGTTGGTGCAGGAAACCACTTTTGCACTTGTAGTAGTGTGGAAAAACCACTTTTCGCACTTGTGTTAGTGTTGAAAAACCACTTTTCGCACTTGTGTTAGTGTTGAAAAACCACTTTTCACACTTGTGTTAGTGTTGAAAAACCACTTTTTGCACTTGTGTTGGTGCAGGAAACCACTTTTGCACTTGTATTTGTGTGGAAAATACACTTTTCGCACTTGTGTTATTGTTGAAAAACCACTTTTCGCACTTGTGTTAGTGTTGAAAAACCACTTTTCGCACTTGTGTTGGTGCAGGAAACCACTTTTGCACTTGTATTAGTGTGGAAAAACCACTTTTTGCACTTGTGTTAGTGATGAAAAACCACTTTTCGCACTTGTGTTTGTGTTGAAAAACCACTTTTCGCACTTGTGTTGGTGCAGGAAACCACTTTTGCACTTGTATTAGTGTGGAAAAAACACTTTTTGCACTTGTGGTAGTGTTGAAAAACCACTTTTTGCACTTGTGTTAGTGTTGAAAAACCACTTTTCGCACTTGTGTTGGTGCAGGAAACCACTTTTGCACTTGTATTAGTGTGGAAAAACCACTTTTCGCACTTGTGTTAGTGTTGAAAAACCACTTTTCGCACTTGTGTTAGTGTTGAAAAACCACTTTTCGCACTTGTGTTGGTGCAGGAAACCACTTTTGCACTTGTATTATTGTGGAAAAAACACTTTTTGCACTTGTGATAGTGTTGAAAAACCACTTTTCGCACTTGTGTTAGTATTGAAAAACCACTTTTCGCACTTTTGTTGGTGCAGGAAACCACTTTTGCACTTCTATTAGTGTGGAAAAAGCACTTTTCGCACTTGTGTTAGTGTTGAAAAACCACTTTTCGCACTTGTGTTAGTGTTTAAAAACCACTTTTCGCACTTGTGTTAGTGTTGAAAAACCACTTTTTGCACTTGTGTTGGTGCAGGAAACCACTTTTGCACTTGTATTAGTGTGGAAAAAACACTTTTTGCACTTGTGATAGTGTTGAAAAACCACTTTTCGCACTTGTGTTAGTGTTGAAAAACCACTTTTTGCACTTGTGTTAGTGTTGAAAAACCACTTTTCGCACTTGTGTTGGTGCAGGGAACCACTTTTGCACTTGTATGAGTGTGGAAAAACCACTTTTTGCACTTGTGTTAGTGTTGAAAAACCACTTTTCGCCCTTGTGTTAGTGTTGAAAAACCACTTTTCGCACTTGTGTTAGTGTTGAAAAACCACTTTTCGCACTTGTGTTGGTGCAGGAAACCACTTTTGCACTTGTATTAGTGTGGAAAAACCACTTTTCGCACTTGTGTTAGTGTTGAAAAACCACTTTTCGCACTTGTGTTAGTGTTGAAAAACCACTTTTTGCACTTGTGTTGGTGCAGGAAACCACTTTTGCACTTGTATTAGTGTGGAAAAAACACTTTTCGCACTTGTGTTAGTGTTGAAAACCACTTTTCGCACTTGTGTTAGTGTTGAAAAACCACTTTTCGCACTTGTGTTAGTGTTGAAAAACCACTTTTCACACTTGTGTTAGTGTTGAAAACCACTTTTCGCACTTGTGTTAGTGTGGAAAAACCACTTTTCGCACTTGTGTTAGTGTTGAAAAACCACTTTTCGCACTTGTGTTAGTGTTGAAAAACCACTTTTCGCACTTGTGTTGGTGCAGGAAACCACTTTTGCACTTGTATTAGTGTGGAAAACCACTTTTCGCACTTTGTTAGTGTTGAACAAGCACTTTTCGCACTTGTGTTAGTGTTGAAAAACCACTTTTCGCACTTGTGTTAGTGTTGAAAAACCACTTTTCGCACTTGTGTTGGTGCAGGTAAACCACTTTTGCACTTGTATTAGTGTGGAAAAACCACTTTTCGCACTTGTGTTAGTGTTGAAAAACCACCTTTCGTACTTGTGTTAGTGTTGAAAAACCACTTTTCGCACTTGTGTTAGTGTTGAAAAACCACTTTTTGCACTTGTGTTGGTGCAGGAAACCACTTTTGCACTTGCATTAGTGTGGAAAAAACACTTTTTGCACTTGTGATAGTGTTGAAAAACCACTTTTCGCACTTGTGTTAGTGTTGAAAAACCACTTTTGGGGCATTCCATGTCAAATCATCAAAGAATCTGCCGTCATCTCTCAGATTTTTGTAAAACTTTGGGAACCAATTGGGACCCATGAAAAACAGCTAGAACTTAAATATTTTTGCTAACAGCCTCTTAATTAGTGAGATACAGGTTAACGAACTTTGGACTAATTAGCGCGATGTCGCGAATTCAAATGGCCATATCTCTAAAAGTATAACACCTAGAGAGCTGGTTTTGGTGTCATTTTAAAGGTAGTTTCATGCCCTATAAATTTGTCTGGGCAACATTCTCCTACCTCCAATCACAAAAAAGTTATCACAAAATATAAACTTCAATCGTGAATCCAAAATAAATGTATCCTTCGGATTTCCTCAAATCCATCCCAGATGTACCTTATGATGTCAAGAAGCTTCCACATAAGTTTTGTGATGGGCACTCCAATAGTTGCTGAGATATGAGCAATAATGTACATGTACGTATGGCATATAGGTTCGAAAATCAGCATTTGTAATGTATTATACAATCATTCTAACCTAGCCATGACAGGGAACACAGGGAACAACCATCAATTGCTTTGAAGTATCATATACTTTCATTTTCAACTGGGCCTGAGGGGAATTCTCATCTGGGGAATTCCAACTGGGATTTCCCATGTGGGTAATTCGAGTTGATGCAACTTTCACAGTCTAAGATCCCCAGGGAAAGTCCAAGTTGGCTTAGTGTAATGCTTAGGCCTGCCACCAACAGAAATTGGCAGTTCACTTCTGAAGGAGCTGCAGAAAAATGACGACTGCCAAGGAAAAGTTCATCTTGAAGCAGAAATCCTGCTGCAATCCCTTTGGAGCTCATGAAAAACCAAAGTCGTCTGGCTTGAGAGCTGTTAGCCAAAAAGCCATAGCCGCTCATCCAAGCCTCAAACTGCAAAGTGCACAGAAAATCTGTACCCAGTGTCGTAAGAAACTGGCAAAAAGACAACCAGGTGTGGTAGAGACTCAGAGTGAAATACCATTACCAGTGACCAGCAGCGCTATTAGCAGTAGTGAGGACAATGATGGTGGAGGTGAATCACCAATACCAGGCAGTTCAGGGGAGTTTGAATTTCATTCTCCTGAAATGGAACTGAATACACTGAATGAGTCTTTGGGATTGATTGGAGAATCACCTATTCCAAAAAAGAGACTTGCTGCAGATAAATATGTGAAATCCAAAACCAAGAAAATCGGTGACACTGTGAAGAAAAAATTGGAAATCGCGACAGGATTACAGTGGATTATGATGGTCACTGGTGGGTTGCATGTGTCATGGAACATACCCCAGAGAGGCATGAGGTGGATGTTAAGTTCCTCCATCCACATGGACCATCCCCATCATATACATTTCCGGAACCAGCAGACCCTCTCACTATTGACTACCAGGATGTGCTTACTACTGTTGAACCAACCACTGCAACTGGAAGGACATATTGTATTTCCAAGAAAGAAACAAGTGCTGCTGTTGCTGCATTGAAGAGGAAATTGAAAGCCTAAGTCAGGTTAGTGAACACTGTGTACTTGAACTCACTTATTGATTGTATAATACATTACAAATGCTGATTTTCGAACCTATATGCCATACGTACATGTACATTATTGCTCATATCTCAGAAACTATTGGAGTGCCCATCACAAAATTTATGTGGAAGCTTCGTGACATCATAAGGTACCTCTGGGATGAATTTGAGGAAATTTGAAGGATACATTGTTTGGGGATTCACAATTGAAGTTTATATTTTGTGATAACTTTTTTGTGGTTGGAGGTAGGAAAATGTTGCCCAGACAAATTCATAGGGCATGAAAATACCTTTAAAATGACACCAAAACCAGCTCTCTAGGTGTTATACTTTTAGAGATATGGCCATTTGAATTCGTGACGTCGCGCTAATTAGTCCAAAGTTCGTTAGTCTGTATCTCACTAATTAAGAGGCTGTTAGCAAAAATATTTGAGTTCTTGCCGTTTTTCATGGGTCCCAATTGGTTCCCAAAGTTTTACAAAAATCTGAGAGATGACGGCAGATTCTTTGATGATTTGACATGGAATGACCCTTTTCGCACTTGTGTTGGTGCAGGAAACCACTTTTGCACTTGTATTAGTGTGGAAAAACCACTTTTCGCACTTGTGTTAGTGTTGAAAAACCACTTTTTGCACTTGTGTTAGTGTTGAAAAACCACTTTTCGCACTTGTGTTGGTGCAGGAAACCACTTTTGCACTTGTAGTAGTGTGGAAAAACCACTTTTCGCACTTGTGTTAGTGTTGAAAAACCACTTTTCGCACTTGTGTTAGTGTTGAAAAACCACTTTTCGCACTTGTGTTAGTGTTGAAAAACCACTTTTCGCACTTGTGTTGGTGCAGGAAACCACTTTTGCACTTGTATTAGTGTGGAAAAAACACTTTTCGCACTTGTGTTAGTGTTGAAAACCACTTTTCGCACTTGTGTTAGTGTTGAAAAACCACTTTTCGCACTTGTGTTAGTGTTGAAAAACCACTTTTCGCACTTGTGTTAGTGTTGAAAAACCACTTTTCGCACTTGTGTTAGTGTTGAAAAACCAATTTTCACACTGTGTTAGTGTTGAAAAACCACTTTTCGCACTTGTGTTGGTGCAGGAAACCACTTTTGCACTTGTATTTGTGTGGAAAATACACTTTTCGCACTTGTGTTATTGTTGAAAAACCACTTTTCGCACTTGTGTTAGTGTTGAAAAACCACTTTTCGCACTTGTGTTGGTGCAGGAAACCACTTTTGCACTTGTATTAGTGTGGAAAAAACACTTTTTGCACTTGTGTTAGTGATGAAAAACCACTTTTCACACTTGTGTTTGTGTTGAAAAACCACTTTTCGCACTTGTGTTGGTGCAGGAAACCACTTTTGCACTTGTATTAGTGTGGAAAAAACACTTTTTGCACTTGTGGTAGTGTTGAAAAACCACTTTTTGCACTTGTGTTAGTGTTGAAAAACCACTTTTCGCACTTGTGTTGGTGCAGGAAACCACTTTTGCACTTGTATTAGTGTGGAAAAACCACTTTTCGCACTTGTGTTAGTGTTGAAAAACCACTTTTCGCACTTGTGTTAGTGTTGAAAAACCACTTTTCGCACTTGTGTTGGTGCAGGAAACCATTTTTGCACTTGTATTAGTGTGGAAAAAACACTTTTTGCACTTGTGATAGTGTTGAAAAACCACTTTTCGCACTTGTGTTAGTATTGAAAAACCACTTTTCGCACTTTTGTTGGTGCAGGAAACCACTTTTGTACTTCTATTAGTGTGGAAAAAGCACTTTTCGCACTTGTGTTAGTGTTGAAAAACCACTTTTGCACTTGTGTTAGTGTTTAAAAACCACTTTTCGCACTTGTGTTAGTGTTGAAAAACCACTTTTTGCACTTGTGTTGGTGCAGGAAACCACTTTTGCACTTGTATTAGTTTGGAAAAAACACTTTTTGCACTTGTGATAGTGTTGAAAAACCACTTTTCGCACTTGTGTTAGTGTTGAAAAACCACTTTTTGCACTTGTGTTAGTGTTGAAAAACCACTTTTCGCACTTGTGTTGGTGCAGGGAACCACTTTTGTACTTGTATTAGTGTGGAAAAACCACTTTTTGCACTTGTGTTAGTGTTGAAAAACCACTTTTCGCACTTGTGTTAGTGTTGAAAACCACTTTTCGCACTTGTGTTAGTGTGGAAAAACCACTTTTCGCACTTGTGTTAGTGTTGAAAAACCACTTTTCGCACTTGTGTTAGTGTTGAAAAACCACTTTTTGCACTTGTGTTGGTGCAGGAAACCACTTTTGCACTTGTATTAGTGTGGAAAAAACACTTTTCGCACTTGTGTTAGTGTTGAAAACCACTTTTGCACATGCATTAGTGTGGAAAAAACACTTTTTGCACTTGTGATAGTGTTGAAAAACCACTTTTCGCACTTGTGTTAGTGTTGAAAAACCACTTTTCGCACTTGTGTTGGTGCAGGAAACCACTTTTGCACTTGTATTAGTGTGGAAAAACCACTTTTCGCACTTGTGTTAGTGTTGAAAAAACACTTTTCGCACTTGTGTTAGTGTTGAAAAACCACTTTTCGCACTTGTGTTGGTGCAGGAAACCACTTTTGCACTTGTATTAGTGTGGAAAAACCACTTTTCGCACTTGTGTTAGTGTTGAAAAACCACTTTTCGCACTTGTGTTAGTGTTGAAAAACCACTTTTCGCACTTGTGTTGGTGCAGGAAACCACTTTTGCACTTGTATTAGTGTGGAAAAAACACTTTTCGCACTTGTGTTAGTCTTGAAAACCACTTTTCGCACTTGTGTAAGTGTTGAAAAACCACTTTTCGCACTTGTGTTGGTGCAGGAAACCACTTTTGCACTTGTATTTGTGTGGAAAAAACACTTTTGGCACTTGTGTTAGTGTTGAAAAACCACTTTTCACACTTGTGTTACTGTTGAAAAACCACTTTTCGCACTTGTGTTGGTGCAGGAAACCACTTTTGCACTTGTATTAGTGTGGAAAACCACTTTTCGCACTTTGCTAGTGTTGAACAACCACTTTTCGCACTTGTGTTAGTGTTGAAAAACCACTTTCGCACTTGTGTTAGTGTTGAAAAACCACTTTTCGCACTTGTGTTGGTGCAGGAAACCACTTTTGCACTTGTATTAGTGTGGGAAAAACACTTTTTGCACTTGTGATAGTGTTGAAAAACCACTTTTCGCACTTGTGTTAGTATTGAAAAACCACTTTTCGCACTTGTGTTGGTGCAGGTAAACCACTTTTGCACTTGTATTAGTGTGGTAAAACCACTTTTCGCACTTGTGTTAGTGTTGAAAAACCACCTTTCGTACTTGTGTTAGTGTTGAAAAACCACTTTTCGCACTTGTGTTAGTGTTGAAAAACCACTTTTTGCACTTGTGTTGGTGCAGGAAACCACTTTTGCACTTGCATTAGTGTGGAAAAAACACTTTTTGCACTTGTGATAGTGTTGAAAAACCACTTTTCGCACTTGTGTTAGTGTTGAAAAACCACTTTTCACACTTGTGTTAGTGTTGAAAAACCACTTTTCGCACTTGTGTTGGTGCAGGAAACCACTTTTGCACTTGTATTTGTGTGGAAAATACACTTTTCGCACTTGTGTTATTGTTGAAAAACCACTTTTCGCACTTGTGTTAGGTGTTGAAAAACCACTTTTCGCACTTGTGTTGGTGCAGGAAACCACTTTTGCACTTGTATTAGTGTGGAAAAACCACTTTTTGCACTTGTGTTAGTGATGAAAAACCACTTTTCGCACTTGTGTTTGTGTTGAAAAACCACTTTTCGCACTTGTGTTGGTGCAGGAAACCACTTTTGCACTTGTATTAGTGTGAAAAAACACTTTTTGCACTTGTGGGAGTGTTGAAAAACCACTTTTTGCACTTGTGTTAGTGTTGAAAAACCACTTTTCGCACTTGTGTTGGTGCAGGAAACCACTTTTGCACTTGTATTAGTGTGGAAAAACCACTTTTCGCACTTGTGTTAGTGTTGAAAAACCACTTTTCGCACTTGTGTTAGTGTTGAAAAAACACTTTTCGCACTTGTGTTGGTGCAGGAAACCACTTTTGCACTTGTATTAGTGTGGAAAAAATACTTTTTGCACTTGTGATAGTGTTGAAAAACCACTTTTCGCACTTGTGTTAGTATTGAAAAACCACTTTTCGCACTTTTGTTGGTGCAGGAAACCACTTTTGCACTTCTATTAGTGTGGAAAAAGCACTTTTCGCACTTGTGTTAGTGTTGAAAAACCACTTTTCGCACTTGTGTTAGTGTTTAAAAACCACCTTTCGCACTTGTGTTAGTGTTGAAAAACCACTTTTTGCACTTGTGTTGGTGCAGGAAACCACTTTTGCACTTGTATTAGTGTGGAAAAAACACTTTTTGCACTTGTGATAGTGTTGAAAAACCACTTTTCGCACTTGTGTTAGTGTTGAAAAACCACTTTTTGCACTTGTGTTAGTGTTGAAAAACCACTTTTCGCACTTGTGTTGGTGCAGGGAACCACTTTTGCACTTGTATTAGTGTGGAAAAACCACTTTTTGCACTTGTGTTAGTGTTGAAAAACCACTTTTCGCACTTGTGTTAGTGTTGAAAAACCACTTTTCGCACTTGTGTTAGTGTTGAAAAACCACTTTTCGCACTTGTGTTGGTGCAGGAAACCACTTTTGCACTTGCATTAGTGTGGAAAAACCACTTTTCGCACTTGTGTTAGTGTTGAAAAACCACTTTTCGCACTTGTGTTAGTGTTGAAAAACCACTTTTTGCACTTGTGTTGGTGCAGGAAACCACTTTTGCACTTGTATTAGTGTGGAAAAAACACTTTTCGCACTTGTGTTAGTGTTGAAAACCACTTTTCGCACTTGTGTTAGTGTTGAAAAACCACTTTTCGCACTTGTGTTAGTGTTGAAAAACCACTTTTCGCACTTGTGTTAGTGTTGAAAACCACTTTTCGCACTTGTGTTAGTGTGGAAAAACCACTTTTCGCATTTGTGTTAGTGTTGAAAAACCACTTTTCGCACTTGTGTTAGTGTTGAAAACCCACTTTTCGCACTTGTGTTGGTGCAGGAAACCACTTTTGCACTTGTATTAGTGTGGAAAACCACTTTTCGCACTTTGTTAGTGTTGAACAACCACTTTTCGCACTTGTGTTAGTGTTGAAAAACCACTTTTCGCACTTGTGTTGGTGCAGGAAACCACTTTTGCACATGTATTAGTGTGGAAAAACCACTTTTCGCACTTGTGTTAGTGTTGAAAAACCACTTTTCGCACTTGTGTTAGTGTTGAAAAACCACTTTTCGCACTTGTGTTGGTGCAGGAAACCACTTTTGCACTTGTAGTAGTGTGGAAAAACCACTTTTCGCACTTGTGTTAGTGTTGAAAAACCACTTTTCGCACTTGTGTTAGTGTTGAAAAACCACTTTTCGCACTTGTGTTCGTGTTGAAAAACCACTTTTCGCACTTGTGTTGGTGCAGGAAACCACATTTGCACTTGTATTAGTGTGGAAAAAACACTTTTCGCACTTGTGTTAGTGTTGAAAACCACTTTTCGCACTTGTGTTAGTGTTGAAAAACCACTTTTCACACTTGTGTTAGTGTTGAAAAACCACTTTTCGCACTTGTGTTGGTGCAGGAAACCACTTCTGCACTTGTATTTGTGTGGAAAATACACTTTTCGCACTTGTGTTATTGTTGAAAAACCACTTTTCGCACTTGTGTTAGTGTTGAAAAACCACTTTTCGCACTTGTGTTGGTGCAGGAAACCACTTTTGCACTTGTATTAGTGTGGAAATAACCACTTTTTGCACTTGTGTTAGTGATGAAAAACCACTTTTCGCACTTGTGTTTGTGTTGAAAAACCACTTTTCGCACTTGTGTTGGTGCAGGAAACCACTTTTGCACTTGTATTAGTGTGGAAAAAACACTTTTTGCACTTGTGGGAGTGTTGAAAAACCACTTTTTGCACTTGTGTTAGTGTTGAAAAACCACTTTTCGCACTTGTGTTGGTGCAGGAAACCACTTTTGCACTTGTATTAGTGTGGAAAAACCACTTTTCGCACTTGTGTTAGTGTTGAAAAACCACTTTTCGCACTTGTGTTAGTGTTGAAAAAACACTTTTCGCACTTGTGTTGGTGCAGGAAACCACTTTTGCACTTGTATTAGTGTGGAAAAAACACTTTTTGCACTTGTGATAGTGTTGAAAAACCACTTTTCGCACTTGTGTTAGTATTGAAAAACCACTTTTCGCACTTTTGTTGGTGCAGGAAACCACTTTTGCACTTCTATTAGTGTGGAAAAAGCACTTTTCGCACTTGTGTTAGTGTTGAAAAACCACTTTTCGCACTTGTGTTAGTGTTTAAAAACACTTTTCGCACTTGTGTTAGTGTTGAAAAACCACTTTTTGCACTTGTGTTGGTGCAGGAAACCACTTTTGCACTTGTATTAGTGTGGAAAAAACACTTTTTGCACTTGTGATAGTGTTGAAAAACCACTTTTCGCACTTGTGTTAGTGTTGAAAAACCACTTTTTGCACTTGTGTTAGTGTTGAAAAACCACTTTTCGCACTTGTGTTGGTGCAGGGAACCACTTTTGCACTTGTATTAGTGTGGAAAAAACCACTTTTTGCACTTGTGTTAGTGTTGAAAAACCACTTTTCGCACTTGTGTTAGTGTTGAAAAACCACTTTTCGCACTTGTGTTAGTGTTGAAAAACCACTTTTCGCACTTGTGTTGGTGCAGGAAACCACTTTTGCACTTGCATTAGTGTGGAAAAACCACTTTTCGCACTTGTGTTAGTGTTGAAAAACCACTTTTCGCACTTGTGTTAGTGTTGAAAAACCACTTTTTGCACTTGTGTTGGTGCAGGAAACCACTTTTGCACTTGTATTAGTGTGGAAAAAACACTTTTCGCACTTGTGTTAGTGTTGAAAACACTTTTCGCACTTGTGTTAGTGTTGAAAAACCACTTTTCGCACTTGTGTTAGTGTTGAAAAACCACTTTTCGCACTTGTGTTAGTGTTGAAAACCACTTTTCGCACTTGTGTTAGTGTGGAAAAACCACTTTTCGCATTTGTGTTAGTGTTGAAAAACCACTTTTCGCACTTGTGTTAGTGTTGAAAACCCACTTTTCGCACTTGTGTTGGTGCAGGAAACCACTTTTGCACTTGTATTAGTGTGGAAAACCACTTTTCGCACTTTGTTAGTGTTGAACAACCACTTTTCGCACTTGTGTTAGTGTTGAAAAACCACTTTTCGCACTTGTGTTAGTGTTGAAAAACCACTTTTCGCACTTGTGTTAGTGTTGAAAAACCACTTTTCGCACTTGTGTTGGTGCAGGAAACCACTTTTGCACATGTATTAGTGTGGAAAAACCACTTTTCGCACTTGTGTTAGTGTTGAAAAACCACTTTTCGCACTTGTGTTAGTGTTGAAAAACCACTTTTCGCACTTGTGTTGGTGCAGGAAACCACTTTTGCACTTGTAGTAGTGTGGAAAAACCACTTTTCGCACTTGTGTTAGTGTTGAAAAACCACTTTTCGCACTTGTGTTAGTGTTGAAAAACCACTTTTCGCACTTGTGTTCGTGTTGAAAAACCACTTTTCGCACTTGTGTTGGTGCAGGAAACCACTTTTGCACTTGTATTAGTGTGGAAAAAACACTTTTCGCACTTGTGTTAGTGTTGAAAACCACTTTTCGCACTTGTGTTAGTGTTGAAAAACCACTTTTCACACTTGTGTTAGTGTTGAAAAACCACTTTTCGCACTTGTGTTGGTGCAGGAAACCACTTCTGCACTTGTATTTGTGTGGAAAATACACTTTTCGCACTTGTGTTATTGTTGAAAAACCACTTTTCGCACTTGTGTTAGTGTTGAAAAACCACTTTTCGCACTTGTGTTGGTGCAGGAAACCACTTTTGCACTTGTATTAGTGTGGAAATAACCACTTTTTGCACTTGTGTTAGTGATGAAAAACCACTTTTCGCACTTGTGTTTGTGTTGAAAAACCACTTTTCGCACTTGTGTTGGTGCAGGAAACCACTTTTGCACTTGTATTAGTGTGGAAAAAACACTTTTTGCACTTGTGGGAGTGTTGAAAAAACCACTTTTTGCACTTGTGTTAGTGTTGAAAAACCACTTTTCGCACTTGTGTTGGTGCAGGAAACCACTTTTGCACTTGTATTAGTGTGGAAAAACCACTTTTCGCACTTGTGTTAGTGTTGAAAAACCACTTTTCGCACTTGTGTTAGTGTTGAAAAAACACTTTTCGCACTTGTGTTGGTGCAGGAAACCACTTTTGCACTTGTATTAGTGTGGAAAAAACACTTTTTGCACTTGTGATAGTGTTGAAAAACCACTTTTCGCACTTGTGTTAGTATTGAAAAACCACTTTTCGCACTTTTGTTGGTGCAGGAAACCACTTTTGCACTTCTATTAGTGTGGAAAAAGCACTTTTCGCACTTGTGTTAGTGTTGAAAAACCACTTTTCGCACTTGTGTTAGTGTTTAAAAACACTTTTCGCACTTGTGTTAGTGTTGAAAAACCACTTTTTGCACTTGTGTTGGTGCAGGAAACCACTTTTGCACTTGTATTAGTGTGGAAAAAACACTTTTTGCACTTGTGATAGTGTTGAAAAACCACTTTTCGCACTTGTGTTAGTGTTGAAAAACCACTTTTTGCACTTGTGTTAGTGTTGAAAAACCACTTTTCGCACTTGTGTTGGTGCAGGGAACCACTTTTGCACTTGTATTAGTGTGGAAAAACCACTTTTTGCACTTGTGTTAGTGTTGAAAAACCACTTTTCGCACTTGTGTTAGTGTTGAAAAACCACTTTTCGCACTTGTGTTAGTGTTGAAAAACCACTTTTCGCACTTGTGTTGGTGCAGGAAACCACTTTTGCACTTGCATTAGTGTGGAAAAACCACTTTTCGCACTTGTGTTAGTGTTGAAAAACCACTTTTCGCACTTGTGTTAGTGTTGAAAAACCACTTTTTGCACTTGTGTTGGTGCAGGAAACCACTTTTGCACTTGTATTAGTGTGGAAAAAACACTTTTCGCACTTGTGTTAGTGTTGAAAACCACTTTTCGCACTTGTGTTAGTGTTGAAAAACCACTTTTCGCACTTGTGTTAGTGTTGAAAAACCACTTTTCGCACTTGTGTTAGTGTTGAAAACCACTTTTCGCACTTGTGTTAGTGTGGAAAAACCACTTTTCGCACTTGTGTTAGTGTTGAAAAACCACTTTTCGCACTTGTGTTAGTGTTGAAAACCCACTTTTCGCACTTGTGTTGGTGCAGGAAACCACTTTTGCACTTGTATTAGTGTGGAAAACCACTTTTCGCACTTTGTTAGTGTTGAACAACCACTTTTCGCACTTGTGTTAGTGTTGAAAAACCACTTTTCGCACTTGTGTTAGTGTTGAAAAACCACTTTTCGCACTTGTGTTAGTGTTGAAAAACCACTTTTCGCACTTGTGTTGGTGCAGGAAACCACTTTTGCACATGTATTAGTGTGGAAAAACCACTTTTCGCACTTGTGTTAGTGTTGAAAAACCACTTTTCGCACTTGTGTTAGTGTTGAAAAACCACTTTTCGCACTTGTGTTGGTGCAGGAAACCACTTTTGCACTTGTAGTAGTGTGGAAAAACCACTTTTCGCACTTGTGTTAGTGTTGAAAAACCACTTTTCGCACTTGTGTTAGTGTTGAAAAACCACTTTTCGCACTTGTGTTCGTGTTGAAAAACCACTTTTCGCACTTGTGTTGGTGCAGGAAACCACTTTTGCACTTGTATTAGTGTGGAAAAAACACTTTTCGCACTTGTGTTAGTGTTGAAAACCACTTTTCGCACTTGTGTTAGTGTTGAAAAACCACTTTTCGCACTTGTGTTAGTGTTGAAAAACCACTTTTCGCACTTGTGTTAGTGTTGAAAAACCACTTTTGGCACTTGTGTTAGTGTTGAAAAACCACTTTTCACACTTGTGTTAGTGTTGAAAAACCACTTTTCGCACTTGTGTTGGTGCAGGAAACCACTTCTGCACTTGTATTTGTGTGGAAAATACACTTTTCGCCCTTGTGTTATTGTTGAAAAACCACTTTTCGCACTTGTGTTAGTGTTGAAAAACCACTATTCGCACTTGTGTTGGTGCAGGAAACCACTTTTGCACTTGTATTAGTGTGGAAAACCACTTTTTGCACTTGTGTTAGTGATGAAAAACCACTTTTCGCACTTGTGTTTGTGTTGAAAAACCACTTTTCGCACTTGTGTTGGTGCAGGAAACCACTTTTGCACTTGTATTAGTGTGGAAAAAACACTTTTTGCACTTGTGGTAGTGTTGAAAAACCACTTTTTGCACTTGTGTTAGTGTTGAAAAACCACTTTTCGCACTTGTGTTGGTGCAGGAAACCTCTTTTGCACTTGTATTAGTGTGGAAAAACCACTTTTCGCACTTGTGTTAGTGTTGAAAAACCACTTTTCGCACTTGTGTTAGTGTTGAAAAACCACTTTTCGCACTTGTGTTGGTGCAGGAAACCACTTTTGCACTTGTATTAGTGTGGAAAAAACACTTTTTGCACTTGTGATAGTGTTGAAAAACCACTTTTCGCACTTGTGTTAGTATTGAAAAACCACTTTTCGCACTTTTGTTGGTGCAGGAAACCACTTTTGCACTTCTATTAGTGTGGAAAAAGCACTTTTCACACTTGTGTTAGTGTTGAAAAACCACTTTTCGCACTTGTGTTAGTGTTTAAAAACCACTTTTTGCACTTGTGTTAGTGTTGAAAAACCACTTTTTGCACTTGTGTTGGTGCAGGAAACCACTTTTGCACTTGTATTAGTGTGGAAAAAACACTTTTTGCACTTGTGATAGTGTTGAAAAACCACTTTTCGCACTTGTGTTAGTGTTGAAAAACCACTTTTTGCACTTGTGTTAGTGTTGAAAAACCACTTTTCGCACTTGTGTTGGTGCAGGGAACCATTTTTGCACTTGTATTAGTGTGGAAAAACCACTTTTTGCACTTGTGTTAGTGTTGAAAAACCACTTTTCGCACTTGTGTTGGTGCAGGAAACCACTTTTGCACTTGTATTAGTGTGGAAAAACCACTTTTCGCAATTGTGTTAGTGTTGAAAAACCACTTTTTGCACTTGTGTTGGTGCAGGAAACCACTTTTGCACTTGTATTAGTGTGGAAAAAACACTTTTCGCACTTGTGTTAGTGTTGAAAACCACTTTTGCACATGCATTAGTGTGGAAAAAACACTTTTTGCACTTGTGATAGTGTTGAAAAACCACTTTTCGCACTTGTGTTAGTGTTGAAAAACCACTTTTCGCACTTGTGTTGGTGCAGGAAACCACTTTTGCACTTGTATTAGTGTGGAAAAACCACTTTTCGCACTTGTGTTAGTGTTGAAAAACCACTTTTCGCACTTGTGTTAGTGTTGAAAAACCACTTTTCGCACTTGTGTTGGTGCAGGAAACCACTTTTGCACTTGTATTAGTGTGGAAAAACCACTTTTTGCACTTGTGTTAGTGTTGAAAAACCACTTTTCGCACTTGTGTTAGTGTTGAAAAACCACTTTTCGCACTTGTGTTAGTGTTGAAAAACCATTTTCGCACTTGTGTTGGTGCAGGAAACCACTTTTGCACTTGTATTAGTGTGGAAAAAACACTTTTCGCACTTGTGTTAGTGTTGAAAACCACTTTTCGCACTTGTGTAAGTGTTGAAAAACCACTTTTCGCACTTGTGTTAGTGTTGAAAAACCACTTTTCACACTTGTGTTAGTGTTGAAAAACCACTTTTCGCACTTGTGTTGGTGCAGGAAACCACTTTTGCACATGTATTAGTGTGGAAAAAACACTTTTGGCACTTGTGTTAGTGTTGAAAAACCACTTTTCACACTTGTGTTAGTGTTGAAAAACCACTTTTCGCACTTGTGTTGGTGCAGGAAACCACTTTTGCACTTGTATTAGTGTGGAAAACCACTTTTCGCACTTTGTTAGTGTTGAACAACCACTTTTCGCACTTGTGTTAGTGTTGAAAAACCACTTTTCGCACTTGTGTTAGTGTTGAAAAACCACTTTTCGCACTTGTGTTGGTGCAGGAAACCACTTTTGCACTTGTATTAGTGTGGAAAAACCACTTTTTGCAATTGTGTTAGTGTTGAAAAACCACTTTTTGCACTTGTGTTGGTGCAGGAAACCACTTTTGCACTTGTATTAGTGTGGAAAAAACACTTTTCGCACTTGTGTTAGTGTTGAAAACCACTTTTGCACATGCATTAGTGTGGAAAAAACACTTTTTGCACTTGTGATAGTGTTGAAAAACCACTTTTCGCACTTGTGTTAGTGTTGAAAAACCACTTTTCGCACTTGTGTTGGTGCAGGAAACCACTTTTGCACTTGTATTAGTGTGGAAAAACCACTTTTCGCACTTGTGTTAGTGTTGAAAAACCACTTTTCGCACTTGTGTTAGTGTTGAAAAACCACTTTTCGCACTTGTGTTGGTGCAGGAAACCACTTTTGCACTTGTATTAGTGTGGAAAAACCACTTTTCGCACTTGTGTTAGTGTTGAAAAACCACTTTTCGCACTTGTGTTAGTGTTGAAAAACCACTTTTCGCACTTGTGTTAGTGTTGAAAAACCACTTTTCGCACTTGTGTTGGTGCAGGAAACCACTTTTGCACTTGTATTAGTGTGGAAAAAACACTTTTCGCACTTGTGTTAGTGTTGAAAACCACTTTTCGCACTTGTGTAAGTGTTGAAAAACCACTTTTCGCACTTGTGTTAGTGTTGAAAAACCACTTTTCACACTTGTGTTAGTGTTGAAAAACCACTTTTCGCACTTGTGTTGGTGCAGGAAACCACTTTTGCACATGTATTAGTGTGGAAAAAACACTTTTGGCACTTGTGTTAGTGTTGAAAAACCACTTTTCACACTTGTGTTAGTGTTGAAAAACCACTTTTCGCACTTGTGTTGGTGCAGGAAACCACTTTTGCACTTGTATTAGTGTGGAAAACCACTTTTCGCACTTTGTTAGTGTTGAACAACCACTTTTCGCACTTGTGTTAGTGTTGAAAAACCACTTTTCGCACTTGTGTTAGTGTTGAAAAACCACTTTTCGCACTTGTGTTGGTGCAGGAAACCACTTTTGCACTTGTATTAGTGTGGAAAAAACACTTTTTGCACTTGTGATAGTGTTGAAAAACCACTTTTCGCACTTGTGTTAGTATTGAAAAACCACTTTTCGCACTTGTGTTGGTGCAGGTAAACCACTTTTGCACTTGTTTTAGTGTGGAAAAACCACTTTTCGCACTTGTGTTAGTGTTGAAAAAACACTTTTTGCACTTGTGATAGTGTTGAAAAACCACTTTTCGCACTTGTGTTAGTATTGAAAAACCACTTTTCGCACTTGTGTTGGTGCAGGTAAACCACTTTTGCACTTGTTTTAGTGTGGAAAAACCACTTTTCGCACTTGTGTTAGTGTTGAAAAACCACTTTTCGCACTTGTGTTGGTGCAGGAAACCACTTTTGCACTTGTAGTAGTGTGGAAAAACCACTTTTCGCACTTGTGTTAGTGTTGAAAAACCACTTTTCGCACTTGTGTTAGTGTTGAAAAACCACTTTTCGCACTTGTGTTCGTGTTGAAAAACCACTTTTCGCACTTGTGTTGGTGCAGGAAACCACTTTTGCACTTGTATTAGTGTGGAAAAAACACTTTTCGCACTTGTGTTAGTGTTGAAAACCACTTTTCGCACTTGTGTTAGTGTTGAAAAACCACTTTTCGCACTTGTGTTAGTGTTGAAAAACCACTTTTCGCACTTGTGTTAGTGTTGAAAAACCACTTTTGGCACTTGTGTTAGTGTTGAAAAACCACTTTTCACACTTGTGTTAGTGTTGAAAAACCACTTTTCGCACTTGTGTTGGTGCAGGAAACCACTTCTGCACTTGTATTTGTGTGGAAAATACACTTTTCGCACTTGTGTTATTGTTGAAAAACCACTTTTCGCACTTGTGTTAGTGTTGAAAAACCACTTTTCGCACTTGTGTTGGTGCAGGAAACCACTTTTGCACTTGTATTAGTGTGGAAATAACCACTTTTTGCACTTGTGTTAGTGATGAAAAACCACTTTTCGCACTTGTGTTTGTGTTGAAAAACCACTTTTCGCACTTGTGTTGGTGCAGGAAACCACTTTTGCACTTGTATTAGTGTGGAAAAAACACTTTTTGCACTTGTGGGAGTGTTGAAAAACCACTTTTTGCACTTGTGTTAGTGTTGAAAAACCACTTTTCGCACTTGTGTTGGTGCAGGAAACCACTTTTGCACTTGTATTAGTGTGGAAAAACCACTTTTCGCACTTGTGTTAGTGTTGAAAAACCACTTTTCGCACTTGTGTTAGTATTGAAAAACCACTTTTCGCACTTTTGTTGGTGCAGGAAACCACTTTTGCACTTCTATTAGTGTGGAAAAAGCACTTTTCGCACTTGTGTTAGTGTTGAAAAACCACTTTTCGCACTTGTGTTAGTGTTTAAAAACCACTTTTCGCACTTGTGTTAGTGTTGAAAAACCACTTTTTGCACTTGTGTTGGTGCAGGAAACCACTTTTGCACTTGTATTAGTGTGGAAAAAACACTTTTTGCACTTGTGATAGTGTTGAAAAACCACTTTTCGCACTTGTGTTAGTGTTGAAAAACCACTTTTTGCACTTGTGTTAGTGTTGAAAAACCACTTTTCGCACTTGTGTTGGTGCAGGGAACCACTTTTGCACTTGTATTAGTGTGGAAAAACCACTTTTTGCACTTGTGTTAGTGTTGAAAAACCACTTTTAGCACTTGTGTTAGTGTTGAAAAACCACTTTTCGCACTTGTGTTAGTGTTGAAAAACCACTTTTCGCACTTGTGTTGGTGCAGGAAACCACTTTTGCACTTGCATTAGTGTGGAAAAACCACTTTTCGCACTTGTGTTAGTGTTGAAAAACCACTTTTCGCACTTGTGTTAGTGTTGAAAAACCACTTTTTGCACTTGTGTTGGTGCAGGAAACCACTTTTGCACTTGTATTAGTGTGGAAAAAACACTTTTCGCACTTGTGTTAGTGTTGAAAACCACTTTTCGCACTTGTGTTAGTGTTGAAAAACCACTTTTCGCACTTGTGTTAGTGTTGAAAAACCACTTTTCGCACTTGTGTTAGTGTTGAAAACCACTTTTCGCACTTGTGTTAGTGTGGAAAAACCACTTTTCGCACTTGTGTTAGTGTTGAAAAACCACTTTTCGCACTTGTGTTAGTGTTGAAAACCCACTTTTCGCACTTGTGTTGGTGCAGGAAACCACTTTTGCACTTGTATTAGTGTGGAAAACCACTTTTCGCACTTTGTTAGTGTTGAACAACCACTTTTCGCACTTGTGTTAGTGTTGAAAAACCACTTTTCGCACTTGTGTTAGTGTTGAAAAACCACTTTTCGCACTTGTGTTAGTGTTGAAAAACCACTTTTCGCACTTGTGTTAGTGTTGAAAAACCACTTTTCGCACTTGTGTTAGTGTTGAAAAACCACTTTTCGCACTTGTGTTGGTGCAGGAAACCACTTTTGCACATGTATTAGTGTGGAAAAACCACTTTTCGCACTTGTGTTAGTGTTGAAAAACCACTTTTCGCACTTGTGTTAGTGTTGAAAAACCACTTTTCGCACTTGTGTTGGTGCAGGAAACCACTTTTGCACTTGTAGTAGTGTGGAAAAACCACTTTTCGCACTTGTGTTAGTGTTGAAAAACCACTTTTCGCACTTGTGTTAGTGTTGAAAAACCACTTTTCGCACTTGTGTTCGTGTTGAAAAACCACTTTTCGCACTTGTGTTGGTGCAGGAAACCACTTTTGCACTTGTATTAGTGTGGAAAAAACACTTTTCGCACTTGTGTTAGTGTTGAAAACCACTTTTCGCACTTGTGTTAGTGTTGAAAAACCACTTTTCGCACTTGTGTTAGTGTTGAAAAACCACTTTTCGCACTTGTGTTAGTGTTGAAAAACCACTTTTGGCACTTGTGTTAGTGTTGAAAAACCACTTTTCACACTTGTGTTAGTGTTGAAAAACCACTTTTCGCACTTGTGTTGGTGCAGGAAACCACTTCTGCACTTGTATTTGTGTGGAAAATACACTTTTCGCACTTGTGTTATTGTTGAAAAACCACTTTTCGCACTTGTGTTAGTGTTGAAAAACCACTATTCGCACTTGTGTTGGTGCAGGGAACCACTTTTGCACTTGTATTAGTGTGGAAAAACCACTTTTTGCACTTGTGTTAGTGTTGAAAAACCACTTTTCGCACTTGTGTTAGTGTTGAAAAACCACTTTTCGCACTTGTGTTAGTGTTGAAAAACCACTTTTCGCACTTGTGTTGGTGCAGGAAACCACTTTTGCACTTGCATTAGTGTGGAAAAACCACTTTTCGCACTTGTGTTAGTGTTGAAAAACCACTTTTCGCACTTGTGTTAGTGTTGAAAAACCACTTTTTGCACTTGTGTTGGTGCAGGAAACCACTTTTGCACTTGTATTAGTGTGGAAAAAACACTTTTCGCACTTGTGTTAGTGTTGAAAACCACTTTTCGCACTTGTGTTAGTGTTGAAAAACCACTTTTTGCACTTGTGTTAGTGTTGAAAAACCACTTTTCGCACTTGTGTTAGTGTTGAAAACCACTTTTCGCACTTGTGTTAGTGTGGAAAAACCACTTTTCGCACTTGTGTTAGTGTTGAAAAACCACTTTTCGCACTTGTGTTAGTGTTGAAAACCCACTTTTCGCACTTGTGTTGGTGCAGGAAACCACTTTTGCACTTGTATTAGTGTGGAAAACCACTTTTCGCACTTTGTTAGTGTTGAACAACCACTTTTCGCACTTGTGTTAGTGTTGAAAAACCACTTTTCGCACTTGTGTTAGTGTTGAAAAACCACTTTTCGCACTTGTGTTAGTGTTGAAAAACCACTTTTCGCACTTGTGTTGGTGCAGGAAACCACTTTTGCACATGTATTAGTGTGGAAAAACAACTTTTCGCACTTGTGTTAGTGTTGAAAAACCACTTTTCGCACATGTGTTAGTGTTGAAAAACCACTTTTCGCACTTGTGTTGGTGCAGGAAACCACTTTTGCACTTGTAGTAGTGTGGAAAAACCACTTTTCGCACTTGTGTTAGTGTTGAAAAACCACTTTTCGCACTTGTGTTAGTGTTGAAAAACCACTTTTCGCACTTGTGTTAGTGTTGAAAAACCACTTTTCGCACTTGTGTTGGTGCAGGAAACCACTTTTGCACTTGTATTAGTGTGGAAAAAACACTTTTCGCACTTGTGTTAGTGTTGAAAACCACTTTTCGCACTTGTGTTAGTGTTGAAAAACCACTTTTCGCACTTGTGTTAGTGTTGAAAAACCACTTTTCGCACTTGTGTTAGTGTTGAAAAACCACTTTTCGCACTTGTGTTAGTGTTGAAAAACCACTTTTCGCACTTGTGTTGGTGCAGGAAACCACTTTTGCACTTGTAGTAGTGTGGAAAAACCACTTTTCGCACTTGTGTTAGTGTTGAAAAACCACTTTTCGCACTTGTGTTAGTGTTTAAAAACCACTTTTCGCACTTGTGTTAGTGTTGAAAAACCACTTTTTGCACTTGTGTTGGTGCAGGAAACCACTTTTGCACTTGTATTAGTGTGGAAAAAACACTTTTTGCACTTGTGATAGTGTTGAAAAACCACTTTTCGCACTTGTGTTAGTGTTGAAAAACCACTTTTTGCACTTGTGTTAGTGTTGAAAAACCACTTTTCGCACTTGTGTTGGGTGCAGGGAACCACTTTTGCACTTGTATTAGTGTGGAAAAACCACTTTTTGCACTTGTGTTAGTGTTGAAAAACCACTTTCGCACTTGTGTTAGTGTTGAAAAACCACTTTTCGCACTTGTGTTAGTGTTGAAAAACCACTTTTCGCACTGTGTTGGTGCAGGAAACCACTTTTGCACTTGCATTAGTGTGGAAAAACCACTTTTCGCACTTGTGTTAGTGTTGAAAAAACCACTTTTCGCACTTGTGTTAGTGTTGAAAAACCACTTTTTGCACTTGTGTTGGTGCAGGAAACCACTTTTGCACTTGTATTAGTGTGGAAAAAACACTTTTCGCACTTGTGTTAGTGTTGAAAACCACTTTTCGCACTTGTGTTAGTGTTGAAAAACCACTTTTCGCACTTGTGTTAGTGTTGAAAAACCACTTTTCGCACTTGTGTTAGTGTTGAAAACCACTTTTCGCACTTGTGTTAGTGTGGAAAAACCACTTTTCGCACTTGTGTTAGTGTTGAAAAACCACTTTTCGCACTTGTGTTAGTGTTGAAAACCCACTTTTCGCACTTGTGTTGGTGCAGGAAACCACTTTTGCACTTGTATTAGTGTGGAAAACCACTTTTCGCACTTTGTTAGTGTTGAACAACCACTTTTCGCACTTGTGTTAGTGTTGAAAAACCACTTTTCGCACTTGTGTTAGTGTTGAAAACCACTTTTCGCACTTGTGTTAGTGTTGAAAAACCACTTTTCGCACTTGTGTTGGTGCAGGAAACCACTTTTGCACATGTATTAGTGTGGAAAAACCACTTTTCGCACTTGTGTTAGTGTTGAAAAACCACTTTTCGCACTTGAGTTAGTGTTGAAAAACCACTTTTCTGCACTTGTGTTGGTGCAGGAAACCACTTTTGCACTTGTAGTAGTGTGGAAAAACCACTTTTCGCACTTGTGTTAGTGTTGAAAAACCACTTTTCGCACTTGTGTTAGTGTTGAAAAACCACTTTTCGCACTTGTGTTCGTGTTGAAAAACCACTTTTCGCACTTGTGTTGGTGCAGGAAACCACTTTTGCACTTGTATTAGTGTGGAAAAAACACTTTTCGCACTTGTGTTAGTGTTGAAAACCACTTTTCGCACTTGTGTTAGTGTTGAAAAACCACTTTTCGCACTTGTGTTAGTGTTGAAAAACCACTTTTCGCACTTGTGTTAGTGTTGAAAAACCACTTTTGGCACTTGTGTTAGTGTTGAAAAACCACTTTTCACACTTGTGTTAGTGTTGAAAAACCACTTTTCGCACTTGTGTTGGTGCAGGAAACCACTTCTGCACTTGTATTTGTGTGGAAAATACACTTTTCGCACTTGTGTTATTGTTGAAAAACCACTTTTCGCACTTGTGTTAGTGTTGAAAAACCACTATTCGCACTTGTGTTGGTGCAGGGAACCACTTTTGCACTTGTATTAGTGTGGAAAAACCACTTTTTGCACTTGTGTTAGTGTTGAAAAACCACTTTTCGCACTTGTGTTAGTGTTGAAAAACCACTTTTCGCACTTGTGTTAGTGTTGAAAAACCACTTTTCGCACTTGTGTTGGTGCAGGAAACCACTTTTGCACTTGCATTAGTGTGGAAAAACCACTTTTCGCACTTGTGTTAGTGTTGAAAAACCACTTTTCGCACTTGTGTTAGTGTTGAAAAACCACTTTTTGCACTTGTGTTGGTGCAGGAAACCACTTTTGCACTTGTATTAGTGTGGAAAAAACACTTTTCGCACTTGTGTTAGTGTTGAAAACCACTTTTCGCACTTGTGTTAGTGTTGAAAAACCACTTTTCGCACTTGTGTTAGTGTTGAAAAACCACTTTTCGCACTTGTGTTAGTGTTGAAAACCACTTTTCGCACTTGTGTTAGTGTGGAAAAACCACTTTTCGCACTTGTGTTAGTGTTGAAAACCCACTTTTCGCACTTGTGTTGGTGCAGGAAACCACTTTTGCACTTGTATTAGTGTGGAAAACCACTTTTCGCACTTTGTTAGTGTTGAACAACCACTTTTCGCACTTGTGTTAGTGTTGAAAAACCACTTTTCGCACTTGTGTTAGTGTTGAAAAACCACTTTTCGCACTTGTGTTAGTGTTGAAAAACCACTTTTCGCACTTGTGTTGGTGCAGGAAACCACTTTTGCACATGTATTAGTGTGGAAAAACCACTTTTCGCACTTGTGTTAGTGTTGAAAAACCACTTTTCGCACTTGTGTTAGTGTTGAAAAACCACTTTTCGCACTTGTGTTGGTGCAGGAAACCACTTTTGCACTTGTAGTAGTGTGGAAAAACCACTTTTCGCACTTGTGTTAGTGTTGAAAAACCACTTTTCGCACTTGTGTTAGTGTTGAAAAACCACTTTTCGCACTTGTGTTCGTGTTGAAAAACCACTTTTCGCACTTGTGTTGGTGCAGGAAACCACTTTTGCACTTGTATTAGTGTGGAAAAAACACTTTTCGCACTTGTGTTAGTGTTGAAAACCACTTTTCGCACTTGTGTTAGTGTTGAAAAACCACTTTTCGCACTTGTGTTAGTGTTGAAAAACCACTTTTCGCACTTGTGTTAGTGTTGAAAAACCACTTTTGGCACTTGTGTTAGTGTTGAAAAACCACTTTTCACACTTGTGTTAGTGTTGAAAAACCACTTTTCGCACTTGTGTTGGTGCAGGAAACCACTTCTGCACTTGTATTTGTGTGGAAAATACACTTTTCGCACTTGTGTTATTGTTGAAAAACCACTTTTCGCACTTGTGTTAGTGTTGAAAAACCACTATTCGCACTTGTGTTGGTGCAGGAAACCACTTTTGCACTTGTATTAGTGTGGAAAACCACTTTTTGCACTTGTGTTAGTGATGAAAAACCACTTTTCGCACTTGTGTTTGTGTTGAAAAACCACTTTTCGCACTTGTGTTGGTGCAGGAAACCACTTTTGCACTTGTATTAGTGTGGAAAAAACACTTTTTGCACTTGTGGTAGTGTTGAAAAACCACTTTTTGCACTTGTGTTAGTGTTGAAAAACCACTTTTCGCACTTGTGTTGGTGCAGGAAACCTCTTTTGCACTTGTATTAGTGTGGAAAAACCACTTTTCGCAATTGTGTTAGTGTTGAAAAACCACTTTTTGCACTTGTGTTAGTGTTGAAAAACCACTTTTCGCACTTGTGTTGGTGCAGGAAACCACTTTTGCACTTGTATTAGTGTGGAAAAAACACTTTTTGCACTTGTGATAGTGTTGAAAAACCACTTTTCGCACTTGTGTTAGTATTGAAAAACCACTTTTCGCACTTTTGTTGGTGCAGGAAACCACTTTTGCACTTCTATTAGTGTGGAAAAAGCACTTTTCACACTTGTGTTAGTGTTGAAAAACCACTTTTCGCACTTGTGTTAGTGTTTAAAAACCACTTTTTGCACTTGTGTTAGTGTTGAAAAACCACTTTTTGCACTTGTGTTGGTGCAGGAAACCACTTTTGCACTTGTATTAGTGTGGAAAAAACACTTTTTGCACTTGTGATAGTGTTGAAAAACCACTTTTCGCACTTGTGTTAGTGTTGAAGAACCACTTTTTGCACTTGTGTTAGTGTTGAAAAACCACTTTTCGCACTTGTGTTGGTGCAGGGAACCATTTTTGCACTTGTATTAGTGTGGAAAAACCACTTTTTGCACTTGTGTTAGTGTTGAAAAACCACTTTTCGCACTTGTGTTGGTGCAGGAAACCACTTTTGCACTTGTATTAGTGTGGAAAAACCACTTTTCGCAATTGTGTTAGTGTTGAAAAACCACTTTTTGCACTTGTGTTGGTGCAGGAAACCACTTTTGCACTTGTATTAGTGTGGAAAAAACACTTTTCGCACTTGTGTTAGTGTTGAAAACCACTTTTGCACATGCATTAGTGTGGAAAAAACACTTTTTGCACTTGTGATAGTGTTGAAAAACCACTTTTCGCACTTGTGTTAGTGTTGAAAAACCACTTTTCGCACTTGTGTTGGTGCAGGAAACCACTTTTGCACTTGTATTAGTGTGGAAAAACCACTTTTCGCACTTGTGTTAGTGTTGAAAAACCACTTTTCGCACTTGTGTTAGTGTTGAAAAACCACTTTTCGCACTTGTGTTGGTGCAGGAAACCACTTTTGCACTTGTATTAGTGTGGAAAAACCACTTTTCGCACTTGTGTTAGTGTTGAAAAACCACTTTTCGCACTTGTGTTAGTGTTGAAAAACCACTTTTCGCACTTGTGTTAGTGTTGAAAAACCACTTTTCGCACTTGTGTTGGTGCAGGAAACCACTTTTGCACTTGTATTAGTGTGGAAAAAACACTTTTCGCACTTGTGTTAGTGTTGAAAACCACTTTTCGCACTTGTGTAAGTGTTGAAAAACCACTTTTCGCACTTGTGTTAGTGTTGAAAAACCACTTTTCACACTTGTGTTAGTGTTGAAAAACCACTTTTCGCACTTGTGTTGGTGCAGGAAACCACTTTTGCACATGTATTAGTGTGGAAAAACCACTTTTCGCACTTGTGTTAGTGTTGAAAAACCACTTTTCGCACTTGTGTTAGTGTTGAAAAACCACTTTTCGCACTTGTGTTAGTGTTGAAAAACCACTTTTCGCACTTGTGTTGGTGCAGGAAACCACTTTTGCACATGTATTAGTGTGGAAAAACCACTTTTCGCACTTGTGTTAGTGTTGAAAAACCACTTTTCGCACTTGTGTTAGTGTTGAAAAACCACTTTTCGCACTTGTGTTGGTGCAGGAAACCACTTTTGCACTTGTAGTAGTGTGGAAAAACCACTTTTCGCACTTGTGTTAGTGTTGAAAAACCACTTTTCGCACTTGTGTTAGTGTTGAAAAACCACTTTTCGCACTTGTGTTCGTGTTGAAAAACCACTTTTCGCACTTGTGTTGGTGCAGGAAACCACTTTTGCACTTGTATTAGTGTGGAAAAAACACTTTTCGCACTTGTGTTAGTGTTGAAAACCACTTTTCGCACTTGTGTTAGTGTTGAAAAACCACTTTTCGCACTTGTGTTAGTGTTGAAAAACCACTTTTCGCACTTGTGTTAGTGTTGAAAAACCACTTTTGGCACTTGTGTTAGTGTTGAAAAACCACTTTTCACACTTGTGTTAGTGTTGAAAAACCACTTTTCGCACTTGTGTTGGTGCAGGAAACCACTTCTGCACTTGTATTTGTGTGGAAAATACACTTTTCGCACTTGTGTTATTGTTGAAAAACCACTTTTCGCACTTGTGTTAGTGTTGAAAAACCACTATTCGCACTTGTGTTGGTGCAGGGAACCACTTTTGCACTTGTATTAGTGTGGAAAAACCACTTTTTGCACTTGTGTTAGTGTTGAAAAACCACTTTTCGCACTTGTGTTAGTGTTGAAAAACCACTTTTCGCACTTGTGTTAGTGTTGAAAAACCACTTTTCGCACTTGTGTTGGTGCAGGAAACCACTTTTGCACTTGCATTAGTGTGGAAAAACCACTTTTCGCACTTGTGTTAGTGTTGAAAAACCACTTTTCGCACTTGTGTTAGTGTTGAAAAACCACTTTTTGCACTTGTGTTGGTGCAGGAAACCACTTTTGCACTTGTATTAGTGTGGAAAAAACACTTTTCGCACTTGTGTTAGTGTTGAAAACCACTTTTCGCACTTGTGTTAGTGTTGAAAAACCACTTTTCGCACTTGTGTTAGTGTTGAAAAACCACTTTTCGCACTTGTGTTAGTGTTGAAAACCACTTTTCGCACTTGTGTTAGTGTGGAAAAACCACTTTTCGCACTTGTGTTAGTGTTGAAAAACCACTTTTCGCACTTGTGTTAGTGTTGAAAACCCACTTTTCGCACTTGTGTTGGTGCAGGAAACCACTTTTGCACTTGTATTAGTGTGGAAAACCACTTTTCGCACTTTGTTAGTGTTGAACAACCACTTTTCGCACTTGTGTTAGTGTTGAAAAACCACTTTTCGCACTTGTGTTAGTGTTGAAAAACCACTTTTCGCACTTGTGTTAGTGTTGAAAAACCACTTTTCGCACTTGTGTTGGTGCAGGAAACCACTTTTGCACATGTATTAGTGTGGAAAAACCACTTTTCGCACTTGTGTTAGTGTTGAAAAACCACTTTTCGCACTTGTGTTAGTGTTGAAAAACCACTTTTCGCACTTGTGTTGGTGCAGGAAACCACTTTTGCACTTGTAGTAGTGTGGAAAAACCACTTTTCGCACTTGTGTTAGTGTTGAAAAACCACTTTTCGCACTTGTGTTAGTGTTGAAAAACCACTTTTCGCACTTGTGTTAGTGTTGAAAAACCACTTTTCGCACTTGTGTTGGTGCAGGAAACCACTTTTGCACTTGTATTAGTGTGGAAAAAACACTTTTCGCACTTGTGTTAGTGTTGAAAACCACTTTTCGCACTTGTGTTAGTGTTGAAAAACCACTTTTCGCACTTGTGTTAGTGTTGAAAAACCACTTTTCGCACTTGTGTTAGTGTTGAAAAACCACTTTTCGCACTTGTGTTAGTGTTGAAAAACCACTTTTCGCACTTGTGTTGGTGCAGGAAACCACTTTTGCACTTGTAGTAGTGTGGAAAAACCACTTTTCGCACTTGTGTTAGTGTTGAAAAACCACTTTTCGCACTTGTGTTAGTGTTTAAAAACCACTTTTCGCACTTGTGTTAGTGTTGAAAAACCAATTTTTGCACTTGTGTTGGTGCAGGAAACCACTTTTGCACTTGTATTAGTGTGGAAAAAACACTTTTTGCACTTGTGATAGTGTTGAAAAACCACTTTTCGCACTTGTGTTAGTGTTGAAAAACCACTTTTTGCACTTGTGTTAGTGTTGAAAAACCACTTTTCGCACTTGTGTTGGTGCAGGGAACCACTTTTGCACTTGTATTAGTGTGGAAAAACCACTTTTTGCACTTGTGTTAGTGTTGAAAAACCACTTTTCGCACTTGTGTTAGTGTTGAAAAACCACTTTTCGCACTTGTGTTAGTGTTGAAAAACCACTTTTCGCACTTGTGTTGGTGCAGGAAACCACTTTTGCACTTGCATTAGTGTGGAAAAACCACTTTTCGCACTTGTGTTAGTGTTGAAAAACCACTTTTCGCACTTGTGTTAGTGTTGAAAAACCACTTTTTGCACTTGTGTTGGTGCAGGAAACCACTTTTGCACTTGTATTAGTGTGGAAAAAACACTTTTCGCACTTGTGTTAGTGTTGAAAACCACTTTTCGCACTTGTGTTAGTGTTGAAAAACCACTTTTCGCACTTGTGTTAGTGTTGAAAAACCACTTTTCGCACTTGTGTTAGTGTTGAAAACCACTTTTCGCACTTGTGTTAGTGTGGAAAAACCACTTTTCGCACTTGTGTTAGTGTTGAAAAACCACTTTTCGCACTTGTGTTAGTGTTGAAAACCCACTTTTCGCACTTGTGTTGGTGCAGGAAACCACTTTTGCACTTGTATTAGTGTGGAAAACCACTTTTCGCACTTTGTTAGTGTTGAACAACCACTTTTCGCACTTGTGTTAGTGTTGAAAAACCACTTTTCGCACTTGTGTTAGTGTTGAAAAACCACTTTTCGCACTTGTGTTGGTGCAGGAAACCACTTTTGCACTTGTAGTAGTGTGGAAAAACCACTTTTCGCACTTGTGTTAGTGTTGAAAAACCACTTTTCGCACTTGTGTTAGTGTTGAAAAACCACTTTTCGCACTTGTGTTGGTGCAGGAAACCACTTTTGCACTTGTAGTAGTGTGGAAAAACCACTTTTCGCACTTGTGTTAGTGTTGAAAAACCACTTTTCGCACTTGTGTTAGTGTTGAAAAACCACTTTTCGCACTTGTGTTCGTGTTGAAAAACCACTTTTCGCACTTGTGTTGGTGCAGGAAACCACTTTTGCACTTGTATTAGTGTGGAAAAAACACTTTTCGCACTTGTGTTAGTGTTGAAAACCACTTTTCGCACTTGTGTTAGTGTTGAAAAACCACTTTTCGCACTTGTGTTAGTGTTGAAAAACCACTTTTCGCACTTGTGTTAGTGTTGAAAAACCACTTTTGGCACTCGTGTTAGTGTTGAAAAACCACTTTTCACACTTGTGTTAGTGTTGAAAAACCACTTTTCGCACTTGTGTTGGTGCAGGAAACCACTTCTGCACTTGTATTTGTGTGGAAAATACACTTTTCGCACTTGTGTTATTGTTGAAAAACCACTTTTCGCACTTGTGTTAGTGTTGAAAAACCACTATTCGCACTTGTGTTGGTGCAGGGAACCACTTTTGCACTTGTATTAGTGTGGAAAAACCACTTTTTGCACTTGTGTTAGTGTTGAAAAACCACTTTTCGCACTTGTGTTAGTGTTGAAAAACCACTTTTCGCACTTGTGTTAGTGTTGAAAAACCACTTTTCGCACTTGTGTTGGTGCAGGAAACCACTTTTGCACTTGCATTAGTGTGGAAAAACCACTTTTCGCACTTGTGTTAGTGTTGAAAAACCACTTTTCGCACTTGTGTTAGTGTTGAAAAACCACTTTTTGCACTTGTGTTGGTGCAGGAAACCACTTTTGCACTTGTATTAGTGTGGAAAAAACACTTTTCGCACTTGTGTTAGTGTTGAAAACCACTTTTCGCACTTGTGTTAGTGTTGAAAAACCACTTTTCGCACTTGTGTTAGTGTTGAAAAACCACTTTTCGCACTTGTGTTAGTGTTGAAAACCACTTTTCGCACTTGTGTTAGTGTGGAAAAACCACTTTTCGCACTTATGTTAGTGTTGAAAACCCACTTTTCACACTTGTGTTGGTGCAGGAAACCACTTTTGCACTTGTATTAGTGTGGAAAACCACTTTTCGCACTTTGTTAGTGTTGAACAACCACTTTTCGCACTTGTGTTAGTGTTGAAAAACCACTTTTCGCACTTGTGTTAGTGTTGAAAAACCACTTTTCGCACTTGTGTTAGTGTTGAAAAACCACTTTTCGCACTTGTGTTGGTGCAGGAAACCACTTTTGCACATGTATTAGTGTGGAAAAACCACTTTTCGCACTTGTGTTAGTGTTGAAAAACCACTTTTCGCACTTGTGTTAGTGTTGAAAAACCACTTTTCGCACTTGTGTTGGTGCAGGAAACCACTTTTGCACTTGTAGTAGTGTGGAAAAACCACTTTTCGCACTTGTGTTAGTGTTGAAAAACCACTTTTCGCACTTGTGTTAGTGTTGAAAAACCACTTTTCGCACTTGTGTTCGTGTTGAAAAACCACTTTTCGCACTTGTGTTGGTGCAGGAAACCACTTTTGCACTTGTATTAGTGTGGAAAAAACACTTTTCGCACTTGTGTTAGTGTTGAAAACCACTTTTCGCACTTGTGTTAGTGTTGAAAAACCACTTTTCGCACTTGTGTTAGTGTTGAAAAACCACTTTTCGCACTTGTGTTAGTGTTGAAAAACCACTTTTGGCACTTGTGTTAGTGTTGAAAAACCACTTTTCACACTTGTGTTAGTGTTGAAAAACCACTTTTCGCACTTGTGTTGGTGCAGGAAACCACTTCTGCACTTGTATTTGTGTGGAAAATACACTTTTCGCACTTGTGTTATTGTTGAAAAACCACTTTTCGCACTTGTGTTAGTGTTGAAAAACCACTATTCGCACTTGTGTTGGTGCAGGAAACCACTTTTGCACTTGTATTAGTGTGGAAAACCACTTTTTGCACTTGTGTTAGTGATGAAAAACCACTTTTCGCACTTGTGTTAGTGTTGAAAAACCACTATTCGCACTTGTGTTGGTGCAGGAAACCACTTTTGCACTTGTATTAGTGTGGAAAACCACTTTTTGCACTTGTGTTAGTGTTGAAAAACCACTTTTCGCACTTGTGTTGGTGCAGGAAACCACTTCTGCACTTGTATTTGTGTGGAAAATACACTTTTCGCACTTGTGTTATTGTTGAAAAACCACTTTTCGCACTTGTGTTAGTGTTGAAAAACCACTATTCGCACTTGTGTTGGTGCAGGGAACCACTTTTGCACTTGTATTAGTGTGGAAAAACCACTTTTTGCACTTGTGTTAGTGTTGAAAAACCACTTTTCGCACTTGTGTTAGTGTTGAAAAACCACTTTTCGCACTTGTGTTAGTGTTGAAAAACCACTTTTCGCACTTGTGTTGGTGCAGGAAACCACTTTTGCACTTGCATTAGTGTGGAAAAACCACTTTTCGCACTTGTGTTAGTGTTGAAAAACCACTTTTCGCACTTGTGTTAGTGTTGAAAAACCACTTTTTGCACTTGTGTTGGTGCAGGAAACCACTTTTGCACTTGTATTAGTGTGGAAAAAACACTTTTCGCACTTGTGTTAGTGTTGAAAACCACTTTTCGCACTTGTGTTAGTGTTGAAAAACCACTTTTCGCACTTGTGTTAGTGTTGAAAAACCACTTTTCGCACTTGTGTTAGTGTTGAAAACCACTTTTCGCACTTGTGTTAGTGTGGAAAAACCACTTTTCGCACTTGTGTTAGTGTTGAAAACCCACTTTTCGCACTTGTGTTGGTGCAGGAAACCACTTTTGCACTTGTATTAGTGTGGAAAACCACTTTTCGCACTTTGTTAGTGTTGAACAACCACTTTTCGCACTTGTGTTAGTGTTGAAAAACCACTTTTCGCACTTGTGTTAGTGTTGAAAAACCACTTTTCGCACTTGTGTTAGTGTTGAAAAACCACTTTTCGCACTTGTGTTGGTGCAGGAAACCACTTTTGCACATGTATTAGTGTGGAAAAACCACTTTTCGCACTTGTGTTAGTGTTGAAAAACCACTTTTCGCACTTGTGTTAGTGTTGAAAAACCACTTTTCGCACTTGTGTTGGTGCAGGAAACCACTTTTGCACTTGTAGTAGTGTGGAAAAACCACTTTTCGCACTTGTGTTAGTGTTGAAAAACCACTTTTCGCACTTGTGTTAGTGTTGAAAAACCACTTTTCGCACTTGTGTTCGTGTTGAAAAACCACTTTTCGCACTTGTGTTGGTGCAGGAAACCACTTTTGCACTTGTATTAGTGTGGAAAAAACACTTTTCGCACTTGTGTTAGTGTTGAAAACCACTTTTCGCACTTGTGTTAGTGTTGAAAAACCACTTTTCGCACTTGTGTTAGTGTTGAAAAACCACTTTTCGCACTTGTGTTAGTGTTGAAAAACCACTTTTGGCACTTGTGTTAGTGTTGAAAAACCACTTTTCACACTTGTGTTAGTGTTGAAAAACCACTTTTCGCACTTGTGTTGGTGCAGGAAACCACTTCTGCACTTGTATTTGTGTGGAAAATACACTTTTCGCACTTGTGTTATTGTTGAAAAACCACTTTTCGCACTTGTGTTAGTGTTGAAAAACCACTATTCGCACTTGTGTTGGTGCAGGAAACCACTTTTGCACTTGTATTAGTGTGGAAAACCACTTTTTGCACTTGTGTTAGTGATGAAAAACCACTTTTCGCACTTGTGTTTGTGTTGAAAAACCACTTTTCGCACTTGTGTTGGTGCAGGAAACCACTTTTGCACTTGTATTAGTGTGGAAAAAACACTTTTTGCACTTGTGGTAGTGTTGAAAAACCACTTTTTGCACTTGTGTTAGTGTTGAAAAACCACTTTTCGCACTTGTGTTGGTGCAGGAAACCTCTTTTGCACTTGTATTAGTGTGGAAAAACCACTTTTCGCAATTGTGTTAGTGTTGAAAAACCACTTTTTGCACTTGTGTTAGTGTTGAAAAACCACTTTTCGCACTTGTGTTGGTGCAGGAAACCACTTTTGCACTTGTATTAGTGTGGAAAAAACACTTTTTGCACTTGTGATAGTGTTGAAAAACCACTTTTCGCACTTGTGTTAGTATTGAAAAACCACTTTTCGCACTTTTGTTGGTGCAGGAAACCACTTTTGCACTTCTATTAGTGTGGAAAAAGCACTTTTCACACTTGTGTTAGTGTTGAAAAACCACTTTTCGCACTTGTGTTAGTGTTTAAAAACCACTTTTTGCACTTGTGTTAGTGTTGAAAAACCACTTTTTGCACTTGTGTTGGTGCAGGAAACCACTTTTGCACTTGTATTAGTGTGGAAAAAACACTTTTTGCACTTGTGATAGTGTTGAAAAACCACTTTTCGCACTTGTGTTAGTGTTGAAAAACCACTTTTTGCACTTGTGTTAGTGTTGAAAAACCACTTTTCGCACTTGTGTTGGTGCAGGAAACCACTTTTGCACTTGTATTAGTGTGGAAAAACCACTTTTCGCAATTGTGTTAGTGTTGAAAAACCACTTTTTGCACTTGTGTTGGTGCAGGAAACCACTTTTGCACTTGTATTAGTGTGGAAAAAACACTTTTCGCACTTGTGTTAGTGTTGAAAACCACTTTTGCACATGCATTAGTGTGGAAAAAACACTTTTTGCACTTGTGATAGTGTTGAAAAACCACTTTTCGCACTTGTGTTAGTGTTGAAAAACCACTTTTCGCACTTGTGTTGGTGCAGGAAACCACTTTTGCACTTGTATTAGTGTGGAAAAACCACTTTTCGCACTTGTGTTAGTGTTGAAAAACCACTTTTCGCACTTGTGTTAGTGTTGAAAAACCACTTTTCGCACTTGTGTTGGTGCAGGAAACCACTTTTGCACTTGTATTAGTGTGGAAAAACCACTTTTCGCACTTGTGTTAGTGTTGAAAAACCACTTTTCGCACTTGTGTTAGTGTTGAAAAACCACTTTTCGCACTTGTGTTAGTGTTGAAAAACCACTTTTCGCACTTGTGTTGGTGCAGGAAACCACTTTTGCACTTGTATTAGTGTGGAAAAAACACTTTTCGCACTTGTGTTAGTGTTGAAAACCACTTTTCGCACTTGTGTAAGTGTTGAAAAACCACTTTTCGCACTTGTGTTAGTGTTGAAAAACCACTTTTCACACTTGTGTTAGTGTTGAAAAACCACTTTTCGCACTTGTGTTGGTGCAGGAAACCACTTTTGCACATGTATTAGTGTGGAAAAAACACTTTTGGCATTTGTGTTAGTGTTGAAAAACCACTTTTCACACTTGTGTTAGTGTTGAAAAACCACTTTTCGCACTTGTGTTGGTGCAGGAAACCACTTTTGCACTTGTATTAGTGTGGAAAACCACTTTTCGCACTTTGTTAGTGTTGAACAACCACTTTTCGCACTTGTGTTAGTGTTGAAAAACCACTTTTCGCACTTGTGTTAGTGTTGAAAAACCACTTTTCGCACTTGTGTTGGTGCAGGAAACCACTTTTGCACTTGTATTAGTGTGGAAAAAACACTTTTTGCACTTGTGATAGTGTTGAAAAACCACTTTTCGCACTTGTGTTAGTATTGAAAAACCACTTTTCGCACTTGTGTTGGTGCAGGTAAACCACTTTTGCACTTGTTTTAGTGTGGAAAAACCACTTTTCGCACTTGTGTTAGTGTTGAAAAACCACTTTTCGCACTTGTGTTAGTGTTGAAAAACCACCTTTCGTACTTGTGTTAGTGTTGAAAAACCACTTTTTGCACTTGTGTTAGTGTTGAAAAACCACTTTTTGCACTTGTGTTGGTGCAGGAAACCACTTTTGCACTTGCATTAGTGTGGAAAAAACACTTTTTGCACTTGTGATAGTGTTGAAAAACCACTTTTCGCACTTGTGTTAGTGTTGAAAAACCACTTTTCGCACTTGTGTTGGTGCAGGAAACCACTTTTGCACTTGTATTAGTGTGGAAAAACCACTTTTCGCACTTGTGTTAGTGTTGAAAAACCACTTTTCGCACTTGTGTTAGTGTTGAAAAACCACTTTTCGCACTTGTGTTGGTGCAGGAAACCAGTTTTGCACTTGTAGTAGTGTGGAAAAACCACTTTTCGCACTTGTGTTAGTGTTGAAAAACCACTTTTCGCACTTGTGTTAGTGTTGAAAAACCACTTTTCGCACTTGTGTTAGTGTTGAAAAACCACTTTTCGCACTTGTGTTGGTGCAGGAAACCACTTTTGCACTTGTATTAGTGTGGAAAAAACACTTTTCGCACTTGTGTTAGTGTTGAAAACCACTTTTCGCACTTGTGTTAGTGTTGAAAAACCACTTTTCGCACTTGTGTTAGTGTTGAAAAACCACTTTTCGCACTTGTGTTAGTGTTGAAAAACCACTTTTGCACTTGTATTTGTGTGGAAAATACACTTTTCGCACTTGTGTTAGTGTTGAAAAACCACTTTCCACACTTGTGTTAGTGTTGAAAAACCACTTTTCGCACTTGTGTTGGTGCAGGAAACCACTTTTGCACTTGTATTTGTGTGGAAAATACACTTTTCGCACTTGTGTTATTGTTGAAAAACCACTTTTCGCACTTGTGTTAGTGTTGAAAAACCACTTTTCGCACTTGTGTTGGTGCAGGAAACCACTTTTGCACTTGTATTAGTGTGGAAAAACCACTTTTTGCACTTGTGTTAGTGATGAAAAACCACTTTTCGCACTTGTGTTTGTGTTGAAAAACCACTTTTCGCACTTGTGTTGGTGCAGGAAACCACTTTTGCACTTGTATTAGTGTGTAAAAACCACTTTTCGCACTTGTGTTAGTGTTGAAAAACCACTTTTCGCACTTGTGTTAGTGTTGAAAAACCACTTTTCGCACTTGTGTTGGTGCAGGAAACCACTTTTGCACTTGTATTAGTGTGGAAAAAACACTTTTTGCACTTGTGATAGTGTTGAAAAACCACTTTTCGCACTTGTGTTAGTGTTGAAAAACCACTTTTCGCACTTGTGTTGGTGCAGGAAACCACTTTTGCACTTGTATTAGTGTGGAAAAAACACTTTTTGCACTTGTGATAGTGTTGAAAAACCACTTTTCGCACTTGTGTTAGTATTGAAAAACCACTTTTCGCACTTTTGTTGGTGCAGGAAACCACTCTTGCACTTCTATTAGTGTGGAAAAAGCACTTTTCGCACTTGTGTTAGTGTTGAAAAACCACTTTTCGCACTTGTGTTAGTGTTTAAAAACCACTTTTCGCACTTGTGTTAGTGTTGAAAAACCACTTTTTGCACTTGTGTTGGTGCAGGAAACCACTTTTGCACTTGTATTAGTGTGGAAAAAACACTTTTTGCACTTGTGATAGTGTTGAAAAACCACTTTTCGCACTTGTGTTAGTGTTGAAAAACCACTTTTTGCACTTGTGTTAGTGTTGAAAAACCACTTTTCGCACTTGTGTTGGTGCAGGGAACCACTTTTGCACTTGTATTAGTGTGGAAAAACCACTTTTTGCACTTGTGTTAGTGTTGAAAAACCACCTTTCGTACTTGTGTTAGTGTTGAAAAACCACTTTTCGCACTTGTGTTAGTGTTGAAAAACCACTTTTTGCACTTGTGTTGGTGCAGGAAACCACTTTTGCACTTGCATTAGTGTGGAAAAAACACTTTTTGCACTTGTGATAGTGTTGAAAAACCACTTTTCACACTTGTGTTAGTGTTGAAAAACCACTTTTCGCACTTGTGTTGGTGCAGGAAACCACTTTTGCACTTGTATTAGTGTGGAAAACCACTTTTCGCACTTGTGTTAGTGTTGAAAAACCACTTTTCGCACTTGTGTTAGTGTTGAAAAACCACTTTTCGCACTTGTGTTGGTGCAGGAAACCACTTTTGCACTTGTAGTAGTGTGGAAAAACCACTTTTCGCACTTGTGTTAGTGTTGAAAAACCACTTTTCGCACTTGTGTTAGTGTTGAAAAACCACTTTTCGCACTTGTGTTAGTGTTGAAAAACCACTTTTCGCACTTGTGTTGGTGCAGGAAACCACTTTTGCACTTGTATTAGTGTGGAAAAACCACTTTTCGCACTTGTGTTAGTGTTGAAAACCACTTTTCGCACCTGTGTTAGTGTTGAAAAACCACTTTTCGCACTTGTGTTAGTGTTGAAAAACCACTTTTCGCACTTGTGTTAGTGTTGAAAAACCACTTTTCGCACTTGTGTTAGTGTTGAAAAACCACTTTTCACACTGTGTTAGTGTTGAAAAACCACTTTTCGCACTTGTGTTGGTGCAGGAAACCACTTTTGCACTTGTATTTGTGTGGAAAATACACTTTTCGCACTTGTGTTATTGTTGAAAAACCACTTTTCGCACTTGTGTTAGTGTTGAAAAACCACTTTTCGCACTTGTGTTGGTGCAGGAAACCACTTTTGCACTTGTATTAGTGTGGAAAAAACACTTTTTGCACTTGTGTTAGTGATGAAAAACCACTTTTCACACTTGTGTTTGTGTTGAAAAACCACTTTTCGCACTTGTGTTGGTGCAGGAAACCACTTTTGCACTTGTATTAGTGTGGAAAAAACACTTTTTGCACTTGTGGTAGTGTTGAAAAACCACTTTTTGCACTTGTGTTAGTGTTGAAAAACCACTTTTCGCACTTGTGTTGGTGCAGGAAACCACTTTTGCACTTGTATTAGTGTGGAAAAACCACTTTTCGCACTTGTGTTAGTGTTGAAAAACCACTTTTCGCACTTGTGTTAGTGTTGAAAAACCACTTTTCGCACTTGTGTTGGTGCAGGAAACCATTTTTGCACTTGTATTAGTGTGGAAAAAACACTTTTTGCACTTGTGATAGTGTTGAAAAACCACTTTTCGCACTTGTGTTAGTATTGAAAAACCACTTTTCGCACTTTTGTTGGTGCAGGAAACCACTTTTGCACTTCTATTAGTGTGGAAAAAGCACTTTTCGCACTTGTGTTAGTGTTGAAAAACCACTTTCGCACTTGTGTTAGTGTTTAAAAACCACTTTTCGCACTTGTGTTAGTGTTGAAAAACCACTTTTTGCACTTGTGTTGGTGCAGGAAACCACTTTTGCACTTGTATTAGTTTGGAAAAAACACTTTTTGCACTTGTGATAGTGTTGAAAAACCACTTTTCGCACTTGTGTTAGTGTTGAAAAACCACTTTTCGCACTTGTGTTGGTGCAGGGAACCACTTTTGTACTTGTATTAGTGTGGAAAAACCACTTTTTGCACTTGTGTTAGTGTTGAAAAACCACTTTTCGCACTTGTGTTAGTGTTGAAAACCACTTTTCGCACTTGTGTTAGTGTGGAAAAACCACTTTTCGCACTTGTGTTAGTGTTGAAAAACCACTTTTCGCACTTGTGTTAGTGTTGAAAAACCACTTTTTGCACTTGTGTTGGTGCAGGAAACCACTTTTGCACTTGTATTAGTGTGGAAAAAACACTTTTCGCACTTGTGTTAGTGTTGAAAACCACTTTTGCACATGCATTAGTGTGGAAAAAACACTTTTTGCACTTGTGATAGTGTTGAAAAACCACTTTTCGCACTTGTGTTAGTGTTGAAAAACCACTTTTCGCACTTGTGTTGGTGCAGGAAACCACTTTTGCACTTGTATTAGTGTGGAAAAACCACTTTTCGCACTTGTGTTAGTGTTGAAAAAACACTTTTCGCACTTGTGTTAGTGTTGAAAAACCACTTTTCGCACTTGTGTTGGTGCAGGAAACCACTTTTGCACTTGTATTAGTGTGGAAAAACCACTTTTCGCACTTGTGTTAGTGTTGAAAAACCACTTTTCGCACTTGTGTTAGTGTTGAAAAACCACTTTTCGCACTTGTGTTGGTGCAGGAAACCACTTTTGCACTTGTATTAGTGTGGAAAAAACACTTTTCGCACTTGTGTTAGTCTTGAAAACCACTTTTCGCACTTGTGTAAGTGTTGAAAAACCACTTTTCGCACTTGTGTTGGTGCAGGAAACCACTTTTGCACTTGTATTTGTGTGGAAAAAACACTTTTGGCACTTGTGTTAGTGTTGAAAAACCACTTTTCACACTTGTGTTAGTGTTGAAAAACCACTTTTCGCACTTGTGTTGGTGCAGGAAACCACTTTTGCACTTGTATTAGTGTGGAAAACCACTTTTCGCACTTTGCTAGTGTTGAACAACCACTTTTCGCACTTGTGTTAGTGTTGAAAAACCACTTTTCGCACTTGTGTTAGTGTTGAAAAACCACTTTTCGCACTTGTGTTGGTGCAGGAAACCACTTTTGCACTTGTATTAGTGTGGAAAAACCACTTTTTGCACTTGTGTTAGTGATGAAAAACCACTTTTCGCACTTGTGTTTGTGTTGAAAAACCACTTTTCGCACTTGTGTTGGTGCAGGAAACCACTTTTGCACTTGTATTAGTGTGTAAAAACCACTTTTCGCACTTGTGTTAGTGTTGAAAAACCACTTTTCGCACTTGTGTTAGTGTTGAAAAACCACTTTTCGCACTTGTGTTGGTGCAGGAAACCACTTTTGCACTTGTATTAGTGTGGAAAAAACACTTTTTGCACTTGTGATAGTGTTGAAAAACCACTTTTCGCACTTGTGTTAGTGTTGAAAAACCACTTTTCGCACTTGTGTTGGTGCAGGAAACCACTTTTGCACTTGTATTAGTGTGGAAAAAACACTTTTTGCACTTGTGATAGTGTTGAAAAACCACTTTTCGCACTTGTGTTAGTATTGAAAAACCACTTTTCGCACTTTTGTTGGTGCAGGAAACCACTCTTGCACTTCTATTAGTGTGGAAAAAGCACTTTTCGCACTTGTGTTAGTGTTGAAAAACCACTTTTCGCACTTGTGTTAGTGTTTAAAAACCACTTTTCGCACTTGTGTTAGTGTTGAAAAACCACTTTTTGCACTTGTGTTGGTGCAGGAAACCACTTTTGCACTTGTATTAGTGTGGAAAAAACACTTTTTGCACTTGTGATAGTGTTGAAAAACCACTTTTCGCACTTGTGTTAGTGTTGAAAAACCACTTTTTGCACTTGTGTTAGTGTTGAAAAACCACTTTTCGCACTTGTGTTGGTGCAGGGAACCACTTTTGCACTTGTATTAGTGTGGAAAAACCACTTTTTGCACTTGTGTTAGTGTTGAAAAACCACCTTTCGTACTTGTGTTAGTGTTGAAAAACCACTTTTCGCACTTGTGTTAGTGTTGAAAAACCACTTTTTGCACTTGTGTTGGTGCAGGAAACCACTTTTGCACTTGCATTAGTGTGGAAAAAACACTTTTTGCACTTGTGATAGTGTTGAAAAACCACTTTTCACACTTGTGTTAGTGTTGAAAAACCACTTTTCGCACTTGTGTTGGTGCAGGAAACCACTTTTGCACTTGTATTAGTGTGGAAAACCACTTTTCGCACTTGTGTTAGTGTTGAAAAACCACTTTTCGCACTTGTGTTAGTGTTGAAAAACCACTTTTCGCACTTGTGTTGGTGCAGGAAACCACTTTTGCACTTGTAGTAGTGTGGAAAAACCACTTTTCGCACTTGTGTTAGTGTTGAAAAACCACTTTTCGCACTTGTGTTAGTGTTGAAAAACCACTTTTCGCACTTGTGTTAGTGTTGAAAAACCACTTTTCGCACTTGTGTTGGTGCAGGAAACCACTTTTGCACTTGTATTAGTGTGGAAAAACCACTTTTCGCACTTGTGTTAGTGTTGAAAACCACTTTTCGCACTTGTGTTAGTGTTGAAAAACCACTTTTCGCACTTGTGTTAGTGTTGAAAAACCACTTTTCGCACTTGTGTTAGTGTTGAAAAACCACTTTTCGCACTTGTGTTAGTGTTGAAAAACCACTTTTCACACTGTGTTAGTGTTGAAAAACCACTTTTCGCACTTGTGTTGGTGCAGGAAACCACTTTTGCACTTGTATTTGTGTGGAAAATACACTTTTCGCACTTGTGTTATTGTTGAAAAACCACTTTTCGCACTTGTGTTAGTGTTGAAAAACCACTTTTCGCACTTGTGTTGGTGCAGGAAACCACTTTTGCACTTGTATTAGTGTGGAAAAAACACTTTTTGCACTTGTGTTAGTGATGAAAAACCACTTTTCACACTTGTGTTTGTGTTGAAAAACCACTTTTCGCACTTGTGTTGGTGCAGGAAACCACTTTTGCACTTGTATTAGTGTGGAAAAAACACTTTTTGCACTTGTGGTAGTGTTGAAAAACCACTTTTTGCACTTGTGTTAGTGTTGAAAAACCACTTTTCGCACTTGTGTTGGTGCAGGAAACCACTTTTGCACTTGTATTAGTGTGGAAAAACCACTTTTCGCACTTGTGTTAGTGTTGAAAAACCACTTTTCGCACTTGTGTTAGTGTTGAAAAACCACTTTTCGCACTTGTGTTGGTGCAGGAAACCATTTTTGCACTTGTATTAGTGTGGAAAAAACACTTTTTGCACTTGTGATAGTGTTGAAAAACCACTTTTCGCACTTGTGTTAGTATTGAAAAACCACTTTTCGCACTTTTGTTGGTGCAGGAAACCACTTTTGCACTTCTATTAGTGTGGAAAAAGCACTTTTCGCACTTGTGTTAGTGTTGAAAAACCACTTTCGCACTTGTGTTAGTGTTTAAAAACCACTTTTCGCACTTGTGTTAGTGTTGAAAAACCACTTTTTGCACTTGTGTTGGTGCAGGAAACCACTTTTGCACTTGTATTAGTTTGGAAAAAACACTTTTTGCACTTGTGATAGTGTTGAAAAACCACTTTTCGCACTTGTGTTAGTGTTGAAAAACCACTTTTTGCACTTGTGTTAGTGTTGAAAAACCACTTTTCGCACTTGTGTTGGTGCAGGGAACCACTTTTGTACTTGTATTAGTGTGGAAAAACCACTTTTTGCACTTGTGTTAGTGTTGAAAAACCACTTTTCGCACTTGTGTTAGTGTTGAAAACCACTTTTCGCACTTGTGTTAGTGTGGAAAAACCACTTTTCGCACTTGTGTTAGTGTTGAAAAACCACTTTTCGCACTTGTGTTAGTGTTGAAAAACCACTTTTTGCACTTGTGTTGGTGCAGGAAACCACTTTTGCACTTGTATTAGTGTGGAAAAAACACTTTTCGCACTTGTGTTAGTGTTGAAAACCACTTTTGCACATGCATTAGTGTGGAAAAAACACTTTTTGCACTTGTGATAGTGTTGAAAAACCACTTTTCGCACTTGTGTTAGTGTTGAAAAACCACTTTTCGCACTTGTGTTGGTGCAGGAAACCACTTTTGCACTTGTATTAGTGTGGAAAAACCACTTTTCGCACTTGTGTTAGTGTTGAAAAAACACTTTTCGCACTTGTGTTAGTGTTGAAAAACCACTTTTCGCACTTGTGTTGGTGCAGGAAACCACTTTTGCACTTGTATTAGTGTGGAAAAACCACTTTTCGCACTTGTGTTAGTGTTGAAAAACCACTTTTCGCACTTGTGTTAGTGTTGAAAAACCACTTTTCGCACTTGTGTTGGTGCAGGAAACCACTTTTGCACTTGTATTAGTGTGGAAAAAACACTTTTCGCACTTGTGTTAGTCTTGAAAACCACTTTTCGCACTTGTGTAAGTGTTGAAAAACCACTTTTCGCACTTGTGTTGGTGCAGGAAACCACTTTTGCACTTGTATTTGTGTGGAAAAAACACTTTTGGCACTTGTGTTAGTGTTGAAAAACCACTTTTCACACTTGTGTTAGTGTTGAAAAACCACTTTTCGCACTTGTGTTGGTGCAGGAAACCACTTTTGCACTTGTATTAGTGTGGAAAACCACTTTTCGCACTTTGCTAGTGTTGAACAACCACTTTTCGCACTTGTGTTAGTGTTGAAAAACCACTTTTCGCACTTGTGTTAGTGTTGAAAAACCACTTTTCGCACTTGTGTTGGTGAAGGAAACCACTTTTGCACTTGTATTAGTGTGGGAAAAACACTTTTTGCACTTGTGATAGTGTTGAAAAACCACTTTTCGCACTTGTGTTAGTATTGAAAAACCACTTTTCGCACTTGTGTTGGTGCAGGTAAACCACTTTTGCACTTGTATTAGTGTGGTAAAACCACTTTTCGCACTTGTGTTAGTGTTGAAAAACCACCTTTCGTACTTGTGTTAGTGTTGAAAAACCACTTTTCGCACTTGTGTTGGTGCAGGAAACCACTTTTGCACTTCTATTAGTGTGGAAAAAGCACTTTTCGCACTTGTGTTAGTGTTGAAAAACCACTTTTCGCACTTGTGTTAGTGTTTAAAAACCACTTTTCGCACTTGTGTTAGTGTTGAAAAACCACTTTTTGCACTTGTGTTGGTGCAGGAAACCACTTTTGCACTTGTATTAGTGTGGAAAAAACACTTTTTGCACTTGTGATAGTGTTGAAAAACCACTTTTCGCACTTGTGTTAGTGTTGAAAAACCACTTTTTGCACTTGTGTTAGTGTTGAAAAACCACTTTTCGCACTTGTGTTGGTGCAGGGAACCACTTTTGCACTTGTATTAGTGTGGAAAAACCACTTTTTGCACTTGTGTTAGTGTTGAAAAACCACTTTTCGCACTTGTGTTAGTGTTGAAAAACCACTTTTCGCACTTGTGTTAGTGTTGAAAAACCACTTTTCGCACTTGTGTTGGTGCAGGAAACCACTTTTGCACTTGCATTAGTGTGGAAAAACCACTTTTCGCACTTGTGTTAGTGTTGAAAAACCACTTTTCGCACTTGTGTTAGTGTTGAAAAACCACTTTTTGCACTTGTGTTGGTGCAGGAAACCACTTTTGCACTTGTATTAGTGTGGAAAAAACACTTTTCGCACTTGTGTTAGTGTTGAAGACCACTTTTCGCACTTGTGTTAGTGTTGAAAAACCACTTTTCGCACTTGTGTTAGTGTTGAAAAACCACTTTTCGCACTTGTGTTAGTGTTGAAAACCACTTTTCGCACTTGTGTTAGTGTGGAAAAACCACTTTTCGCACTTGTGTTAGTGTTGAAAAACCACTTTTCGCACTTGTGTTAGTGTTGAAAACCCACTTTTCGCACTTGTGTTGGTGCAGGAAACCACTTTTGCACTTGTATTAGTGTGGAAAACCACTTTTCGCACTTTGTTAGTGTTGAACAACCACTTTTCGCACTTGTGTTAGTGTTGAAAAACCACTTTTCGCACTTGTGTTAGTGTTGAAAAACCACTTTTCGCACTTGTGTTAGTGTTGAAAAACCACTTTTCGCACTTGTGTTGGTGCAGGAAACCACTTTTGCACATGTATTAGTGTGGAAAAACCACTTTTCGCACTTGTGTTAGTGTTGAAAAACCACTTTTCGCACTTGTGTTGGTGCAGGAAACCACTTTTGCACTTGTAGTAGTGTGGAAAAACCACTTTTCGCACTTGTGTTAGTGTTGAAAAACCACTTTTCGCACTTGTGTTAGTGTTGAAAAACCACTTTTCGCACTTGTGTTCGTGTTGAAAAACCACTTTTCGCACTTGTGTTGGTGCAGGAAACCACTTTTGCACTTGTATTAGTGTGGAAAAAACACTTTTCGCACTTGTGTTAGTGTTGAAAACCACTTTTCGCACTTGTGTTAGTGTTGAAAAACCACTTTTCGCACTTGTGTTAGTGTTGAAAAACCACTTTTCGCACTTGTGTTAGTGTTGAAAAACCACTTTTCGCACTTGTGTTAGTGTTGAAAAACCACTTTTCACACTTGTGTTAGTGTTGAAAAACCACTTTTCGCACTTGTGTTGGTGCAGGAAACCACTTTTGCACTTGTATTTGTGTGGAAAATACACTTTTCGCACTTGTGTTATTGTTGAAAAACCACTTTTCGCACTTGTGTTAGTGTTGAAAAACCACTTTTCGCACTTGTGTTGGTGCAGGAAACCACTTTTGCACTTGTATTAGTGTGGAAAAACCACATTTTGCACTTGTGTTAGTGATGAAAAACCACTTTTCGCACTTGTGTTTGTGTTGAAAAACCACTTTTCGCACTTGTGTTGGTGCAGGAAACCACTTTTGCACTTGTATTAGTGTGGAAAAAACACTTTTTGCACTTGTGGTAGTGTTGAAAAACCACTTTTTGCACTTGTGTTAGTGTTGAAAAACCACTTTTCGCACTTGTGTTGGTGCAGGAAACCACTTTTGCACTTGTATTAGTGTGGAAAAACCACTTTTCGCACTTGTGTTAGTGTTGAAAAACCACTTTTCGCACTTGTGTTAGTGTTGAAAAACCACTTTTCGCACTTGTGTTGGTGCAGGAAACCACTTTTGCACTTGTATTAGTGTGGAAAAAACACTTTTTGCACTTGTGATAGTGTTGAAAAACCACTTTTCGCACTTGTGTTAGTATTGAAAAACCACTTTTCGCACTTTTGTTGGTGCAGGAAACCACTTTTGCACTTCTATTAGTGTGGAAAAAGCACTTTTCACACTTGTGTTAGTGTTGAAAAACCACTTTTCGCACTTGTGTTAGTGTTTAAAAACCACTTTTTGCACTTGTGTTAGTGTTGAAAAACCACTTTTTGCACTTGTGTTAGTGTTGAAAAACCACTTTTCGCACTTGTGTTGGTGCAGGAAACCACTTTTGCACTTGTATTAGTGTGGAAAAAACACTTTTTGCACTTGTGATAGTGTTGAAAAACCACTTTTCGCACTTGTGTTAGTATTGAAAAACCACTTTTCGCACTTGTGTTGGTGCAGGTAAACCACTTTTGCACTTGTTTTAGTGTGGAAAAACCACTTTTCGCACTTGTGTTAGTGTTGAAAAACCACTTTTCGCACTTGTGTTAGTGTTGAAAAACCACCTTTCGTACTTGTGTTAGTGTTGAAAAACCACTTTTTGCACTTATGTTAGTGTTGAAAAACCACTTTTTGCACTTGTGTTGGTGCAGGAAACCACTTTTGCACTTGCATTAGTGTGGAAAAAACACTTTTTGCACTTGTGATAGTGTTGAATAACCACTTTTCGCACTTGTGTTGGTGCAGGAAACCACTTTTGCACTTGTATTAGTGTGGAAAAACCACTTTTTGCACTTGTGTTAGTGATGAAAAACCACTTTTCGCACTTGTGTTTGTGTTGAAAAACCACTTTTCGCACTTGTGTTGGTGCAGGAAACCACTTTTGCACTTGTATTAGTGTGTAAAAACCACTTTTCGCACTTGTGTTAGTGTTGAAAAACCACTTTTCGCACTTGTGTTAGTGTTGAAAAACCACTTTTCGCACTTGTGTTGGTGCAGGAAACCACTTTTGCACTTGTATTAGTGTGGAAAAAACACTTTTTGCACTTGTGATAGTGTTGAAAAACCACTTTTCGCACTTGTGTTAGTGTTGAAAAACCACTTTTCGCACTTGTGTTGGTGCAGGAAACCACTTTTGCACTTGTATTAGTGTGGAAAAAACACTTTTTGCACTTGTGATAGTGTTGAAAAACCACTTTTCGCACTTGTGTTAGTATTGAAAAACCACTTTTCGCACTTTTGTTGGTGCAGGAAACCACTCTTGCACTTCTATTAGTGTGGAAAAAGCACTTTTCGCACTTGTGTTAGTGTTGAAAAACCACTTTTCGCACTTGTGTTAGTGTTTAAAAACCACTTTTCGCACTTGTGTTAGTGTTGAAAAACCACTTTTTGCACTTGTGTTGGTGCAGGAAACCACTTTTGCACTTGTATTAGTGTGGAAAAAACACTTTTTGCACTTGTGATAGTGTTGAAAAACCACTTTTCGCACTTGTGTTAGTGTTGAAAAACCACTTTTTGCACTTGTGTTAGTGTTGAAAAACCACTTTTCGCACTTGTGTTGGTGCAGGGAACCACTTTTGCACTTGTATTAGTGTGGAAAAACCACTTTTTGCACTTGTGTTAGTGTTGAAAAACCACCTTTCGTACTTGTGTTAGTGTTGAAAAACCACTTTTCGCACTTGTGTTAGTGTTGAAAAACCACTTTTTGCACTTGTGTTGGTGCAGGAAACCACTTTTGCACTTGCATTAGTGTGGAAAAAACACTTTTTGCACTTGTGATAGTGTTGAAAAACCACTTTTCGCACTTGTGTTAGTGTTGAAAAACCACTTTTCGCACTTGTGTTGGTGCAGGAAACCACTTTTGCACTTGTATTAGTGTGGAAAACCACTTTTCGCACTTGTGTTAGTGTTGAAAAACCACTTTTCGCACTTGTGTTAGTGTTGAAAAACCACTTTTCGCACTTGTGTTGGTGCAGGAAACCACTTTTGCACTTGTAGTAGTGTGGAAAAACCACTTTTCGCACTTGTGTTAGTGTTGAAAAACCACTTTTCGCACTTGTGTTAGTGTTGAAAAACCACTTTTCGCACTTGTGTTAGTGTTGAAAAACCACTTTTCGCACTTGTGTTGGTGCAGGAAACCACTTTTGCACTTGTATTAGTGTGGAAAAACCACTTTTCGCACTTGTGTTAGTGTTGAAAACCACTTTTCGCACTTGTGTTAGTGTTGAAAAACCACTTTTCGCACTTGTGTTAGTGTTGAAAAACCACTTTTCGCACTTGTGTTAGTGTTGAAAAACCACTTTTCGCACTTGTGTTAGTGTTGAAAAACCACTTTTCACACTGTGTTAGTGTTGAAAAACCACTTTTCGCACTTGTGTTGGTGCAGGAAACCACTTTTGCACTTGTATTTGTGTGGAAAATACACTTTTCGCACTTGTGTTATTGTTGAAAAACCACTTTTCGCACTTGTGTTAGTGTTGAAAAACCACTTTTCGCACTTGTGTTGGTGCAGGAAACCACTTTTGCACTTGTATTAGTGTGGAAAAAACACTTTTTGCACTTGTGTTAGTGATGAAAAACCACTTTTCACACTTGTGTTTGTGTTGAAAAACCACTTTTCGCACTTGTGTTGGTGCAGGAAACCACTTTTGCACTTGTATTAGTGTGGAAAAAACACTTTTTGCACTTGTGGTAGTGTTGAAAACCACTTTTTGCACTTGTGTTAGTGTTGAAAAACCACTTTTCGCACTTGTGTTGGTGCAGGAAACCACTTTTGCACTTGTATTAGTGTGGAAAAACCACTTTTCGCACTTGTGTTAGTGTTGAAAAACCACTTTTCGCACTTGTGTTAGTGTTGAAAAACCACTTTTCGCACTTGTGTTGGTGCAGGAAACCATTTTTGCACTTGTATTAGTGTGGAAAAAACACTTTTTGCACTTGTGATAGTGTTGAAAAACCACTTTTCGCACTTGTGTTAGTATTGAAAAACCACTTTTCGCACTTTTGTTGGTGCAGGAAACCACTTTTGCACTTCTATTAGTGTGGAAAAAGCACTTTTCGCACTTGTGTTAGTGTTGAAAAACCACTTTCGCACTTGTGTTAGTGTTTAAAAACCACTTTTCGCACTTGTGTTAGTGTTGAAAAACCACTTTTTGCACTTGTGTTGGTGCAGGAAACCACTTTTGCACTTGTATTAGTTTGGAAAAAACACTTTTTGCACTTGTGATAGTGTTGAAAAACCACTTTTCGCACTTGTGTTAGTGTTGAAAAACCACTTTTTGCACTTGTGTTAGTGTTGAAAAACCACTTTTCGCACTTGTGTTGGTGCAGGGAACCACTTTTGTACTTGTATTAGTGTGGAAAAACCACTTTTTGCACTTGTGTTAGTGTTGAAAAACCACTTTTCGCACTTGTGTTAGTGTTGAAAACCACTTTTCGCACTTGTGTTAGTGTGGAAAAACCACTTTTCGCACTTGTGTTAGTGTTGAAAAACCACTTTTCGCACTTGTGTTAGTGTTGAAAAACCACTTTTTGCACTTGTGTTGGTGCAGGAAACCACTTTTGCACTTGTATTAGTGTGGAAAAAACACTTTTCGCACTTGTGTTAGTGTTGAAAACCACTTTTGCACATGCATTAGTGTGGAAAAAACACTTTTTGCACTTGTGATAGTGTTGAAAAACCACTTTTCGCACTTGTGTTAGTGTTGAAAAACCACTTTTCGCACTTGTGTTGGTGCAGGAAACCACTTTTGCACTTGTATTAGTGTGGAAAAACCACTTTTCGCACTTGTGTTAGTGTTGAAAAAACACTTTTCGCACTTGTGTTAGTGTTGAAAAACCACTTTTCGCACTTGTGTTGGTGCAGGAAACCACTTTTGCACTTGTATTAGTGTGGAAAAACCACTTTTCGCACTTGTGTTAGTGTTGAAAAACCACTTTTCGCACTTGTGTTAGTGTTGAAAAACCACTTTTCGCACTTGTGTTGGTGCAGGAAACCACTTTTGCACTTGTATTAGTGTGGAAAAAACACTTTTCGCACTTGTGTTAGTCTTGAAAACCACTTTTCGCACTTGTGTAAGTGTTGAAAAACCACTTTTCGCACTTGTGTTGGTGCAGGAAACCACTTTTGCACTTGTATTTGTGTGGAAAAAACACTTTTGGCACTTGTGTTAGTGTTGAAAAACCACTTTTCACACTTGTGTTAGTGTTGAAAAACCACTTTTCGCACTTGTGTTGGTGCAGGAAACCACTTTTGCACTTGTATTAGTGTGGAAAACCACTTTTCGCACTTTGCTAGTGTTGAACAACCACTTTTCGCACTTGTGTTAGTGTTGAAAAACCACTTTTCGCACTTGTGTTAGTGTTGAAAAACCACTTTTCGCACTTGTGTTGGTGAAGGAAACCACTTTTGCACTTGTATTAGTGTGGGAAAAACACTTTTTGCACTTGTGATAGTGTTGAAAAACCACTTTTCGCACTTGTGTTAGTATTGAAAAACCACTTTTCGCACTTGTGTTGGTGCAGGTAAACCACTTTTGCACTTGTATTAGTGTGGTAAAACCACTTTTCGCACTTGTGTTAGTGTTGAAAAACCACCTTTCGTACTTGTGTTAGTGTTGAAAAACCACTTTTCGCACTTGTGTTGGTGCAGGAAACCACTTTTGCACTTCTATTAGTGTGGAAAAAGCACTTTTCGCACTTGTGTTAGTGTTGAAAAACCACTTTTCGCACTTGTGTTAGTGTTTAAAAACCACTTTTCGCACTTGTGTTAGTGTTGAAAAACCACTTTTTGCACTTGTGTTGGTGCAGGAAACCACTTTTGCACTTGTATTAGTGTGGAAAAAACACTTTTTGCACTTGTGATAGTGTTGAAAAACCACTTTTCGCACTTGTGTTAGTGTTGAAAAACCACTTTTTGCACTTGTGTTAGTGTTGAAAAACCACTTTTCGCACTTGTGTTGGTGCAGGGAACCACTTTTGCACTTGTATTAGTGTGGAAAAACCACTTTTTGCACTTGTGTTAGTGTTGAAAAACCACTTTTCGCACTTGTGTTAGTGTTGAAAAACCACTTTTCGCACTTGTGTTAGTGTTGAAAAACCACTTTTCGCACTTGTGTTGGTGCAGGAAACCACTTTTGCACTTGCATTAGTGTGGAAAAACCACTTTTCGCACTTGTGTTAGTGTTGAAAAACCACTTTTCGCACTTGTGTTAGTGTTGAAAAACCACTTTTTGCACTTGTGTTGGTGCAGGAAACCACTTTTGCACTTGTATTAGTGTGGAAAAAACACTTTTCGCACTTGTGTTAGTGTTGAAGACCACTTTTCGCACTTGTGTTAGTGTTGAAAAACCACTTTTCGCACTTGTGTTAGTGTTGAAAAACCACTTTTCGCACTTGTGTTAGTGTTGAAAACCACTTTTCGCACTTGTGTTAGTGTGGAAAAACCACTTTTCGCACTTGTGTTAGTGTTGAAAAACCACTTTTCGCACTTGTGTTAGTGTTGAAAACCCACTTTTCGCACTTGTGTTGGTGCAGGAAACCACTTTTGCACTTGTATTAGTGTGGAAAACCACTTTTCGCACTTTGTTAGTGTTGAACAACCACTTTTCGCACTTGTGTTAGTGTTGAAAAACCACTTTTCGCACTTGTGTTAGTGTTGAAAAACCACTTTTCGCACTTGTGTTAGTGTTGAAAAACCACTTTTCGCACTTGTGTTGGTGCAGGAAACCACTTTTGCACTTGTATTAGTGTGGAAAAACCACTTTTCGCACTTGTGTTAGTGTTGAAAAATCACTTTTCGCACTTGTGTTGGTGCAGGAAACCACTTTTGCACTTGTAGTAGTGTGGAAAAACCACTTTTCGCACTTGTGTTAGTGTTGAAAAACCACTTTTCGCACTTGTGTTAGTGTTGAAAAACCACTTTTCGCACTTGTGTTCGTGTTGAAAAACCACTTTTCGCACTTGTGTTGGTGCAGGAAACCACTTTTGCACTTGTATTAGTGTGGAAAAAACACTTTTCGCACTTGTGTTAGTGTTGAAAACCACTTTTCGCACTTGTGTTAGTGTTGAAAAACCACTTTTCGCACTTGTGTTAGTGTTGAAAAACCACTTTTCGCACTTGTGTTAGTGTTGAAAAACCACTTTTCGCACTTGTGTTAGTGTTGAAAAACCACTTTTCACACTTGTGTTAGTGTTGAAAAACCACTTTTCGCACTTGTGTTGGTGCAGGAAACCACTTTTGCACTTGTATTTGTGTGGAAAATACACTTTTCGCACTTGTGTTATTGTTGAAAAACCACTTTTCGCACTTGTGTTAGTGTTGAAAAACCACTTTTCGCACTTGTGTTGGTGCAGGAAACCACTTTTGCACTTGTATTAGTGTGGAAAAACCACATTTTGCACTTGTGTTAGTGATGAAAAACCACTTTTCGCACTTGTGTTTGTGTTGAAAAACCACTTTTCGCACTTGTGTTGGTGCAGGAAACCACTTTTGCACTTGTATTAGTGTGGAAAAAACACTTTTTGCACTTGTGGTAGTGTTGAAAAACCACTTTTTGCACTTGTGTTAGTGTTGAAAAACCACTTTTCGCACTTGTGTTGGTGCAGGAAACCACTTTTGCACTTGTATTAGTGTGGAAAAACCACTTTTCGCACTTGTGTTAGTGTTGAAAAACCACTTTTCGCACTTGTGTTAGTGTTGAAAAACCACTTTTCGCACTTGTGTTGGTGCAGGAAACCACTTTTGCACTTGTATTAGTGTGGAAAAAACACTTTTTGCACTTGTGATAGTGTTGAAAAACCACTTTTCGCACTTGTGTTAGTATTGAAAAACCACTTTTCGCACTTTTGTTGGTGCAGGAAACCACTTTTGCACTTCTATTAGTGTGGAAAAAGCACTTTTCACACTTGTGTTAGTGTTGAAAAACCACTTTTCGCACTTGTGTTAGTGTTTAAAAACCACTTTTTGCACTTGTGTTAGTGTTGAAAAACCACTTTTTGCACTTGTGTTAGTGTTGAAAAACCACTTTTCGCACTTGTGTTGGTGCAGGAAACCACTTTTGCACTTGTATTAGTGTGGAAAAAACACTTTTTGCACTTGTGATAGTGTTGAAAAACCACTTTTCGCACTTGTGTTAGTATTGAAAAACCACTTTTCGCACTTGTGTTGGTGCAGGTAAACCACTTTTGCACTTGTTTTAGTGTGGAAAAACCACTTTTCGCACTTGTGTTAGTGTTGAAAAACCACTTTTCGCACTTGTGTTAGTGTTGAAAAACCACCTTTCGTACTTGTGTTAGTGTTGAAAAACCACTTTTTGCACTTGTGTTAGTGTTGAAAAACCACTTTTTGCACTTGTGTTGGTGCAGGAAACCACTTTTGCACTTGCATTAGTGTGGAAAAAACACTTTTTGCACTTGTGATAGTGTTGAAAAACCACTTTTCGCACTTGTGTTAGTGTTGAAAAACCACTTTTCGCACTTGTGTTGGTGCAGGAAACCACTTTTGCACTTGTATTAGTGTGGAAAAACCACTTTTCGCACTTGTGTTAGTGTTGAAAAACCACTTTTCGCACTTGTGTTAGTGTTGAAAACCACTTTTCGCACTTGTGTTGGTGCAGGAAACCAGTTTTGCACTTGTAGTAGTGTGGAAAAACCACTTTTCGCACTTGTGTTAGTGTTGAAAAACCACTTTTCGCACTTGTGTTAGTGTTGAAAAACCACTTTTCGCACTTGTGTTAGTGTTGAAAAACCACTTTTCGCACTTGTGTTGGTGCAGGAAACCACTTTTGCACTTGTATTAGTGTGGAAAAAACACTTTTCGCACTTGTGTTAGTGTTGAAAACCACTTTTCGCACTTGTGTTAGTGTTGAAAAACCACTTTTCGCACTTGTGTTAGTGTTGAAAAACCACTTTTCGCACTTGTGTTAGTGTTGAAAAACCACTTTTGCACTTGTATTTGTGTGGAAAATACACTTTTCGCACTTGTGTTAGTGTTGAAAAACCACTTTCCACACTTGTGTTAGTGTTGAAAAACCACTTTTCGCACTTGTGTTAGTGTTAAAAACCACTTTTCGCACTTGTGTTAGTGTTGAAAAACCACTTTTTGCACTTGTGTTGGTGCAGGAAACCACTTTTGCACTTGTATAGTGTGGAAAAAACACTTTTTGCACTTGTGATAGTGTTGAAAAACCACTTTTCGCACTTGTGTTAGTGTTGAAAAACCACTTTTTGCACTTGTGTTAGTGTTGAAAACCACTTTTCGCACTTGTGTTGGTGCAGGGAACCACTTTGCACTTGTATTAGTGTGGAAAAACCACTTTTGCACTTGTGTTAGTGTTGAAAAACCACCTTTCGTACTTGTGTTAGTGTTGAAAAACCACTTTTCGCACTTGTGTTAGTGTTGAAAAACCACTTTTTGCACTTGTGTTGGTGCAGGAAACCACTTTTGCACTTGCATTAGTGTGGAAAAAACACTTTTTGCACTTGTGATAGTGTTGAAAAACCACTTTTCGCACTTGTGTTAGTGTTGAAAAACCACTTTTCGCACTTGTGTTGGTGCAGGAAACCACTTTTGCACTTGTATTAGTGTGGAAAACCACTTTTTCGCACTTGTGTTAGTGTTGAAAAACCACTTTTCGCACTTGTGTTAGTGTTGAAAAACCACTTTTCGCACTTGTGTTGGTGCAGGAAACCACTTTTGCACTTGTAGTAGTGTGGAAAAACCACTTTTCGCACTTGTGTTAGTGTTGAAAAACCACTTTTCGCACTTGTGTTCGTGTTGAAAAAACCACTTTTCGCACTTGTGTTAGTGTTGAAAAACCACTTTTCGCACTTGTGTTGGTGCAGGAAACCACTTTTGCACTTGTATTAGTGTGGAAAAAACACTTTTCGCACTTGTGTTAGTGTTGAAAACCACTTTTCGCACTTGTGTTAGTGTTGAAAACCACTTTTCGCACTTGTGTTAGTGTTGAAAAACCACTTTTCGCACTTGTGTTAGTGTTGAAAAAACCACTTTTCGCACTTGTGTTAGTGTTGAAAAACCACTTTTCACACTGTGTTAGTGTTGAAAAACCACTTTTCGCACTTGTGTTGGTGCAGGAAACCACTTTTGCACTTGTATTTGTGTGGAAAATACACTTTTCGCACTTGTGTTATTGTTGAAAAACCACTTTTCGCACTTGTGTTAGTGTTGAAAAACCACTTTCGCACTTGTGTTGGTGCAGGAAACCACTTTTGCACTTGTATTAGTGTGGAAAAAACACTTTTTGCACTTGTGTTAGTGATGAAAAACCACTTTTCACACTTGTGTTTGTGTTGAAAAACCACTTTTCGCACTTGTGTTGTGCAGGAAACCACTTTTGCACTTGTATTAGTGTGGAAAAAACACTTTTTGCACTTGTGGTAGTGTTGAAAAACCACTTTTTGCACTTGTGTTAGTGTTGAAAAACCACTTTTCGCACTTGTGTTGGTGCAGGAAACCACTTTTGCACTTGTATTAGTGTGGAAAAACCACTTTTCGCACTTGTGTTAGTGTTGAAAAACCACTTTTCGCACTTGTGTTAGTGTTGAAAAACCACTTTTCGCACTTGTGTTGGTGCAGGAAACCATTTTTGCACTTGTATTAGTGTGGAAAAAACACTTTTTGCACTTGTGATAGTGTTGAAAAACCACTTTTCGCACTTGTGTTAGTATTGAAAAACCACTTTTCGCACTTTTGTTGGTGCAGGAAACCACTTTTGCACTTCTATTAGTGTGGAAAAAGCACTTTTCGCACTTGTGTTAGTGTTGAAAAACCACTTTCGCACTTGTGTTAGTGTTTAAAAACCACTTTTCGCACTTGTGTTAGTGTTGAAAAACCACTTTTTGCACTTGTGTTGGTGCAGGAAACCACTTTTGCACTTGTATTAGTTTGGAAAAAACACTTTTTGCACTTGTGATAGTGTTGAAAAACCACTTTTCGCACTTGTGTTAGTGTTGAAAAACCACTTTTTGCACTTGTGTTAGTGTTGAAAAACCACTTTTCGCACTTGTGTTGGTGCAGGGAACCACTTTTGTACTTGTATTAGTGTGGAAAAAACCACTTTTTGCACTTGTGTTAGTGTTGAAAAACCACTTTTCGCACTTGTGTTAGTGTTGAAAACCACTTTTCGCACTTGTGTTAGTGTGGAAAAACCACTTTCGCACTTGTGTTAGTGTTGAAAAACCACTTTTCGCACTTGTGTTAGTGTTGAAAAACCACTTTTTGCACTTGTGTTGGTGCAGGAAACCACTTTTGCACTTGTATTAGTGTGGAAAAAACACTTTTCGCACTTGTGTTAGTGTTGAAAACCACTTTTGCACATGCATTAGTGTGGAAAAAACACTTTTTGCACTTGTGATAGTGTTGAAAAACCACTTTTCGCACTTGTGTTAGTGTTGAAAAACCACTTTTCGCACTTGTGTTGGTGCAGGAAACCACTTTTGCACTTGTATTAGTGTGGAAAAACCACTTTTCGCACTTGTGTTAGTGTTGAAAAAACACTTTTCGCACTTGTGTTAGTGTTGAAAAACCACTTTTCGCACTTGTGTTGGTGCAGGAAACCACTTTTGCACTTGTATTAGTGTGGAAAAACCACTTTTCGCACTTGTGTTAGTGTTGAAAAACCACTTTTCGCACTTGTGTTAGTGTTGAAAAACCACTTTTCGCACTTGTGTTGGTGCAGGAAACCACTTTTGCACTTGTATTAGTGTGGAAAAAACACTTTTCGCACTTGTGTTAGTCTTGAAAACCACTTTTCGCACTTGTGTAAGTGTTGAAAAACCACTTTTCGCACTTGTGTTGGTGCAGGAAACCACTTTTGCACTTGTATTTGTGTGGAAAAAACACTTTTGGCACTTGTGTTAGTGTTGAAAAACCACTTTTCACACTTGTGTTAGTGTTGAAAAACCACTTTTCGCACTTGTGTTGGTGCAGGAAACCACTTTTGCACTTGTATTAGTGTGGAAAACCACTTTTCGCACTTTGCTAGTGTTGAACAACCACTTTTCGCACTTGTGTTAGTGTTGAAAAACCACTTTTCGCACTTGTGTTAGTGTTGAAAAACCACTTTTCGCACTTGTGTTGGTGAAGGAAACCACTTTTGCACTTGTATTAGTGTGGGAAAAACACTTTTTGCACTTGTGATAGTGTTGAAAAACCACTTTTCGCACTTGTGTTAGTATTGAAAAACCACTTTTCGCACTTGTGTTGGTGCAGGTAAACCACTTTTGCACTTGTATTAGTGTGGTAAAACCACTTTTCGCACTTGTGTTAGTGTTGAAAAACCACCTTTCGTACTTGTGTTAGTGTTGAAAAACCACTTTTCGCACTTGTGTTGGTGCAGGAAACCACTTTTGCACTTCTATTAGTGTGGAAAAAGCACTTTTCGCACTTGTGTTAGTGTTGAAAAACCACTTTTCGCACTTGTGTTAGTGTTTAAAAACCACTTTTCGCACTTGTGTTAGTGTTGAAAAACCACTTTTTGCACTTGTGTTGGTGCAGGAAACCACTTTTGCACTTGTATTAGTGTGGAAAAAACACTTTTTGCACTTGTGATAGTGTTGAAAAACCACTTTTTGCACTTGTGTTAGTGTTGAAAAACCACTTTTCGCACTTGTGTTGGTGCAGGAAACCACTTTTGCACTTGTATTAGTGTGGAAAAACCACTTTTCGCACTTGTGTTAGTGTTGAAAAACCACTTTTCGCACTTGTGTTAGTGTTGAAAAACCACTTTTCGCACTTGTGTTGGTGCAGGAAACCACTTTTGCACTTGTATTAGTGTGGAAAAAACACTTTTTGCACTTGTGATAGTGTTGAAAAACCACTTTTCGCACTTGTGTTAGTATTGAAAAACCACTTTTCGCACTTTTGTTGGTGCAGGAAACCACTTTTGCACTTCTATTAGTGTGGAAAAAGCACTTTTCACACTTGTGTTAGTGTTGAAAAACCACTTTTCGCACTTGTGTTAGTGTTTAAAAACCACTTTTTGCACTTGTGTTAGTGTTGAAAAACCACTTTTTGCACTTGTGTTAGTGTTGAAAAACCACTTTTCGCACTTGTGTTGGTGCAGGAAACCACTTTTGCACTTGTATTAGTGTGGAAAAAACACTTTTTGCACTTGTGATAGTGTTGAAAAACCACTTTTCGCACTTGTGTTAGTATTGAAAAACCACTTTTCGCACTTGTGTTGGTGCAGGTAAACCACTTTTGCACTTGTTTTAGTGTGGAAAACCACTTTTCGCACTTGTGTTAGTGTTGAAAAACCACTTTTCGCACTTGTGTTAGTGTTGAAAAACCACCTTTCGTACTTGTGTTAGTGTTGAAAAACCACTTTTTGCACTTGTGTTAGTGTTGAAAAACCACTTTTTGCACTTGTGTTGGTGCAGGAAACCACTTTTGCACTTGCATTAGTGTGGAAAAAACACTTTTTGCACTTGTGATAGTGTTGAAAAACCACTTTTCGCACTTGTGTTAGTGTTGAAAAACCACTTTTCGCACTTGTGTTGGTGCAGGAAACCACTTTTGCACTTGTATTAGTGTGGAAAAACCACTTTTCGCACTTGTGTTAGTGTTGAAAAACCACTTTTCGCACTTGTGTTAGTGTTGAAAAACCACTTTTCGCACTTGTGTTGGTGCAGGAAACCAGTTTTGCACTTGTAGTAGTGTGGAAAAACCACTTTTCGCACTTGTGTTAGTGTTGAAAAACCACTTTTCGCACTTGTGTTAGTGTTGAAAAACCACTTTTCGCACTTGTGTTAGTGTTGAAAAACCACTTTTCGCACTTGTGTTGGTGCAGGAAACCACTTTTGCACTTGTATTAGTGTGGAAAAAACACTTTTCGCACTTGTGTTAGTGTTGAAAACCACTTTTCGCACTTGTGTTAGTGTTGAAAAACCACTTTTCGCACTTGTGTTAGTGTTGAAAAACCACTTTTCGCACTTGTGTTAGTGTTGAAAAACCACTTTTGCACTTGTATTTGTGTGGAAAATACACTTTTCGCACTTGTGTTAGTGTTGAAAAACCACTTTCCACACTTGTGTTAGTGTTGAAAAACCACTTTTCGCACTTGTGTTGGTGCAGGAAACCACTTTTGCACTTGTATTTGTGTGGAAAATACACTTTTCGCACTTGTGTTATTGTTGAAAAACCACTTTTCGCACTTGTGTTAGTGTTGAAAAACCACTTTTCGCACTTGTGTTGGTGCAGGAAACCACTTTTGCACTTGTATTAGTGTGGAAAAACCACTTTTTGCACTTGTGTTAGTGATGAAAAACCACTTTTCGCACTTGTGTTTGTGTTGAAAAACCACTTTTCGCACTTGTGTTGGTGCAGGAAACCACTTTTGCACTTGTATTAGTGTGTAAAAACCACTTTTCGCACTTGTGTTAGTGTTGAAAAACCACTTTTCGCACTTGTGTTAGTGTTGAAAAACCACTTTTCGCACTTGTGTTGGTGCAGGAAACCACTTTTGCACTTGTATTAGTGTGGAAAAAACACTTTTTGCACTTGTGATAGTGTTGAAAAACCACTTTTCGCACTTGTGTTAGTGTTGAAAAACCACTTTTCGCACTTGTGTTGGTGCAGGAAACCACTCTTGCACTTCTATTAGTGTGGAAAAAGCACTTTTCGCACTTGTGTTAGTGTTGAAAAACCACTTTTCGCACTTGTGTTAGTGTTTAAAAACCACTTTTCGCACTTGTGTTAGTGTTGAAAAACCACTTTTTGCACTTGTGTTGGTGCAGGAAACCACTTTTGCACTTGTATTAGTGTGGAAAAAACACTTTTTGCACTTGTGATAGTGTTGAAAAACCACTTTTCGCACTTGTGTTAGTGTTGAAAAACCACTTTTTGCACTTGTGTTAGTGTTGAAAAACCACTTTTCGCACTTGTGTTGGTGCAGGGAACCACTTTTGCACTTGTATTAGTGTGGAAAAACCACTTTTTGCACTTGTGTTAGTGTTGAAAAACCACCTTTCGTACTTGTGTTAGTGTTGAAAAACCACTTTTCGCACTTGTGTTAGTGTTGAAAAACCACTTTTTGCACTTGTGTTGGTGCAGGAAACCACTTTTGCACTTGCATTAGTGTGGAAAAAATACTTTTTGCACTTGTGATAGTGTTGAAAAACCACTTTTCGCACTTGTGTTAGTGTTGAAAAACCACTTTTCGCACTTGTGTTGGTGCAGGAAACCACTTTTGCACTTGTATTAGTGTGGAAAACCACTTTTCGCACTTGTGTTAGTGTTGAAAAACCACTTTTCGCACTTGTGTTAGTGTTGAAAAACCACTTTTCGCACTTGTGTTGGTGCAGGAAACCACTTTTGCACTTGTAGTAGTGTGGAAAAACCACTTTTCGCACTTGTGTTAGTGTTGAAAAACCACTTTTCGCACTTGTGTTCGTGTTGAAAAACCACTTTTCGCACTTGTGTTGGTGCAGGAAACCACTTTTGCACTTGTATTAGTGTGGAAAAAACACTTTTCGCACTTGTGTTAGTGTTGAAAACCACTTTTCGCACTTGTGTTAGTGTTGAAAAACCACTTTTCGCACTTGTGTTAGTGTTGAAAAACCACTTTTCGCACTTGTGTTAGTGTTGAAAAACCACTTTTCGCACTTGTGTTAGTGTTGAAAAACCACTTTTCACACTGTGTTAGTGTTGAAAAACCACTTTTCGCACTTGTGTTGGTGCAGGAAACCACTTTTGCACTTGTATTTGTGTGGAAAATACACTTTTCGCACTTGTGTTATTGTTGAAAAACCACTTTTCGCACTTGTGTTAGTGTTGAAAAACCACTTTTCGCACTTGTGTTGGTGCAGGAAACCACTTTTGCACTTGTATTAGTGTGGAAAAAACACTTTTTGCACTTGTGTTAGTGATGAAAAACCACTTTTCACACTTGTGTTTGTGTTGAAAAACCACTTTTCGCACTTGTGTTGGTGCAGGAAACCACTTTTGCACTTGTATTAGTGTGGAAAAAACACTTTTTGCACTTGTGGTAGTGTTGAAAAACCACTTTTTGCACTTGTGTTAGTGTTGAAAAACCACTTTTCGCACTTGTGTTGGTGCAGGAAACCACTTTTGCACTTGTATTAGTGTGGAAAAACCACTTTTCGCACTTGTGTTAGTGTTGAAAAACCACTTTTCGCACTTGTGTTAGTGTTGAAAAACCACTTTTCGCACTTGTGTTGGTGCAGGAAACCATTTTTGCACTTGTATTAGTGTGGAAAAAACACTTTTTGCACTTGTGATAGTGTTGAAAAACCACTTTTCGCACTTGTGTTAGTATTGAAAAACCACTTTTCGCACTTTTGTTGGTGCAGGAAACCACTTTTGCACTTCTATTAGTGTGGAAAAAGCACTTTTCGCACTTGTGTTAGTGTTGAAAAACCACTTTCGCACTTGTGTTAGTGTTTAAAAACCACTTTTCGCACTTGTGTTAGTGTTGAAAAACCACTTTTTGCACTTGTGTTGGTGCAGGAAACCACTTTTGCACTTGTATTAGTTTGGAAAAAACACTTTTTGCACTTGTGATAGTGTTGAAAAACCACTTTTCGCACTTGTGTTAGTGTTGAAAAACCACTTTTTGCACTTGTGTTAGTGTTGAAAAACCACTTTTCGCACTTGTGTTGGTGCAGGGAACCACTTTTGTACTTGTATTAGTGTGGAAAAACCACTTTTTGCACTTGTGTTAGTGTTGAAAAACCACTTTTCGCACTTGTGTTAGTGTTGAAAACCACTTTTCGCACTTGTGTTAGTGTGGAAAAACCACTTTTCGCACTTGTGTTAGTGTTGAAAAACCACTTTTCGCACTTGTGTTAGTGTTGAAAAACCACTTTTTGCACTTGTGTTGGTGCAGGAAACCACTTTTGCACTTGTATTAGTGTGGAAAAAACACTTTTCGCACTTGTGTTAGTGTTGAAAACCACTTTTGCACATGCATTAGTGTGGAAAAAACACTTTTTGCACTTGTGATAGTGTTGAAAAACCACTTTTCGCACTTGTGTTAGTGTTGAAAAACCACTTTTCGCACTTGTGTTGGTGCAGGAAACCACTTTTGCACTTGTATTAGTGTGGAAAAACCACTTTTCGCACTTGTGTTAGTGTTGAAAAAACACTTTTCGCACTTGTGTTAGTGTTGAAAAACCACTTTTCGCACTTGTGTTGGTGCAGGAAACCACTTTTGCACTTGTATTAGTGTGGAAAAACCACTTTTCGCACTTGTGTTAGTGTTGAAAAACCACTTTTCGCACTTGTGTTAGTGTTGAAAAACCACTTTTCGCACTTGTGTTGGTGCAGGAAACCACTTTTGCACTTGTATTAGTGTGGAAAAAACACTTTTCGCACTTGTGTTAGTCTTGAAAACCACTTTTCGCACTTGTGTAAGTGTTGAAAAACCACTTTTCGCACTTGTGTTGGTGCAGGAAACCACTTTTGCACTTGTATTTGTGTGGAAAAAACACTTTTGGCACTTGTGTTAGTGTTGAAAAACCACTTTTCACACTTGTGTTAGTGTTGAAAAACCACTTTTCGCACTTGTGTTGGTGCAGGAAACCACTTTTGCACTTGTATTAGTGTGGAAAACCACTTTTCGCACTTTGCTAGTGTTGAACAACCACTTTTCGCACTTGTGTTAGTGTTGAAAAACCACTTTTCGCACTTGTGTTAGTGTTGAAAAACCACTTTTCGCACTTGTGTTGGTGAAGGAAACCACTTTTGCACTTGTATTAGTGTGGGAAAAACACTTTTTGCACTTGTGATAGTGTTGAAAAACCACTTTTCGCACTTGTGTTAGTATTGAAAAACCACTTTTCGCACTTGTGTTGGTGCAGGTAAACCACTTTTGCACTTGTATTAGTGTGGTAAAACCACTTTTCGCACTTGTGTTAGTGTTGAAAAACCACCTTTCGTACTTGTGTTAGTGTTGAAAAACCACTTTTCGCACTTGTGTTGGTGCAGGAAACCACTTTTGCACTTCTATTAGTGTGGAAAAAGCACTTTTCGCACTTGTGTTAGTGTTGAAAAACCACTTTTCGCACTTGTGTTAGTGTTTAAAAACCACTTTTCGCACTTGTGTTAGTGTTGAAAAACCACTTTTTGCACTTGTGTTGGTGCAGGAAACCACTTTTGCACTTGTATTAGTGTGGAAAAAACACTTTTTGCACTTGTGATAGTGTTGAAAAACCACTTTTCGCACTTGTGTTAGTGTTGAAAAACCACTTTTTGCACTTGTGTTAGTGTTGAAAAACCACTTTTCGCACTTGTGTTGGTGCAGGGAACCACTTTTGCACTTGTATTAGTGTGGAAAAACCACTTTTTGCACTTGTGTTAGTGTTGAAAAACCACTTTTCGCACTTGTGTTAGTGTTGAAAAACCACTTTTCGCACTTGTGTTAGTGTTGAAAAACCACTTTTCGCACTTGTGTTGGTGCAGGAAACCACTTTTGCACTTGCATTAGTGTGGAAAAACCACTTTTCGCACTTGTGTTAGTGTTGAAAAACCACTTTTCGCACTTGTGTTAGTGTTGAAAAACCACTTTTTGCACTTGTGTTGGTGCAGGAAACCACTTTTGCACTTGTATTAGTGTGGAAAAAACACTTTTCGCACTTGTGTTAGTGTTGAAAACCACTTTTCGCACTTGTGTTAGTGTTGAAAAACCACTTTTCGCACTTGTGTTAGTGTGGAAAAACCACTTTTCGCACTTGTGTTAGTTTTGAAAACCACTTTTCGCACTTGTGTTAGTGTGGAAAAACCACTTTTCGCACTTGTGTTAGTGTTGAAAAACCACTTTTCGCACTTGTGTTAGTGTTGAAAACCCACTTTTCGCACTTGTGTTGGTGCAGGAAACCACTTTTGCACTTGTATTAGTGTGGAAAACCACTTTTCGCACTTTGTTAGTGTTGAACAACCACTTTTCGCACTTGTGTTAGTGTTGAAAAACCACTTTTCGCACTTGTGTTAGTGTTGAAAAACCACTTTTCGCACTTGTGTTAGTGTTGAAAAACCACTTTTCGCACTTGTGTTGGTGCAGGAAACCACTTTTGCACATGTATTAGTGTGGAAAAACCACTTTTCGCACTTGTGTTAGTGTTGAAAAACCACTTTTCGCACTTGTGTTGGTGCAGGAAACCACTTTTGCACTTGTAGTAGTGTGGAAAAACCACTTTTCGCACTTGTGTTAGTGTTGAAAAACCACTTTTCGCACTTGTGTTAGTGTTGAAAAACCACTTTTCGCACTTGTGTTCGTGTTGAAAAACCACTTTTCGCACTTGTGTTGGTGCAGGAAACCACTTTTGCACTTGTATTAGTGTGGAAAAAACACTTTTCGCACTTGTGTTAGTGTTGAAAACCACTTTTCGCACTTGTGTTAGTGTTGAAAAACCACTTTTCGCACTTGTGTTAGTGTTGAAAAACCACTTTTCGCACTTGTGTTAGTGTTGAAAAACCACTTTTCACACTTGTGTTAGTGTTGAAAAACCACTTTTCGCACTTGTGTTGGTGCAGGAAACCACTTTTGCACTTGTATTTGTGTGGAAAATACACTTTTCGCACTTGTGTTAGTGTTGAAAAACCACTTTTCGCACTTGTGTTGGTGCAGGAAACCACTTTTGCACTTGTATTAGTGTGGAAAAACCACTTTTTGCACTTGTGTTAGTGATGAAAAACCACTTTTCGCACTTGTGTTTGTGTTGAAAAACCACTTTTCGCACTTGTGTTGGTGCAGGAAACCACTTTTGCACTTGTATTAGTGTGGAAAAAACACTTTTTGCACTTGTGGTAGTGTTGAAAAACCACTTTTTGCACTTGTGTTAGTGTTGAAAAACCACTTTTCGCACTTGTGTTGGTGCAGGAAACCACTTTTGCACTTGTATTAGTGTGGAAAAACCACTTTTCGCACTTGTGTTAGTGTTGAAAAACCACTTTTCGCACTTGTGTTAGTGTTGAAAAACCACTTTTCGCACTTGTGTTGGTGCAGGAAACCACTTTTGCACTTGTATTAGTGTGGAAAAAACACTTTTTGCACTTGTGATAGTGTTGAAAAACCACTTTTCGCACTTGTGTTAGTATTGAAAAACCACTTTTCGCACTTTTGTTGGTGCAGGAAACCACTTTTGCACTTCTATTAGTGTGGAAAAAGCACTTTTCACACTTGTGTTAGTGTTGAAAAACCACTTTTCGCACTTGTGTTAGTGTTTAAAAACCACTTTTTGCACTTGTGTTAGTGTTGAAAAACCACTTTTTGCACTTGTGTTGGTGCAGGAAACCACTTTTGCACTTGTATTAGTGTGGAAAAAACACTTTTTGCACTTGTGATAGTGTTGAAAAACCACTTTTCGCACTTGTGTTAGTGTTGAAAAACCACTTTTTGCACTTGTGTTAGTGTTGAAAAACCACTTTTCGCACTTGTGTTGGTGCAGGGAACCATTTTTGCACTTGTATTAGTGTGGAAAAACCACTTTTTGCACTTGTGTTAGTGTTGAAAAACCACTTTTCGCACTTGTGTTGGTGCAGGAAACCACTTTTGCACTTGTATTAGTGTGGAAAAACCACTTTTCGCAATTGTGTTAGTGTTGAAAAACCACTTTTTGCACTTGTGTTGGTGCAGGAAACCACTTTTGCACTTGTATTAGTGTGGAAAAAACACTTTTCGCACTTGTGTTAGTGTTGAAAACCACTTTTGCACATGCATTAGTGTGGAAAAAACACTTTTTGCACTTGTGATAGTGTTGAAAAACCACTTTTCGCACTTGTGTTAGTGTTGAAAAACCACTTTTCGCACTTGTGTTGGTGCAGGAAACCACTTTTGCACTTGTATTAGTGTGGAAAAACCACTTTTCGCACTTGTGTTAGTGTTGAAAAACCACTTTTCGCACTTGTGTTAGTGTTGAAAAACCACTTTTCGCACTTGTGTTGGTGCAGGAAACCACTTTTGCACTTGTATTAGTGTGGAAAAACCACTTTTCGCACTTGTGTTAGTGTTGAAAAACCACTTTTCGCACTTGTGTTAGTGTTGAAAAACCACTTTTCGCATTTGTGTTAGTGTTGAAAAACCACTTTTCGCACTTGTGTTGGTGCAGGAAACCACTTTTGCACTTGTATTAGTGTGGAAAAAACACTTTTCACACTTGTGTTAGTGTTGAAAACCACTTTTCGCACTTGTGTAAGTGTTGAAAAACCACTTTTCGCACTTGTGTTAGTGTTGAAAAACCACTTTTCACACTTGTGTTAGTGTTGAAAAACCACTTTTCGCACTTGTGTTGGTGCAGGAAACCACTTTTGCACATGTATTAGTGTGGAAAAAACACTTTTGGCACTTGTGTTAGTGTTGAAAAACCACTTTTCACACTTGTGTTAGTGTTGAAAAACCACTTTTCGCACTTGTGTTGGTGCAGGAAACCACTTTTGCACTTGTATTAGTGTGGAAAACCACTTTTCGCACTTTGTTAGTGTTGAACAACCACTTTTCGCACTTGTGTTAGTGTTGAAAAACCACTTTTCGCACTTGTGTTAGTGTTGAAAAAACACTTTTCGCACTTGTGTTGGTGCAGGAAACCACTTTTGCACTTGTATTAGTGTGGAAAAAACACTTTTTGCACTTGTGATAGTGTTGAAAAACCACTTTTCGCACTTGTGTTAGTATTGAAAAACCACTTTTCGCACTTGTGTTGGTGCAGGTAAACCACTTTTGCACTTGTTTTAGTGTGGAAAAACCACTTTTTGCACTTGTGTTAGTGTTGAAAAACCACTTTGCGCACTTGTGTTAGTGTTGAAAAACCACCTTTCGTACTTGTGTTAGTGTTGAAAAACCACTTTTTGCACTTGTGTTAGTGTTGAAAAACCACTTTTTGCACTTGTGTTGGTGCAGGAAACCACTTTTGCACTTGCATTAGTGTGGAAAAAACACTTTTTGCACTTGTGATAGTGTTGAAAAACCACTTTTCGCACTTGTGTTAGTGTTGAAAAACCACTTTTTGCACTTGTGTTAGTGTTGAAAAACCACTTTTCGCACTTGTGTTGGTGCAGGGAACCACTTTTGCACTTGTATTAGTGTGGAAAAACCACTTTTTGCACTTGTGTTAGTGTTGAAAAACCACTTTTCGCACTTGTGTTAGTGTTGAAAAACCACTTTTCGCACTTGTGTTAGTGTTGAAAAACCACTTTTCGCACTTGTGTTGGTGCAGGAAACCACTTTTGCACTTGCATTAGTGTGGAAAAACCACTTTTCGCACTTGTGTTAGTGTTGAAAAACCACTTTTCGCACTTGTGTTAGTGTTGAAAAACCACTTTTTGCACTTGTGTTGGTGCAGGAAACCACTTTTGCACTTGTATTAGTGTGGAAAAAACACTTTTCGCACTTGTGTTAGTGTTGAAAACCACTTTTCGCACTTGTGTTAGTGTTGAAAAACCACTTTTCGCACTTGTGTTAGTGTTGAAAAACCACTTTTCGCACTTGTGTTAGTGTTGAAAACCACTTTTCGCACTTGTGTTAGTGTGGAAAAACCACTTTTCGCACTTGTGTTAGTGTTGAAAAACCACTTTTCGCACTTGTGTTAGTGTTGAAAACCCACTTTTCGCACTTGTGTTGGTGCAGGAAACCACTTTTGCACTTGTATTAGTGTGGAAAACCACTTTTCGCACTTTGTTAGTGTTGAACAACCACTTTTCGCACTTGTGTTAGTGTTGAAAAACCACTTTTCGCACTTGTGTTAGTGTTGAAAAACCACTTTTCGCACTTGTGTTAGTGTTGAAAAACCACTTTTCGCACTTGTGTTGGTGCAGGAAACCACTTTTGCACATGTATTAGTGTGGAAAAACCACTTTTCGCACTTGTGTTAGTGTTGAAAAACCACTTTTCGCACTTGTGTTGGTGCAGGAAACCACTTTTGCACTTGTAGTAGTGTGGAAAAACCACTTTTCGCACTTGTGTTAGTGTTGAAAAACCACTTTTCGCACTTGTGTTAGTGTTGAAAAACCACTTTTCGCACTTGTGTTCGTGTTGAAAAACCACTTTTCGCACTTGTGTTGGTGCAGGAAACCACTTTTGCACTTGTATTAGTGTGGAAAAAACACTTTTCGCACTTGTGTTAGTGTTGAAAACCACTTTTCGCACTTGTGTTAGTGTTGAAAAACCACTTTTCGCACTTGTGTTAGTGTTGAAAAACCACTTTTCGCACTTGTGTTAGTGTTGAAAAACCACTTTTCGCACTTGTGTTAGTGTTGAAAAACCACTTTTCACACTTGTGTTAGTGTTGAAAAACCACTTTTCGCACTTGTGTTGGTGCAGGAAACCACTTTTGCACTTGTATTTGTGTGGAAAATACACTTTTCGCACTTGTGTTATTGTTGAAAAACCACTTTTCGCACTTGTGTTAGTGTTGAAAAACCACTTTTCGCACTTGTGTTGGTGCAGGAAACCACTTTTGCACTTGTATTAGTGTGGAAAAACCACTTTTTGCACTTGTGTTAGTGATGAAAAACCACTTTTCGCACTTGTGTTTGTGTTGAAAAACCACTTTTCGCACTTGTGTTGGTGCAGGAAACCACTTTTGCACTTGTATTAGTGTGGAAAAAACACTTTTTGCACTTGTGGTAGTGTTGAAAAACCACTTTTTGCACTTGTGTTAGTGTTGAAAAACCACTTTTCGCACTTGTGTTGGTGCAGGAAACCACTTTTGCACTTGTATTAGTGTGGAAAAACCACTTTTCGCACTTGTGTTAGTGTTGAAAAACCACTTTTCGCACTTGTGTTAGTGTTGAAAAACCACTTTTCGCACTTGTGTTGGTGCAGGAAACCACTTTTGCACTTGTATTAGTGTGGAAAAAACACTTTTTGCACTTGTGATAGTGTTGAAAAACCACTTTTCGCACTTGTGTTAGTATTGAAAAACCACTTTTCGCACTTTTGTTGGTGCAGGAAACCACTTTTGCACTTCTATTAGTGTGGAAAAAGCACTTTTCACACTTGTGTTAGTGTTGAAAAACCACTTTTCGCACTTGTGTTAGTGTTTAAAAACCACTTTTTGCACTTGTGTTAGTGTTGAAAAACCACTTTTTGCACTTGTGTTGGTGCAGGAAACCACTTTTGCACTTGTATTAGTGTGGAAAAAACACTTTTTGCACTTGTGATAGTGTTGAAAAACCACTTTTCGCACTTGTATTAGTGTGGAAAAACCACTTTTTGCACTTGTGTTAGTGTTGAAAAACCACTTTTCGCACTTGTGTTGGTGCAGGAAACCACTTTTGCACTTGTATTAGTGTGGAAAAACCACTTTTCGCAATTGTGTTAGTGTTGAAAAACCACTTTTTGCACTTGTGTTGGTGCAGGAAACCACTTTTGCACTTGTATTAGTGTGGAAAAAACACTTTTCGCACTTGTGTTAGTGTTGAAAACCACTTTTGCACATGCATTAGTGTGGAAAAAACACTTTTTGCACTTGTGATAGTGTTGAAAAACCACTTTTCGCACTTGTGTTAGTGTTGAAAAACCACTTTTCGCACTTGTGTTGGTGCAGGAAACCACTTTTGCACTTGTATTAGTGTGGAAAAACCACTTTTCGCACTTGTGTTAGTGTTGAAAAACCACTTTTCGCACTTGTGTTAGTGTTGAAAAACCACTTTTCGCACTTGTGTTGGTGCAGGAAACCACTTTTGCACTTGTATTAGTGTGGAAAAACCACTTTTCGCACTTGTGTTAGTGTTGAAAAACCACTTTTCGCACTTGTGTTAGTGTTGAAAAACCACTTTTCGCACTTGTGTTAGTGTTGAAAAACCACTTTTCGCACTTGTGTTGGTGCAGGAAACCACTTTTGCACTTGTATTAGTGTGGAAAAAACACTTTTCGCACTTGTGTTAGTGTTGAAAACCACTTTTCGCACTTGTGTAAGTGTTGAAAAACCACTTTTCGCACTTGTGTTAGTGTTGAAAAACCACTTTTCACACTTGTGTTAGTGTTGAAAAACCACTTTTCGCACTTGTGTTGGTGCAGGAAACCACTTTTGCACATGTATTAGTGTGGAAAAAACACTTTTGGCACTTGTGTTAGTGTTGAAAAACCACTTTTCACACTTGTGTTAGTGTTGAAAAACCACTTTTCGCACTTGTGTTGGTGCAGGAAACCACTTTTGCACTTGTATTAGTGTGGAAAACCACTTTTCGCACTTTGTTAGTGTTGAACAACCACTTTTCGCACTTGTGTTAGTGTTGAAAAACCACTTTTCGCACTTGTGTTAGTGTTGAAAAACCACTTTTCGCACTTGTGTTGGTGCAGGAAACCACTTTTGCACTTGTATTAGTGTGGAAAAAACACTTTTTGCACTTGTGATAGTGTTGAAAAACCACTTTTCGCACTTGTGTTAGTATTGAAAAACCACTTTTCGCACTTGTGTTGGTGCAGGTAAACCACTTTTGCACTTGTTTTAGTGTGGAAAAACCACTTTTTGCACTTGTGTTAGTGTTGAAAAACCACTTTGCGCACTTGTGTTAGTGTTGAAAAACCACCTTTCGTACTTGTGTTAGTGTTGAAAAACCACTTTTTGCACTTGTGTTAGTGTTGAAAAACCACTTTTTGCACTTGTGTTGGTGCAGGAAACCACTTTTGCACTTGCATTAGTGTGGAAAAAACACTTTTTGCACTTGTGATAGTGTTGAAAAACCACTTTTCGCACTTGTGTTAGTGTTGAAAAACCACTTTTCGCACTTGTGTTGGAGCAGGAAACCACTTTTGCACTTGTATTAGTGTGGAAAAACCACTTTTCGCACTTGTGTTAGTGTTGAAAAACCACTTTTCGCACTTGTGTTAGTGTTGAAAAACCACTTTTCGCACTTGTGTTGGTGCAGGAAACCAGTTTTGCACTTGTAGTAGTGTGGAAAAACCACTTTTCGCACTTGTGTTAGTGTTGAAAAACCACTTTTCGCACTTGTGTTAGTGTTGAAAAACCACTTTTCGCACTTGTGTTAGTGTTGAAAAACCACTTTTCGCACTTGTGTTGGTGCAGGAAACCACTTTTGCACTTGTATTAGTGTGGAAAAAACACTTTTTGCACTTGTGTTAGTGTTGAAAACCACTTTTCGCACTTGTGTTAGTGTTGAAAAACCACTTTTCGCACTTGTGTTAGTGTTGAAAAACCACTTTTCGCACTTGTGTTAGTGTTGAAAAACCACTTTTCGCACTTGTGTTAGTGTTGAAAAACCACTTTCCACACTTGTGTTAGTGTTGAAAAACCACTTTTCGCACTTGTGTTGGTGCAGGAAACCACTTTTGCACTTGTATTTGTGTGGAAAATACACTTTTCGCACTTGTGTTATTGTTGAAAAACCACTTTTCGCACTTGTGTTAGTGTTGAAAAACCACTTTTCGCACTTGTGTTGGTGCAGGAAACCACTTTTGCACTTGTATTAGTGTGGAAAAACCACTTTTTGCACTTGTGTTAGTGATGAAAAACCACTTTTCGCACTTGTGTTTGTGTTGAAAAACCACTTTTCGCACTTGTGTTGGTGCAGGAAACCACTTTTGCACTTGTATTAGTGTGGAAAAAACACTTTTTGCACTTGTGATAGTGTTGAAAAACCACTTTTTGCACTTGTGTTCGTGTTGAAAAACCACTTTTCGCACTTGTGTTGGTGCAGGAAACCACTTTTGCACTTGTATTAGTGTGGAAAAACCACTTTTCGCACTTGTGTTAGTGTTGAAAAACCACTTTTCGCACTTGTGTTAGTGTTGAAAAACCACTTTTCGCACTTGTGTTAGTGTTGAAAAACCACTTTTCGCACTTGTGTTGGTGCAGGAAACCACTTTTGCACTTGTATTAGTGTGGAAAAAACACTTTTTGCACTTGTGATAGTGTTGAAAAACCACTTTTCGCAATTGTGTTAGTATTGAAAAACCACTTTTCGCACTTGTGTTGGTGCAGGTAAACCACTTTTGCACTTGTATTAGTGTGGAAAAACCACTTTTCGCACTTGTGTTAGTGTTGAAAAACCACCTTTCATACTTGTGTTAGTGTTGAAAAACCACTTTTCGCACTTGTGTTAGTGTTGAAAAACCACTTTTTGCACTTGTGTTGGTGCAGGAAACCACTTTTGCACTTGCATTAGTGTGGAAAAAACACTTTTTGCACTTGTGATAGTGTTGAAAAACCACTTTTCGCACTTGTGTTAGTGTTGAAAAACCACTTTTCGCACTTGTGTTGGTGCAGGAAACCACTTTTGCACTTGTATTAGTGTGGAAAAACCACTTTTCGCACTTGTGTTAGTGTTGAAAAACCACTTTTCGCACTTGTGTTAGTGTTGAAAAACCACTTTTCGCACTTGTGTTGGTGCAGGAAACCACTTTTGCACTTGTAGTAGTGTGGAAAAACCACTTTTCGCACTTGTGTTAGTGTTGAAAAACCACTTTTTGCACTTGTGTTAGTGTTGAAAAACCACTTTTCGCACTTGTGTTAGTGTTGAAAAACCACTTTTCGCACTTGTGTTGGTGCAGGAAACCACTTTTGCACTTGTATTAGTGTGGAAAAAACACTTTTCGCACTTGTGTTAGTGTTGAAAACCACTTTTCGCACTTGTGTTAGTGTTGAAAAACAACTTTTCTCACTTGTGTTAGTGTTGAAAAACCACTTTTCGCACTTGTGTTAGTGTTGAAAAACCACTTTTCGCACTTGTGTTAGTGTTGAAAAACCACTTTCCACACTTGTGTTAGTGTTGAAAAACCACTTTTCGCACTTGTGTTGGTGCAGGAAACCACTTTTGCACTTGTATTTGTGTGGAAAATACACTTTTCGCACTTGTGTTATTGTTGAAAAACCACTTTTCGCACTTGTGTTAGTGTTGAAAAACCACTTTTCGCACTTGTGTTGGTGCAGGAAACCACTTTTGCACTTGTATTAGTGTGGAAAAACCACTTTTTGCACTTGTGTTAGTGATGAAAAACCACTTTTCGCACTTGTGTTTGTGTTGAAAAACCACTTTTCGCACTTGTGTTGGTGCAGGAAACCACTTTTGCACTTGTATTAGTGTGGAAAAACCACTTTTCGCACTTGTGTTAGTGTTGAAAAACCACTTTTCGCACTTGTGTTAGTGTTGAAAAACCACTTTTCGCACTTGTGTTAGTGTTGAAAAACCACTTTTCGCACTTGTGTTGGTGCAGGAAACCACTTTTGCACTTGTATTAGTGTGGAAAAAACACTTTTTGCACTTGTGATAGTGTTGAAAAACCACTTTTCGCAATTGTGTTAGTATTGAAAAACCACTTTTCGCACTTGTGTTGGTGCAGGTAAACCACTTTTGCACTTGTATTAGTGTGGAAAAACCACTTTTCGCACTTGTGTTAGTGTTGAAAAACCACCTTTCGTACTTGTGTTAGTGTTGAAAAACCACTTTTCGCACTTGTGTTAGTGTTGAAAAACCACTTTTTGCACTTGTGTTGGTGCAGGAAACCACTTTTGCACTTGCATTAGTGTGGAAAAAACACTTTTTGCACTTGTGATAGTGTTGAAAAACCACTTTTCGCACTTGTGTTAGTGTTGAAAAACCACTTTTCGCACTTGTGTTGGTGCAGGAAACCACTTTTGCACTTGTATTAGTGTGGAAAAACCACTTTTCGCACTTGTGTTAGTGTTGAAAAACCACTTTTCGCACTTGTGTTAGTGTTGAAAAACCACTTTTCGCACTTGTGTTGGTGCAGGAAACCACTTTTGCACTTGTAGTAGTGTGGAAAAACCACTTTTCGCACTTGTGTTAGTGTTGAAAAACCACTTTTTGCACTTGTGTTAGTGTTGAAAAACCACTTTTCGCACTTGTGTTAGTGTTGAAAAACCACTTTTCGCACTTGTGTTGGTGCAGGGAACCACTTTTGCACTTGTATTAGTGTGGAAAAAACACTTTTCGCACTTGTGTTAGTGTTGAAAACCACTTTTCGCACTTGTGTTAGTGTTGAAAAACAACTTTTCTCACTTGTGTTAGTGTTGAAAAACCACTTTTCGCACTTGTGTTAGTGTTGAAAAACCACTTTTCGCACTTGTGTTAGTGTTGAAAAACCACTTTCCACACTTGTGTTAGTGTTGAAAAACCACTTTTCGCACTTGTGTTGGTGCAGGAAACCACTTTTGCACTTGTATTTGTGTGGAAAATACACTTTTCGCACTTGTGTTATTGTTGAAAAACCACTTTTCGCACTTGTGTTAGTGTTGAAAAACCACTTTTCGCACTTGTGTTTGTGCAGGAAACCACTTTTGCACTTGTATTAGTGTGGAAAAACCACTTTTTGCACTTGTGTTAGTGATGAAAAACCACTTTTCGCACTTGTGTTTGTGTTGAAAAACCACTTTTCGCACTTGTGTTGGTGCAGGAAACCACTTTTGCACTTGTATTAGTGTGGAAAAAACACTTTTTGCACTTGTGATAGTGTTGAAAAACCACTTTTTGCACTTGTGTTAGTGTTGAAAAACCACTTTTCGCACTTGTGTTGGTGCAGGAAACCACTTTTCGCACTTGTGTTAGTGTGGAAAAACCACTTTTCGCACTTGTGTTAGTGTTGAAAAACCACTTTTCGCACTTGTGTTAGTGTTGAAAAACCACTTTTTGCACTTGTGTTGGTGCAGGAAACCACTTTTGCACTTGTATTAGTGTGGAAAAAACACTTTTCGCACTTGTGTTAGTGTTGAAAACCACTTTTGCACATGCATTAGTGTGGAAAAAACACTTTTTGCACTTGTGATAGTGTTGAAAAACCACTTTTCGCACTTGTGTTAGTGTTGAAAAACCACTTTTCGCACTTGTGTTGGTGCAGGAAACCACTTTTGCACTTGTATTAGTGTGGAAAAACCACTTGTCGCACTTGTGTTAGTGTTGAAAAAACACTTTTCGCACTTGTGTTAATGTTGAAAAACCACTTTTCGCACTTGTGTTGGTGCAGGAAACCACTTTTGCACTTGTATTAGTGTGGAAAAACCACTTTTCGCACTTGTGTTAGTGTTGAAAAACCACTTTTCGCACTTGTGTTAGTGTTGAAAAACCACTTTTCGCACTTGTGTTGGTGCAGGAAACCACTTTTGCACTTGTATTAGTGTGGAAAAAACACTTTTCGCACTTGTGTTAGTCTTGAAAACCACTTTTCGCACTTGTGTAAGTGTTGAAAAACCACTTTTCGCACTTGTGTTGGTGCAGGAAACCACTTTTGCACTTGTATTTGTGTGGAAAAAACACTTTTGGCACTTGTGTTAGTGTTGAAAAACCACTTTTCACACTTGTGTTAGTGTTGAAAAACCACTTTTCGCACTTGTGTTGGTGCAGGAAACCACTTTTGCACTTGTATTAGTGTGGAAAACCACTTTTCGCACTTTGCTAGTGTTGAACAACCACTTTTCGCACTTGTGTTAGTGTTGAAAAACCACTTTTCGCACTTGTGTTAGTGTTGAAAAACCACTTTTCGCACTTGTGTTGGTGCAGGAAACCACTTTTGCACTTGTATTAGTGTGGGAAAAACACTTTTTGCACTTGTGATAGTGTTGAAAAACCACTTTTCGCACTTGTGTTAGTATTGAAAAACCACTTTTCGCACTTGTGTTGGTGCAGGTAAACCACTTTTGCACTTGTATTAGTGTGGTAAAACCACTTTTCGCACTTGTGTTAGTGTTGAAAAACCACCTTTCGTACTTGTGTTAGTGTTGAAAAACCACTTTTCGCACTTGTGTTGGTGCAGGAAACCACTTTTGCACTTCTATTAGTGTGGAAAAAGCACTTTTTGCACTTGTGTTAGTGTTGAAAAACCACTTTTCGCACTTGTGTTAGTGTTTAAAAACCACTTTTCGCACTTGTGTTAGTGTTGAAAAACCACTTTTTGCACTTGTGTTGGTGCAGGAAACCACTTTTGCACTTGTATTAGTGTGGAAAAAACACTTTTTGCACTTGTGATAGTGTTGAAAAACCACTTTTCGCACTTGTGTTAGTGTTGAAAAACCACTTTTTGCACTTGTGTTAGTGTTGAAAAACCACTTTTCGCACTTGTGTTGGTGCAGGGAACCACTTTTGCACTTGTATTAGTGTGGAAAAACCACTTTTTGCACTTGTGTTAGTGTTGAAAAACCACTTTTCGCACTTGTGTTAGTGTTGAAAAACCACTTTTCGCACTTGTGTTAGTGTTGAAAAACCACTTTTCGCACTTGTGTTGGTGCAGGAAACCACTTTTGCACTTGCATTAGTGTGGAAAAACCACTTTTCGCACTTGTGTTAGTGTTGAAAAACCACTTTTCGCACTTGTGTTAGTGTTGAAAAACCACTTTTTGCACTTGTGTTGGTGCAGGAAACCACTTTTGCACTTGTATTAGTGTGGAAAAAACACTTTTCGCACTTGTGTTAGTGTTGAAAACCACTTTTCGCACTTGTGTTAGTGTTGAAAAACCACTTTTCGCACTTGTGTTAGTGTTGAAAAACCACTTTTCGCACTTGTGTTAGTGTTGAAAAACCACTTTTCGCACTTGTGTTAGTGTTGAAAACCACTTTTCGCACTTGTGTTAGTGTGGAAAAACCACTTTTCGCACTTGTGTTAGTGTTGAAAAACCACTTTTCGCACTTGTGTTAGTGTTGAAAACCCACTTTTCGCACTTGTGTTGGTGCAGGAAACCACTTTTGCACTTGTATTAGTGTGGAAAACCACTTTTCGCACTTTGTTAGTGTTGAACAACCACTTTTCGCACTTGTGTTAGTGTTGAAAAACCACTTTTCGCACTTGTGTTAGTGTTGAAAAACCACTTTTCGCACTTGTGTTAGTGTTGAAAAACCACTTTTCGCACTTGTGTTGGTGCAGGAAACCACTTTTGCACATGTATTAGTGTGGAAAAACCACTTTTCGCACTTGTGTTAGTGTTGAAAAACCACTTTTCGCACTTGTGTTAGTGTTGAAAAACCACTTTTCGCACTTGTGTTGGTGCAGGAAACCACTTTTGCACTTGTAGTAGTGTGGAAAAACCACTTTTCGCACTTGTGTTAGTGTTGAAAAACCACTTTTCGCACTTGTGTTAGTGTTGAAAAACCACTTTTCGCACTTGTGTTCGTGTTGAAAAACCACTTTTCGCACTTGTGTTGGTGCAGGAAACCACTTTTGCACTTGTATTAGTGTGGAAAAAACACTTTTCGCACTTGTGTTAGTGTTGAAAACCACTTTTCGCACTTGTGTTAGTGTTGAAAAACCACTTTTCGCACTTGTGTTAGTGTTGAAAAACCACTTTTCGCACTTGTGTTAGTGTTGAAAAACCACTTTTCGCACTTGTGTTAGTGTTGAAAAACCACTTTTCACACTTGTGTTAGTGTTGAAAAACCACTTTTCGCACTTGTGTTGGTGCAGGAAACCACTTTTGCACTTGTATTTGTGTGGAAAATACACTTTTCGCACTTGTGTTATTGTTGAAAAACCACTTTTCGCACTTGTGTTAGTGTTGAAAAACCACTTTTCGCACTTGTGTTGGTGCAGGAAACCACTTTTGCACTTGTATTAGTGTGGAAAAACCACTTTTTGCACTTGTGTTAGTGATGAAAAACCACTTTTCGCACTTGTGTTTGTGTTGAAAAACCACTTTTCGCACTTGTGTTGGTGCAGGAAACCACTTTTGCACTTGTATTAGTGTGGAAAAAACACTTTTTGCACTTGTGGTAGTGTTGAAAAACCACTTTTTGCACTTGTGTTAGTGTTGAAAAACCACTTTTCGCACTTGTGTTGGTGCAGGAAACCACTTTTGCACTTGTATTAGTGTGGAAAAACCACTTTTCGCACTTGTGTTAGTGTTGAAAAACCACTTTTCGCACTTGTGTTAGTGTTGAAAAACCACTTTTCGCACTTGTGTTGGTGCAGGAAACCACTTTTGCACTTGTATTAGTGTGGAAAAAACACTTTTTGCACTTGTGATAGTGTTGAAAAACCACTTTTCGCACTTGTGTTAGTATTGAAAAACCACTTTTCGCACTTTTGTTGGTGCAGGAAACCACTTTTGCACTTCTATTAGTGTGGAAAAAGCACTTTTCACACTTGTGTTAGTGTTGAAAAACCACTTTTCGCACTTGTGTTAGTGTTGAAAAACCACTTTTTGCACTTGTGTTAGTGTTGAAAAACCACTTTTTGCACTTGTGTTGGTGCAGGAAACCACTTTTGCACTTGTATTAGTGTGGAAAAAACACTTTTTGCACTTGTGATAGTGTTGAAAAACCACTTTTCGCACTTGTGTTAGTGTTGAAAAACCACTTTTTGCACTTGTGTTAGTGTTGAAAAACCACTTTTCGCACTTGTGTTGGTGCAGGGAACCATTTTTGCACTTGTATTAGTGTGGAAAAACCACTTTTTGCACTTGTGTTAGTGTTGAAAAACCACTTTTCGCACTTGTGTTGGTGCAGGAAACCACTTTTGCACTTGTATTAGTGTGGAAAAACCACTTTTCGCAATTGTGTTAGTGTTGAAAAACCACTTTTTGCACTTGTGTTGGTGCAGGAAACCACTTTTGCACTTGTATTAGTGTGGAAAAAACACTTTTCGCACTTGTGTTAGTGTTGAAAACCACTTTTGCACATGCATTAGTGTGGAAAAAACACTTTTTGCACTTGTGATAGTGTTGAAAAACCACTTTTCGCACTTGTGTTAGTGTTGAAAAACCACTTTTCGCACTTGTGTTGGTGCAGGAAACCACTTTTGCACTTGTATTAGTGTGGAAAAACCACTTTTCGCACTTGTGTTAGTGTTGAAAAACCACTTTTCGCACTTGTGTTAGTGTTGAAAAACCACTTTTCGCACTTGTGTTGGTGCAGGAAACCACTTTTGCACTTGTATTAGTGTGGAAAAACCACTTTTCGCACTTGTGTTAGTGTTGAAAAACCACTTTTCGCACTTGTGTTAGTGTTGAAAAACCACTTTTCGCACTTGTGTTAGTGTTGAAAAACCACTTTTCGCACTTGTGTTGGTGCAGGAAACCACTTTTGCACTTGTATTAGTGTGGAAAAAACACTTTTCGCACTTGTGTTAGTGTTGAAAACCACTTTTCGCACTTGTGTAAGTGTTGAAAAACCACTTTTCGCACTTGTGTTAGTGTTGAAAAACCACTTTTCACACTTGTGTTAGTGTTGAAAAACCACTTTTTGCACTTGTGTTGGTGCAGGAAACCACTTTTGCACATGTATTAGTGTGGAAAAAACACTTTTGGCACTTGTGTTAGTGTTGAAAAACCACTTTTCACACTTGTGTTAGTGTTGAAAAACCACTTTTCGCACTTGTGTTGGTGCAGGAAACCACTTTTGCACTTGTATTAGTGTGGAAAACCAATTTTCGCACTTTGTTAGTGTTGAACAACCACTTTTCGCACTTGTGTTAGTGTTGAAAAACCACTTTTCGCACTTGTGTTAGTGTTGAAAAACCACTTTTCGCACTTGTGTTGGTGCAGGAAACCACTTTTGCACTTGTATTAGTGTGGAAAAAACACTTTTTGCACTTGTGATAGTGTTGAAAAACCACTTTTCGCACTTGTGTTAGTATTGAAAAACCACTTTTCGCACTTGTGTTGGTGCAGGTAAACCACTTTTGCACTTGTTTTAGTGTGGAAAAACCACTTTTCGCACTTGTGTTAGTGTTGAAAAACCACTTTTCGCACTTGTGTTAGTGTTGAAAAACCACCTTTCGTACTTGTGTTAGTGTTGAAAAAACACTTTTTGCACTTGTGTTAGTGTTGAAAAACCACTTTTTGCACTTGTGTTGGTGCAGGAAACCACTTTTGCACTTGCATTAGTGTGGAAAAAACACTTTTTGCACTTGTGATAGTGTTGAAAAACCACTTTTCGCACTTGTGTTAGTGTTGAAAAACCACTTTTCGCACTTGTGTTGGAGCAGGAAACCACTTTTGCACTTGTATTAGTGTGGAAAAACCACTTTTCGCACTTGTGTTAGTGTTGAAAAACCACTTTTCGCACTTGTGTTAGTGTTGAAAAACCACTTTTCGCACTTGTGTTGGTGCAGGAAACCAGTTTTGCACTTGTAGTAGTGTGGAAAAACCACTTTTCGCACTTGTGTTAGTGTTGAAAAACGACTTTTCGCACTTGTGTTAGTGTTGAAAAACCACTTTTCGCACTTGTGTTAGTGTTGAAAAACCACTTTTCGCACTTGTGTTGGTGCAGGAAACCACTTTTGCACTTGTATTAGTGTGGAAAAAACACTTTTCGCACTTGTGTTAGTGTTGAAAACCACTTTTCGCACTTGTGTTAGTGTTGAAAAACCACTTTTCGCACTTGTGTTAGTGTTGAAAAACCACTTTTCGCACTTGTGTTAGTGTTGAAAAACCACTTTTCGCACTTGTGTTAGTGTTGAAAAACCACTTTCCACACTTGTGTTAGTGTTGAAAAACCACTTTTCGCACTTGTGTTGGTGCAGGAAACCACTTTTGCACTTGTATTTGTGTGGAAAATACACTTTTCGCACTTGTGTTATTGTTGAAAAACCACTTTTCGCACTTGTGTTAGTGTTGAAAAACCACTTTTCGCACTTGTGTTGGTGCAGGAAACCACTTTTGCACTTGTATTAGTGTGGAAAAACCACTTTTTGCACTTGTGTTAGTGATGAAAAACCACTTTTCGCACTTGTGTTTGTGTTGAAAAACCACTTTTCGCACTTGTGTTGGTGCAGGAAACCACTTTTGCACTTGTATTAGTGTGGAAAAAACACTTTTTGCACTTGTGATAGTGTTGAAAAACCACTTTTTGCACTTGTGTTAGTGTTGAAAAACCACTTTTCGCACTTGTGTTGGTGCAGGAAACCACTTTTGCACTTGTATTAGTGTGGAAAAACCACTTTTAGCACTTGTGTTAGTGTTGAAAAACCACTTTTCGCACTTGTGTTAGTGTTGAAAAACCACTTTTCGCACTTGTGTTAGTGTTGAAAAACCACTTTTCGCACTTGTGTTGGTGCAGGAAACCACTTTTGCACTTGTATTAGTGTGGAAAAAACACTTTTTGCACTTCTGATAGTGTTGAAAAACCACTTTTCGCACTTGTGTTAGTATTGAAAAACCACTTTTCGCACTTGTGTTGGTGCAGGTAAACCACTTTTGCACTTGTATTAGTGTGGAAAAACCACTTTTCGCACTTGTGTTAGTGTTGAAAAACCACCTTTCGTAATTGTGTTAGTGTTGAAAAACCACTTTTCGCACTTGTGTTAGTGTTGAAAAACCACTTTTTGCACTTGTGTTGGTGCAGGAAACCACTTTTGCACTTGCATTAGTGTGGAAAAAACACTTTTTGCACTTGTGATAGTGTTGAAAAACCACTTTTCGCACTTGTGTTAGTGTTGAAAAACCACTTTTCGCACTTGTGTTGGTGCAGGAAACCACTTTTGCACTTGTATTAGTGTGGAAAAACCACTTTTCGCACTTGTGTTAGTGTTGAAAAACCACTTTTCGCACTTGTGTTAGTGTTGAAAAACCACTTTTCGCACTTGTGTTGGTGCAGGAAACCACTTTTGCACTTGTAGTAGTGTGGAAAAACCACTTTTCGCACTTGTGTTAGTGTTGAAAAACCACTTTTCGCACTTGTGTTAGTGTTGAAAAACCACTTTTCGCACTTGTGTTATTGTTGAAAAACCACTTTTCGCACTTGTGTTGGTGCAGGAAACCACTTTTGCACTTGTATTAGTGTGGAAAAAACACTTTTCGCACTTGTGTTAGTGTTGAAAACCACTTTTCGCACTTGTGTTAGTGTTGAAAAACAACTTTTCTCACTTGTGTTAGTGTTGAAAAACCACTTTTCGCACTTGTGTTAGTGTTGAAAAACCACTTTTCGCACTTGTGTTAGTGTTGAAAAACCACTTTCCACACTTGTGTTAGTGTTGAAAAACCACTTTTCGCACTTGTGTTGGTGCAGGAAACCACTTTTGCACTTGTATTTGTGTGGAAAATACACTTTTCGCACTTGTGTTATTGTTGAAAAACCACTTTTCGCACTTGTGTTAGTGTTGAAAAACCACTTTTCGCACTTGTGTTTGTGCAGGAAACCACTTTTGCACTTGTATTAGTGTGGAAAAACCACTTTTTGCACTTGTGTTAGTGATGAAAAACCACTTTTCGCACTTTTGTTTGTGTTGAAAAACCACTTTTCGCACTTGTGTTGGTGCAGGAAACCACTTTTGCACTTGTATTAGTGTGGAAAAAACACTTTTTGCACTTGTGATAGTGTTGAAAAACCACTTTTTGCACTTGTGTTAGTGTTGAAAAACCACTTTTCGCACTTGTGTTGGTGCAGGAAACCACTTTTGCACTTGTATTAGTGTGGAAAAACCACTTTTCGCACTTGTGTTAGTGTTGAAAAACCACTTTTCGCACTTGTGTTAGTGTTGAAAAACCACTTTTCGCACTTGTGTTGGTGCAGGAAACCACTTTTGCACTTGTATTAGTGTGGAAAAAACACTTTTTGCACTTGTGATAGTGTTGAAAAACCACTTTTCGCACTTGTGTTAGTATTGAAAAACCACTTTTCGCACTTTTGTTGGTGCAGGAAACCACTCTTGCACTTCTATTAGTGTGGAAAAAGCACTTTTCGCACTTGTGTTAGTGTTGAAAAACCACTTTTCGCACTTGTGTTAGTGTTTAAAAACCACTTTTCGCACTTGTGTTGGTGCAGGAAACCACTTTTGCACTTGTATTAGTGTGGAAAAAACACTTTTTGCACTTGTGATAGTGTTGAAAAACCACTTTTCGCACTTGTGTTAGTGTTGAAAAACCACTTTTTGCACTTGTGTTAGTGTTGAAAAACCACTTTTCGCACTTGTGTTGGTGCAGGGAACCACTTTTGCACTTGTATTAGTGTGGAAAAACCACTTTTCGCACTTGTGTTAGTGTTGAAAAACCACCTTTCGTACTTGTGTTAGTGTTGAAAAACCACTTTTCGCACTTGTGTTAGTGTTGAAAAACCACTTTTTGCACTTGTGTTGGTGCAGGAAACCACTTTTGCACTTGCATTAGTGTGGAAAAAACACTTTTTGCACTTGTGATAGTGTTGAAAAACCACTTTTCGCACTTGTGTTAGTGTTAAAAAAACCACTTTTCGCACTTGTGTTGGTGCAGGAAACCACTTTTGCACTTGTATTAGTGTGGAAAACCACTTTTCGCACTTGTGTTAGTGTTGAAAAACCACTTTTCGCACTTGTGTTAGTGTTGAAAAACCACTTTTCGCACTTGTGTTGGTGCAGGAAACCACTTTTGCACTTGTAGTAGTGTGGAAAAACCACTTTTCGCACTTGTGTTAGTGTTGAAAAACCACTTTTCGCACTTGTGTTAGTGTTGAAAAACCACTTTTCGCACTTGTGTTAGTGTTGAAAAACCACTTTTCGCACTTGTGTTGGTGCAGGAAACCACTTTTGCACTTGTATTAGTGTGGAAAAAACACTTTTCGCACTTGTGTTAGTGTTGAAAACCACTTTTCGCACTTGTGTTAGTGTTGAAAAACCACTTTTCTCACTTGTGTTAGTGTTGAAAAACCACTTTTCGCACTTGTGTTAGTGTTGAAAAACCACTTTTCGCACTTGTGTTAGTGTTGAAAAACCATTTTCCACACTTGTGTTAGTGTTGAAAAACCACTTTTCGCACTTGTGTTGGTGCAGGAAACCACTTTTGCACTTGTATTTGTGTGGAAAATACACTTTTCGCACTTGTGTTATTGTTGAAAAACCACTTTTCGCACTTGTGTTAGTGTTGAAAAACCACTTTTCGCACTTGTGTTGGTGCAGGAAACCACTTTTGCACTTGTATTAGTGTGGAAAAACCACTTTTTGCACTTGTGTTAGTGATGAAAAACCACTTTTCGCACTTGTGTTTGTGTTGAAAAACCACTTTTCGCACTTGTGTTGGTGCAGGAAACCACTTTTGCACTTGTATTAGTGTGGAAAAAACACTTTTTGCACTTGTGATAGTGTTGAAAAACCACTTTTCGCACTTGTGTTAGTATTGAAAAACCACTTTTCGCACTTGTGTTGGTGCAGGTAAACCACTTTTGCACTTGTTTTAGTGTGGAAAAACCACTTTTCGCACTTGTGTTAGTGTTGAAAAACCACTTTTCGCACTTGTGTTAGTGTTGAAAAACCACCTTTCGTACTTGTGTTAGTGTTGAAAAATCACTTTTTGCACTTGTGTTAGTGTTGAAAAACCACTTTTTGCACTTGTGTTGGTGCAGGAAACCACTTTTGCACTTGCATTAGTGTGGAAAAAACACTTTTTGCACTTGTGATAGTGTTGAAAAACCACTTTTCGCACTTGTGTTAGTGTTGAAAAACCACTTTTCGCACTTGTGTTGGTGCAGGAAACCACTTTTGCACTTGTATTAGTGTGGAAAAACCACTTTTCGCACTTGTGTTAGTGTTGAAAAACCACTTTTCGCACTTGTGTTAGTGTTGAAAAACCACTTTTCGCACTTGTGTTGGTGCAGGAAACCAGTTTTGCACTTGTAGTAGTGTGGAAAAACCACTTTTCGCACTTGTGTTAGTGTTGAAAAACCACTTTTCGCACTTGTGTTAGTGTTGAAAAACCACTTTTCGCACTTGTGTTAGTGTTGAAAAACCACTTTTCGCACTTGTGTTGGTGCAGGAAACCACTTTTGCACGTGTATTAGTGTGGAAAAAACACTTTTCGCACTTGTGTTAGTGTTGAAAACCACTTTTCGCACTTGTGTTAGTGTTGAAAAACCACTTTTCGCACTTGTGTTAGTGTTGAAAAACCACTTTTCGCACTTGTGTTAGTGTTGAAAAACCACTTTTCGCACTTGTGTTGGAGCAGGAAACCACTTTTGCACTTGTATTAGTGTGGAAAAACCACTTTTCGCACTTGTGTTAGTGTTGAAAAACCACTTTTCGCACTTGTGTTAGTGTTGAAAAACCACTTTTCGCACTTGTGTTAGTGTTGAAAAACCACTTTTCGCACTTGTGTTGGAGCAGGAAACCACTTTTGCACTTGTATTAGTGTGGAAAAACCACTTTTCGCACTTGTGTTAGTGTTGAAAAACCACTTTTCGCACTTGTGTTAGTGTTGAAAAACCACTTTTCGCACTTGTGTTGGTGCAGGAAACCAGTTTTGCACTTGTAGTAGTGTGGAAAAACCACTTTTCGCACTTGTGTTAGTGTTGAAAAACCACTTTTCGCACTTGTGTTAGTGTTGAAAAACCACTTTTCGCACTTGTGTTAGTGTTGAAAAACCACTTTTCGCACTTGTGTTGGTGCAGGAAACCACTTTTGCACTTGTATTAGTGTGGAAAAAACACTTTTCGCACTTGTGTTAGTGTTGAAAACCACTTTTTGCACTTGTGTTAGTGTTGAAAAACCACTTTTCGCACTTGTGTTAGTGTTGAAAAACCACTTTTCGCACTTGTGTTAGTGTTGAAAAACCACTTTTCGCACTTGTATTAGTGTTGAAAAACCACTTTCCACACTTGTGTTAGTGTTGAAAAACCACTTTTCGCACTTGTGTTGGTGCAGGAAACCACTTTTGCACTTGTATTTGTGTGGAAAATACACTTTTCACACTTGTGTTATTGTTGAAAAACCACTTTTCGCACTTGTGTTAGTGTTGAAAAACCACTTTTCGCACTTGTGTTGGTGCAGGAAACCACTTTTGCACTTGTATTAGTGTGGAAAAACCACTTTTTGCACTTGTGTTAGTGATGAAAAACCACTTTTCGCACTTGTGTTTGTGTTGAAAAACCACTTTTCGCACTTGTGTTGGTGCAGGAAACCACTTTTGCACTTGTATTAGTGTGGAAAAAACACTTTTTGCACTTGTGATAGTGTTGAAAAACCACTTTTTGCACTTGTGTTAGTGTTGAAAAACCACTTTTCGCACTTGTGTTGGTGCAGGAAACCACTTTTGCACTTGTATTAGTGTGGAAAAACCACTTTTCGCACTTGTGTTAGTGTTGAAAAACCACTTTTCGCACTTGTGTTAGTGTTGAAAAACCACTTTTCGCACTTGTGTTAGTGTTGAAAAACCACTTTTCGCACTTGTGTTGGTGCAGGAAACCACTTTTGCACTTGTATTAGTGTGGAAAAAACACTTTTTGCACTTCTGATAGTGTTGAAAAACCACTTTTCGCACTTGTGTTAGTATTGAAAAACCACTTTTCGCACTTGTGTTGGTGCAGGTAAACCACTTTTGCACTTGTATTAGTGTGGAAAAACCACTTTTCGCACTTGTGTTAGTGTTGAAAAACCACCTTTCGTACTTGTGTTAGTGTTGAAAAACCACTTTTCGCACTTGTGTTAGTGTTGAAAAACCACTTTTTGCACTTGTGTTGGTGCAGGTAAACCACTTTTGCACTTGTATTAGTGTGGAAAAACCACTTTTCGCACTTGTGTTAGTGTTGAAAAACCACCTTTCGCACTTGTGTTTGTGTTGAAAAACCACTTTTCGCACTTGTGTTGGTGCAGGAAACCACTTTTGCACTTGTATTAGTGTGGAAAAAACACTTTTTGCACTTGTGATAGTGTTGAAAAACCACTTTTTGCACTTGTGTTAGTGTTGAAAAACCACTTTTCGCACTTGTGTTGGTGCAGGAAACCACTTTTGCACTTGTATTAGTGTGGAAAAACCACTTTTCGCACTTGTGTTAGTGTTGAAAAACCACTTTTCGCACTTGTGTTAGTGTTGAAAAACCACTTTTCGCACTTGTGTTAGTGTTGAAAAACCACTTTTCGCACTTGTGTTGGTGCAGGAAACCACTTTTGCACTTGTATTAGTGTGGAAAAAACACTTTTTGCACTTCTGATAGTGTTGAAAAACCACTTTTCGCACTTGTGTTAGTATTGAAAAACCACTTTTCGCACTTGTGTTGGTGCAGGTAAACCACTTTTGCACTTGTATTAGTGTGGAAAAACCACTTTTCGCACTTGTGTTAGTGTTGAAAAACCACCTTTCGTACTTGTGTTAGTGTTGAAAAACCACTTTTCGCACTTGTGTTAGTGTTGAAAAACCACTTTTTGCACTTGTGTTGGTGCAGGAAACCACTTTTGCACTTGCATTAGTGTGGAAAAAACACTTTTTGCACTTGTGATAGTGTTGAAAAACCACTTTTCGCACTTGTGTTAGTGTTGAAAAACCACTTTTCGCACTTGTGTTGGTGCAGGAAACCACTTTTGCACTTGTATTAGTGTGGAAAAACCACTTTTCGCACTTGTGTTAGTGTTGAAAAACCACTTTTCGCACTTGTGTTAGTGTTGAAAAACCACTTTTCGCACTTGTGTTGGTGCAGGAAACCACTTTTGCACTTGTTTTAGTGTGGAAAAACCACTTTTTGCACTTGTGTTAGTGTTGAAAAACCACTTTTTGCACTTGTGTTGGTGCAGGTAAACCACTTTTGCACTTGTATTAGTGTGGAAAAACCACTTTTCGCACTTGTGTTAGTGTTGAAAAACCACCTTTCGCACTTGTGTTTGTGTTGAAAAACCACTTTTCGCACTTGTGTTGGTGCAGGAAACCACTTTTGCACTTGTATTAGTGTGGAAAAAACACTTTTTGCACTTGTGATAGTGTTGAAAAACCACTTTTTGCACTTGTGTTAGTGTTGAAAAACCACTTTTCGCACTTGTGTTGGTGCAGGAAACCACTTTTGCACTTGTATTAGTGTGGAAAAACCACTTTTCGCACTTGTGTTAGTGTTGAAAAACCACTTTTCGCACTTGTGTTAGTGTTGAAAAACCACTTTTCGCACTTGTGTTAGTGTTGAAAAACCACTTTTCGCACTTGTGTTGGTGCAGGAAACCACTTTTGCACTTGTATTAGTGTGGAAAAAACACTTTTTGCACTTCTGATAGTGTTGAAAAACCACTTTTCGCACTTGTGTTAGTATTGAAAAACCACTTTTCGCACTTGTGTTGGTGCAGGTAAACCACTTTTGCACTTGTATTAGTGTGGAAAAACCACTTTTCGCACTTGTGTTAGTGTTGAAAAACCACCTTTCGTACTTGTGTTAGTGTTGAAAAACCACTTTTCGCACTTGTGTTAGTGTTGAAAAACCACTTTTTGCACTTGTGTTGGTGCAGGAAACCACTTTTGCACTTGCATTAGTGTGGAAAAAACACTTTTTGCACTTGTGATAGTGTTGAAAAACCACTTTTCGCACTTGTGTTAGTGTTGAAAAACCACTTTTCGCACTTGTGTTGGTGCAGGAAACCACTTTTGCACTTGTATTAGTGTGGAAAAACCACTTTTCGCACTTGTGTTAGTGTTGAAAAACCACTTTTCGCACTTGTGTTAGTGTTGAAAAACCACTTTTCGCACTTGTGTTGGTGCAGGAAACCACTTTTGCACTTGTAGTAGTGTGGAAAAACCACTTTTCGCACTTGTGTTAGTGTTGAAAAACCACTTTTCGCACTTGTGTTAGTGTTGAAAAACCACTTTTCGCACTTGTGTTATTGTTGAAAAACCACTTTTCGCACTTGTGTTGGTGCAGGAAACCACTTTTGCACTTGTATTAGTGTGGAAAAAACACTTTTCGCACTTGTGTTAGTGTTGAAAACCACTTTTCGCACTTGTGTTAGTGTTGAAAAACAACTTTTCTCACTTGTGTTAGTGTTGAAAAACCACTTTTCGCACTTGTGTTAGTGTTGAAAAACCACTTTTCGCACTTGTGTTAGTGTTGAAAAACCACTTTCCACACTTGTGTTAGTGTTGAAAAACCACTTTTCGCACTTGTGTTGGTGCAGGAAACCACTTTTGCACTTGTATTTGTGTGGAAAATACACTTTTCGCACTTGTGTTATTGTTGAAAAACCACTTTTCGCACTTGTGTTAGTGTTGAAAAACCACTTTTCGCACTTGTGTTTGTGCAGGAAACCACTTTTGCACTTGTATTAGTGTGGAAAAACCACTTTTTGCACTTGTGTTAGTGATGAAAAACCACTTTTCGCACTTTTGTTTGTGTTGAAAAACCACTTTTCGCACTTGTGTTGGTGCAGGAAACCACTTTTGCACTTGTATTAGTGTGGAAAAAACACTTTTTGCACTTGTGATAGTGTTGAAAAACCACTTTTTGCACTTGTGTTAGTGTTGAAAAACCACTTTTCGCACTTGTGTTGGTGCAGGAAACCACTTTTGCACTTGTATTAGTGTGGAAAAACCACTTTTCGCACTTGTGTTAGTGTTGAAAAACCACTTTTCGCACTTGTGTTAGTGTTGAAAAACCACTTTTCGCACTTGTGTTGGTGCAGGAAACCACTTTTGCACTTGTATTAGTGTGGAAAAAACACTTTTTGCACTTGTGATAGTGTTGAAAAACCACTTTTCGCACTTGTGTTAGTATTGAAAAACCACTTTTCGCACTTTTGTTGGTGCAGGAAACCACTCTTGCACTTCTATTAGTGTGGAAAAAGCACTTTTCGCACTTGTGTTAGTGTTGAAAAACCACTTTTCGCACTTGTGTTAGTGTTTAAAAACCACTTTTCGCACTTGTGTTAGTGTTGAAAAACCACTTTTTGCACTTGTGTTGGTGCAGGAAACCACTTTTGCACTTGTATTAGTGTGGAAAAAAACCTTTTTGCACTTGTGATAGTGTTGAAAAACCACTTTTCGCACTTGTGTTAGTGTTGAAAAACCACTTTTTGCACTTGTGTTAGTGTTGAAAAACCACTTTTCGCACTTGTGTTGGTGCAGGGAACCACTTTTGCACTTGTATTAGTGTGGAAAAACCACTTTTCGCACTTGTGTTAGTGTTGAAAAACCACCTTTCGTACTTGTGTTAGTGTTGAAAAACCACTTTTCGCACTTGTGTTAGTGTTGAAAAACCACTTTTTGCACTTGTGTTGGTGCAGGAAACCACTTTTGCACTTGCATTAGTGTGGAAAAAACACTTTTTGCACTTGTGATAGTGTTGAAAAACCACTTTTCGCACTTGTGTTAGTGTTAAAAAACCACTTTTCGCACTTGTGTTGGTGCAGGAAACCACTTTTGCACTTGTATTAGTGTGGAAAACCACTTTTCGCACTTGTGTTAGTGTTGAAAAACCACTTTTCGCACTTGTGTTAGTGTTGAAAAACCACTTTTCGCACTTGTGTTGGTGCAGGAAACCACTTTTGCACTTGTAGTAGTGTGGAAAAACCACTTTTCGCACTTGTGTTAGTGTTGAAAAACCACTTTTCGCACTTGTGTTAGTGTTGAAAAACCACTTTTCGCACTTGTGTTAGTGTTGAAAAAACACTTTTCGCACTTGTGTTGGTGCAGGAAACCACTTTTGCACTTGTATTAGTGTGGAAAAAACACTTTTCGCACTTGTGTTAGTGTTGAAAACCACTTTTCGCACTTGTGTTAGTGTTGAAAAACCACTTTTCTCACTTGTGTTAGTGTTGAAAAACCACTTTTCGCACTTGTGTTAGTGTTGAAAAACCACTTTTCGCACTTGTGTTAGTGTTGAAAAACCATTTTCCACACTTGTGTTAGTGTTGAAAAACCACTTTTCGCACTTGTGTTGGTGCAGGAAACCACTTTTGCACTTGTATTTGTGTGGAAAATACACTTTTCGCACTTGTGTTATTGTTGAAAAACCACTTTTCGCACTTGTGTTAGTGTTGAAAAACCACTTTTCGCACTTGTGTTGGTGCAGGAAACCACTTTTGCACTTGTATTAGTGTGGAAAAACCACTTTTTGCACTTGTGTTAGTGATGAAAAACCACTTTTCGCACTTGTGTTTGTGTTGAAAAACCACTTTTCGCACTTGTGTTGGTGCAGGAAACCACTTTTGCACTTGTATTAGTGTGGAAAAAACACTTTTTGCACTTGTGATAGTGTTGAAAAACCACTTTTCGCACTTGTGTTAGTATTGAAAAACCACTTTTCGCACTTGTGTTGGTGCAGGTAAACCACTTTTGCACTTGTTTTAGTGTGGAAAAACCACTTTTCGCACTTGTGTTAGTGTTGAAAAACCACTTTTCGCACTTGTGTTAGTGTTGAAAAACCACCTTTCGTACTTGTGTTAGTGTTGAAAAATCACTTTTTGCACTTGTGTTAGTGTTGAAAAACCACTTTTTGCACTTGTGTTGGTGCAGGAAACCACTTTTGCACTTGCATTAGTGTGGAAAAAACACTTTTTGCACTTGTGATAGTGTTGAAAAACCACTTTTCGCACTTGTGTTAGTGTTGAAAAACCACTTTTCGCACTTGTGTTGGTGCAGGAAACCACTTTTGCACTTGTATTAGTGTGGAAAAACCACTTTTCGCACTTGTGTTAGTGTTGAAAAACCACTTTTCGCACTTGTGTTAGTGTTGAAAAACCACTTTTCGCACTTGTGTTGGTGCAGGAAACCAGTTTTGCACTTGTAGTAGTGTGGAAAAACCACTTTTCGCACTTGTGTTAGTGTTGAAAAACCACTTTTCGCACTTGTGTTAGTGTTGAAAAACCACTTTTCGCACTTGTGTTAGTGTTGAAAAACCACTTTTCGCACTTGTGTTGGTGCAGGAAACCACTTTTGCACGTGTATTAGTGTGGAAAAAACACTTTTCGCACTTGTGTTAGTGTTGAAAACCACTTTTCGCACTTGTGTTAGTGTTGAAAAACCACTTTTCGCACTTGTGTTAGTGTTGAAAAACCACTTTTCGCACTTGTGTTAGTGTTGAAAAACCACTTTTCGCACTTGTGTTAGTGTTGAAAAACCACTTTCCACACTTGTGTTAGTGTTGAAAAACCACTTTTCGCACTTGTGTTGGTGCAGGAAACCACTTTTGCACTTGTATTTGTGTGGAAAATACACTTTTCGCACTTGTGTTATTGTTGAAAAACCACTTTTCGCACTTGTGATAGTGTTGAAAAACCACTTTTTGCACTTGTGTTAGTGTTGAAAAACCACTTTTCGCACTTGTGTTGGTGCAGGAAACCACTTTTGCACTTGTATTAGTGTGGAAAAACCACTTTTTGCACTTGTGTTAGTGATGAAAAACCACTTTTCGCACTTGTGTTAGTGTTGAAAAACCACTTTTCGCACTTGTGTTGGTGCAGGAAACCACTTTTGCACTTGTATTAGTGTGGAAAAAACACTTTTTGCACTTGTGATAGTGTTGAAAAACCACTTTTCGCACTTGTGTTAGTATTGAAAAACCACTTTTCGCACTTGTGTTGGTGCAGGTAAACCACTTTTGCACTTGTATTAGTGTGGAAAAACCACTTTTCGCACTTGTGTTAGTGTTGAAAAACCACCTTTCGTACTTGTGTTAGTGTTGAAAAACCACTTTTCGCACTTGTGTTAGTGTTGAAAAACCACTTTTTGCACTTGTGTTGGTGCAGGAAACCACTTTTGCACTTGCATTAGTGTGGAAAAAACACTTTTTGCACTTGTGATAGTGTTGAAAAACCACTTTTCGCACTTGTGTTAGTGTTGAAAAACCACTTTTCGCACTTGTGTTGGTGCAGGAAACCACTTTTGCACTTGTATTAGTGTGGAAAAACCACTTTTCGCACTTGTGTTAGTGTTGAAAAACCACTTTTCGCACTTGTGTTAGTGTTGAAAAACCACTTTTCGCACTTGTGTTGGTGCAGGAAACCACTTTTGCACTTGTAGTAGTGTGGAAAAACCACTTTTCGCACTTGTGTTAGTGTTGAAAAACCACTTTTCGCACTTGTGTTAGTGTTGAAAAACCACTTTTCGCACTTGTGTTAGTGTTGAAAAACCACTTTTCGCACTTGTGTTGGTGCAGGAAACCACTTTTGCACTTGTATTAGTGTGGAAAAAACACTTTTCACACTTGTGTTAGTGTTGAAAACCACTTTTCGCACTTGTGTTAGTGTTGAAAAACAACTTTTCTCACTTGTGTTAGTGTTGAAAAACCACTTTTCGCACTTGTGTTAGTGTTGAAAAACCACTTTCCACACTTGTGTTAGTGTTGAAAAACCACTTTTCGCACTTGTGTTGGTGCAGGAAACCACTTTTGCACTTGTATTTGTGTGGAAAATACACTTTTCGCACTTGTGTTATTGTTGAAAAACCACTTTTCGCACTTGTGTTAGTGTTGAAAAACCACTTTTCGCACTTGTGTTTGTGCAGGAAACCACTTTTGCACTTGTATTAGTGTGGAAAAACCACTTTTTGCACTTGTGTTAGTGATGAAAAACCACTTTTCGCACTTGTGTTTGTGTTGAAAAACCACTTTTCGCACTTGTGTTGGTGCAGGAAACCACTTTTGCACTTGTATTAGTGTGGAAAAAACACTTTTTGCACTTGTGATAGTGTTGAAAAACCACTTTTTGCACTTGTGTTAGTGTTGAAAAACCACTTTTCGCACTTGTGTTGGTGCAGGAAACCACTTTTGCACTTGTATTAGTGTGGAAAAACCACTTTTCGCACTTGTGTTAGTGTTGAAAAACCACTTTTCGCACTTGTGTTAGTGTTGAAAAACCACTTTTCGCACTTGTGTTGGTGCAGGAAACCACTTTTGCACTTGTATTAGTGTGGAAAAAACACTTTTTGCACTTGTGATAGTGTTGAAAAACCACTTTTCGCACTTGTGTTAGTATTGAAAAACCACTTTTCGCACTTTTGTTGGTGCAGGAAACCACTCTTGCACTTCTATTAGTGTGGAAAAAGCACTTTTCGCACTTGTGTTAGTGTTGAAAAACCACTTTTCGCACTTGTGTTAGTGTTTAAAAACCACTTTTCGCACTTGTGTTAGTGTTGAAAAACCACTTTTTGCACTTGTGTTGGTGCAGGAAACCACTTTTGCACTTGTATTAGTGTGGAAAAAACACTTTTTGCACTTGTGATAGTGTTGAAAAACCACTTTTCGCACTTGTGTTAGTGTTGAAAAACCACTTTTTGCACTTGTGTTAGTGTTGAAAAACCACTTTTCGCACTTGTGTTGGTGCAGGGAACCACTTTTGCACTTGTATTAGTGTGGAAAAACCACTTTTCGCACTTGTGTTAGTGTTGAAAAACCACCTTTCGTACTTGTGTTAGTGTTGAAAAACCACTTTTCGCACTTGTGTTAGTGTTGAAAAACCACTTTTTGCACTTGTGTTGGTGCAGGAAACCACTTTTGCACTTGCATTAGTGTGGAAAAAACACTTTTTGCACTTGTGATAGTGTTGAAAAACCACTTTTCGCACTTGTGTTAGTGTTGAAAAACCACTTTTCGCACTTGTGTTGGTGCAGGAAACCACTTTTGCACTTGTATTAGTGTGGAAAACCACTTTTCGCACTTGTGTTAGTGTTGAAAAACCACTTTTCGCACTTGTGTTAGTGTTGAAAAACCACTTTTCGCACTTGTGTTGGTGCAGGAAACCACTTTTGCACTTGTAGTAGTGTGGAAAAACCACTTTTCGCACTTGTGTTAGTGTTGAAAAACCACTTTTCGCACTTGTGTTAGTGTTGAAAAACCACTTTTCGCACTTGTGTTAGTGTTGAAAAACCACTTTTCGCACTTGTGTTGGTGCAGGAAACCACTTTTGCACTTGTATTAGTGTGGAAAAAACACTTTTCGCACTTGTGTTAGTGTTGAAAACCACTTTTCGCACTTGTGTTAGTGTTGAAAAACCACTTTTCTCACTTGTGTTAGTGTTGAAAAACCACTTTTCGCACTTGTGTTAGTGTTGAAAAACCACTTTTCGCACTTGTGTTGGTGCAGGAAACCTCTTTTGCACTTGTATTAGTGTGGAAAAACCACTTTTCGCACTTGTGTTAGTGTTGAAAAACCACTTTTCGCACTTGTGTTAGTGTTGAAAAACCACTTTTCGCACTTGTGTTGGTGCAGGAAACCACTTTTGCACTTGTATTAGTGTGGAAAAAACACTTTTTGCACTTGTGATAGTGTTGAAAAACCACTTTTCGCACTTGTGTTAGTATTGAAAAACCACTTTTCGCACTTTTGTTGGTGCAGGAAACCACTTTTGCACTTCTATTAGTGTGGAAAAAGCACTTTTCACACTTGTGTTAGTGTTGAAAAACCACTTTTCGCACTTGTGTTAGTGTTTAAAAACCACTTTTTGCACTTGTGTTAGTGTTGAAAAACCACTTTTTGCACTTGTGTTGGTGCAGGAAACCACTTTTGCACTTGTATTAGTGTGGAAAAAACACTTTTTGCACTTGTGATAGTGTTGAAAAACCACTTTTCGCACTTGTGTTAGTGTTGAAAAACCACTTTTTGCACTTGTGTTAGTGTTGAAAAACCACTTTTCGCACTTGTGTTGGTGCAGGGAACCATTTTTGCACTTGTATTAGTGTGGAAAAACCACTTTTCGCACTTGTGTTGGTGCAGGAAACCACTTTTGCACTTGTATTAGTGTGGAAAAAACACTTTTCGCACTTGTGTTAGTGTTGAAAACCACTTATCGCACTTGTGTAAGTGTTGAAAAACCACTTTTCGCACTTGTGTTAGTGTTGAAAAACCACTTTTCACACTTGTGTTAGTGTTGAAAAACCACTTTTCGCACTTGTGTTGGTGCAGGAAACCACTTTTGCACATGTATTAGTGTGGAAAAAACACTTTTGGCACTTGTGTTAGTGTTGAAAAACCACTTTTCACACTTGTGTTAGTGTTGAAAAACCACTTTTCGCAATTGTGTTGGTGCAGGAAACCACTTTTGCACTTGTATTAGTGTGGAAAACCACTTTTCGCACTTTGTTAGTGTTGAACAACCACTTTTCGCACTTGTGTTAGTGTTGAAAAACCACTTTTCGCACTTGTGTTAGTGTTGAAAAACCACTTTTCGCACTTGTGTTGGTGCAGGAAACCACTTTTGCACTTGTATTAGTGTGGAAAAAACACTTTTTGCACTTGTGATAGTGTTGAAAAACCACTTTTCGCACTTGTGTTAGTATTGAAAAACCACTTTTCTCACTTGTGTTGGTGCAGGTAAACCACTTTTGCACTTGTTTTAGTGTGGAAAAACCACTTTTCGCACTTGTGTTAGTGTTGAAAAACCACTTTTCGCACTTGTGTTAGTGTTGAAAAACCACCTTTCGTACTTGTGTTAGTGTTGAAAAACCACTTTTTGCACTTGTGTTAGTGTTGAAAAACCACTTTTTGCACTTGTGTTGGTGCAGGAAACCACTTTTGCACTTGCATTAGTGTGGAAAAAACACTTTTTGCACTTGTGATAGTGTTGAAAAACCACTTTTCGCACTTGTGTTAGTGTTGAAAAACCACTTTTCGCACTTGTGTTGGTGCAGGAAACCACTTTTGCACTTGTATTAGTGTGGAAAAAACACTTTTTGCACTTGTGATAGTGTTGAAAAACCACTTTTCGCACTTGTGTTAGTATTGAAAAACCACTTTTCGCACTTGTGTTGGTGCAGGTAAACCACTTTTGCACTTGTTTTAGTGTGGAAAAACCACTTTTCGCACTTGTGTTAGTGTTGAAAAACCACTTTTCGCACTTGTGTTAGTGTTGAAAAACCACCTTTCGTACTTGTGTTAGTGTTGAAAAATCACTTTTTGCACTTGTGTTGGTGCAGGAAACCACTTTTGCACTTGCATTAGTGTGGAAAAAACACTTTTTGCACTTGTGATAGTGTTGAAAAACCACTTTTCGCACTTGTGTTAGTGTTGAAAAACCACTTTTCGCACTTGTGTTGGTGCAGGAAACCACTTTTGCACTTGTATTAGTGTGGAAAAACCACTTTTCGCACTTGTGTTAGTGTTGAAAAACCACTTTTCGCACTTGTGTTAGTGTTGAAAAACCACTTTTCGCACTTGTGTTGGTGCAGGAAACCAGTTTTGCACTTGTAGTAGTGTGGAAAAACCACTTTTCGCACTTGTGTTAGTGTTGAAAAACCACTTTTCGCACTTGTGTTAGTGTTGAAAAACCACTTTTCGCACTTGTGTTAGTGTTGAAAAACCACTTTTCGCACTTGTGTTGGTGCAGGAAACCACTTTTGCACTTGTATTAGTGTGGAAAAAACACTTTTCGCACTTGTGTTAGTGTTGAAAACCACTTTTCGCACTTGTGTTAGTGTTGAAAAACCACTTTTCGCACTTGTGTTAGTGTTGAAAACCACTTTTCGCACTTGTGTTAGTGTTGAAAAACCACTTTTCGCACTTGTGTTAGTGTTGAAAAACCACTTTCCACACTTGTGTTAGTGTTGAAAAACCACTTTTCGCACTTGTGTTGGTGCAGGAAACCACTTTTGCACTTGTATTTGTGTGGAAAATACACTTTTCGCACTTGTGTTATTGTTGAAAAACCACTTTTCGCACTTGTGATAGTGTTGAAAAACCACTTTTTGCACTTGTGTTAGTGTTGAAAAACCACTTTTCACACTTGTGTTGGTGCAGGAAACCACTTTTGCACTTGTATTAGTGTGGAAAAACCACTTTTTGCACTTGTGTTAGTGATGAAAAACCACTTTTCGCACTTGTGTTTGTGTTGAAAAACCACTTTTCGCACTTGTGTTGGTGCAGGAAACCACTTTTGCACTTGTATTAGTGTGGAAAAAACACTTTTTGCACTTGTGATAGTGTTGAAAAACCACTTTTTGCACTTGTGTTAGTGTTGAAAAACCACTTTTCGCACTTGTGTTGGTGCAGGAAACCACTTTTGCACTTGTATTAGTGTGGAAAAACCACTTTTCGCACTTGTGTTAGTGTTGAAAAACCACTTTTCGCATTTGTGTTAGTGTTGAAAAACCACTTTTCGCACTTGTGTTAGTGTTGAAAAACCACTTTTCGCACTTGTGTTGGTGCAGGAAACCACTTTTGCACTTGTATTAGTGTGGAAAAAACACTTTTTGCACTTGTGATAGTGTTGAAAAACCACTTTTCGCACTTGTGTTAGTATTGAAAAACCACTTTTCGCACTTGTGTTGGTGCAGGTAAACCACTTTTGCACTTGTATTAGTGTGGAAAAACCACTTTTCGCAGTTGTGTTAGTGTTGAAAAACCACCTTTCGTACTTGTGTTAGTGTTGAAAAACCACTTTTCGCACTTGTGTTAGTGTTGAAAAACCACTTTTTGCACTTGTGTTGGTGCAGGAAACCACTTTTGCACTTGCATTAGTGTGGAAAAAACACTTTTTGCACTTGTGATAGTGTTGAAAAACCACTTTTCGCACTTGTGTTAGTGTTGAAAAACCACTTTTCGCACTTGTGTTGGTGCAGGAAACCACTTTTGCACTTGTATTAGTGTGGAAAAACCACTTTTCGCACTTGTGTTAGTGTTGAAAAACCACTTTTCGCACTTGTGTTAGTGTTGAAAAACCACTTTTCGCACTTGTGTTGGTGCAGGAAACCACTTTTGCACTTGTAGTAGTGTGGAAAAACCACTTTTCGCACTTGTGTTAGTGTTGAAAAACCACTTTTCGCACTTGTGTTAGTGTTGAAAAACCACTTTTCGCACTTGTGTTAGTGTTGAAAAACCACTTTTCGCACTTGTGTTGGTGCAGGAAACCACTTTTGCACTTGTATTAGTGTGGAAAAAACACTTTTCACACTTGTGTTAGTGTTGAAAACCACTTTTCGCACTTGTGTTAGTGTTGAAAAACAACTTTTCTCACTTGTGTTAGTGTTGAAAAACCACTTTTCGCACTTGTGTTAGTGTTGAAAAACCACTTTTCGCACTTGTGTAAGTGTTGAAAAACCACTTTCCACACTTGTGTTAGTGTTGAAAAACCACTTTTCGCACTTGTGTTGGTGCAGGAAACCACTTTTGCACTTGTATTTGTGTGGAAAATACACTTTTCGCACTTGTGTTATTGTTGAAAAACCACTTTTCGCACTTGTGTTAGTGTTGAAAAACCACTTTTCGCACTTGTGTTTGTGCAGGAAACCACTTTTGCACTTGTATTAGTGTGGAAAAACCACTTTTTGCACTTGTGTTAGTGATGAAAAACCACTTTTCGCACTTGTGTTTGTGTTGAAAAACCACTTTTCGCACTTGTGTTGGTGCAGGAAACCACTTTTGCACTTGTATTAGTGTGGAAAAAACACTTTTTGCACTTGTGATAGTGTTGAAAAACCACTTTTTGCACTTGTGTTAGTGTTGAAAAACCACTTTTCGCACTTGTGTTGGTGCAGGAAACCACTTTTGCACTTGTATTAGTGTGGAAAAACCACTTTTCGCACTTGTGTTAGTGTTGAAAAACCACTTTTCGCACTTGTGTTAGTGTTGAAAAACCACTTTTCGCACTTGTGTTGGTGCAGGCAACCACTTTTGCACTTGTATTAGTGTGGAAAAAACACTTTTTGCACTTGTGATAGTGTTGAAAAACCACTTTTCGCACTTGTGTTAGTATTGAAAAACCACTTTTCGCACTTTTGTTGGTGCAGGAAACCACTCTTGCACTTCTATTAGTGTGGAAAAAGCACTTTTCGCACTTGTGTTAGTGTTGAAAAACCACTTTTCGCACTTGTGTTAGTGTTTAAAAACCACTTTTCGCACTTGTGTTAGTGTTGAAAAACCACTTTTTGCACTTGTGTTGGTGCAGGAAACCACTTTTGCACTTGTATTAGTGTGGAAAAAACACTTTTTGCACTTGTGATAGTGTTGAAAAACCACTTTTCGCACTTGTGTTAGTGTTGAAAAACCACTTTTTGCACTTGTGTTAGTGTTGAAAAACCACTTTTCGCACTTGTGTTGGTGCAGGGAACCACTTTTGCACTTGTATTAGTGTGGAAAAACCACTTTTCGCACTTGTGTTAGTGTTGAAAAACCACCTTTCGTACTTGTGTTAGTGTTGAAAAACCACTTTTCGCACTTGTGTTAGTGTTGAAAAACCACTTTTTGCACTTGTGTTAGTGTTGAAAAACCACTTTTTGCACTTGTGTTGGTGCAGGAAACCACTTTTGCACTTGCATTAGTGTGGAAAAAACACTTTTTGCACTTGTGATAGTGTTGAAAAACCACTTTTCGCACTTGTGTTAGTGTTGAAAAACCACTTTTCGCACTTGTGTTGGTGCAGGAAACCACTTTTGCACTTGTATTAGTGTGGAAAACCACTTTTCGCACTTGTGTTAGTGTTGAAAAACCACTTTTCGCACTTGTGTTAGTGTTGAAAAACCACTTTTCGCACTTGTGTTGGTGCAGGAAACCACTTTTGCACTTGTAGTAGTGTGGAAAAACCACTTTTCGCACTTGTGTTAGTGTTGAAAAACCACTTTTCGCACTTGTGTTAGTGTTGAAAAACCACTTTTCGCACTTGTGTTAGTGTTGAAAAACCACTTTTCGCACTTGTGTTGGTGCAGGAAACCACTTTTGCACTTGTATTAGTGTGGAAAAAACACTTTTCGCACTTGTGTTAGTGTTGAAAACCACTTTTCGCACTTGTGTTAGTGTTGAAAAACCACTTTTCTCACTTGTGTTAGTGTTGAAAAACCACTTTTCGCACTTGTGTTTGTGTTGAAAAAACACTTTTCGCACTTGTGTTGGTGCAGGAAACCTCTTTTGCACTTGTATTAGTGTGGAAAAACCACTTTTCGCACTTGTGTTAGTGTTGAAAAACCACTTTTCGCACTTGTGTTAGTGTTGAAAAACCACTTTTCGCACTTGTGTTGGTGCAGGAAACCACTTTTGCACTTGTATTAGTGTGGAAAAAACACTTTTTGCACTTGTGATAGTGTTGAAAAACCACTTTTCGCACTTGTGTTAGTATTGAAAAACCACTTTTCGCACTTTTGTTGGTGCAGGAAACCACTTTTGCACTTCTATTAGTGTGGAAAAAGCACTTTTCACACTTGTGTTAGTGTTGAAAAACCACTTTTCGCACTTGTGTTAGTGTTTAAAAACCACTTTTTGCACTTTTGTTAGTGTTGAAAAACCACTTTTTGCACTTGTGTTGGTGCAGGAAACCACTTTTGCACTTGTATTAGTGTGGAAAAAACACTTTTTGCACTTGTGATAGTGTTGAAAAACCACTTTTCGCACTTGTGTTAGTGTTGAAAAACCACTTTTTGCACTTGTGTTAGTGTTGAAAAACCACTTTTCGCACTTGTGTTGGTGCAGGGAACCATTTTTGCACTTGTATTAGTGTGGAAAAACCACTTTTTGCACTTGTGTTAGTGTTGAAAAACCACTTTTCGCACTTGTGTTGGTGCAGGAAACCACTTTTGCACTTGTATTAGTGTGGAAAAACCACTTTTCGCAATTGTGTTAGTGTTGAAAAACCACTTTTTGCACTTGTGTTGGTGCAGGAAACCACTTTTGCACTTGTATTAGTGTGGAAAAAACACTTTTCGCACTTGTGTTAGTGTTGAAAACCACTTTTGCACATGCATTAGTGTGGAAAAAACACTTTTTGCACTTGTGATAGTGTTGAAAAACCACTTTTCGCACTTGTGTTAGTGTTGAAAAACCACTTTTCGCACTTGTGTTGGTGCAGGAAACCACTTTTGCACTTGTATTAGTGTGGAAAAACCACTTTTCGCACTTGTGTTAGTGTTGAAAAACCACTTTTCGCACTTGTGTTAGTGTTGAAAAACCACTTTTCGCACTTGTGTTGGTGCAGGAAACCACTTTTGCACTTGTATTAGTGTGGAAAAACCACTTTTCGCACTTGTGTTAGTGTTGAAAAACCACTTTTCGCACTTGTCTTAGTGTTGAAAAACCACTTTTCGCACTTGTGTTAGTGTTGAAAAACCACTTTTCGCACTTGTGTTGGTGCAGGAAACCACTTTTGCACTTGTATTAGTGTGGAAAAAACACTTTTCGCACTTGTGTTAGTGTTGAAAACCACTTATCGCACTTGTGTAAGTGTTGAAAAACCACTTTTTGCACTTGTGTTAGTGTTGAAAAACCACTTTTCACACTTGTGTTAGTGTTGAAAAACCACTTTTCGCACTTGTGTTGGTGCAGGAAACCACTTTTGCACATGTATTAGTGTGGAAAAAACACTTTTGGCACTTGTGTTAGTGTTGAAAAACCACTTTTCACACTTGTGTTAGTGTTGAAAAACCACTTTTCGCACTTGTGTTGGTGCAGGAAACCACTTTTGCACTTGTATTAGTGTGGAAAACCACTTTTCGCACTTTGTTAGTGTTGAACAACCACTTTTCGCACTTGTGTTAGTGTTGAAAAACCACTTTTCGCACTTGTGTTAGTGTTGAAAAACCACTTTTCGCACTTGTGTTGGTGCAGGAAACCACTTTTGCACTTGTATTAGTGTGGAAAAAACACTTTTTGCACTTGTGATAGTGTTGAAAAACCACTTTTCGCACTTGTGTTAGTATTGAAAAACCACTTTTCGCACTTGTGTTGGTGCAGGTAAACCACTTTTGCACTTGTTTTAGTGTGGAAAAACCACTTTTCGCACTTGTGTTAGTGTTGAAAAACCACTTTTCGCACTTGTGTTAGTGTTGAAAAACCACCTTTCGTACTTGTGTTAGTGTTGAAAAACCACTTTTTGCACTTGTGTTAGTGTTGAAAAACCACTTTTTGCACTTGTGTTGGTGCAGGAAACCACTTTTGCACTTGCATTAGTGTGGAAAAAACACTTTTTGCACTTGTGATAGTGTTGAAAAACCACTTTTCGCACTTGTGTTAGTGTTGAAAAACCACTTTTCGCACTTGTGTTGGTGCAGGAAACCACTTTTGCACTTGTATTAGTGTGGAAAAACCACTTTTCGCACTTGTGTTAGTGTTGAAAAACCACTTTTCGCACTTGTGTTAGTGTTGAAAAACCACTTTTCGCACTTGTGTTGGTGCAGGAAACCAGTTTTGCACTTGTAGTAGTGTGGAAAAACCACTTTTCGCACTTGTGTTAGTGTTGAAAAACCACTTTTCACACTTGTGTTAGTGTTGAAAAACCACTTTTCGCACTTGTGTTAGTGTTGAAAAACCACTTTTCGCACTTGTGTTGGTGCAGGAAACCACTTTTGCACTTGTATTAGTGTGGAAAAAACACTTTTCGCACTTGTGTTAGTGTTGAAAACCACTTTTCGCACTTGTGTTAGTGTTGAAAAACCACTTTTCGCACTTGTGTTAGTGTTGAAAAACCACTTTTCGCACTTGTGTTAGTGTTGAAAAACCACTTTTCGCACTTGTGTTAGTGTTGAAAAACCACTTTCCACACTTGTGTTAGTGTTGAAAAACCACTTTTCGCACTTGTGTTGGTGCAGGAAACCACTTTTGCACTTGTATTTGTGTGGAAAATACACTTTTCGCACTTGTGTTATTGTTGAAAAACCACTTTTCGCACTTGTGTTAGTGTTGAAAAACCACTTTTCGCACTTGTGTTGGTGCAGGAAACCACTTTTGCACTTGTATTAGTGTGGAAAAACCACTTTTTGCACTTGTGTTAGTGATGAAAAACCACTTTTCGCACTTGTGTTTGTGTTGAAAAACCACTTTTCGCACTTGTGTTGGTGCAGGAAACCACTTTTGCACTTGTATTAGTGTGGAAAAAACACTTTTTGCACTTGTGATAGTGTTGAAAAACCACTTTTTGCACTTGTGTTAGTGTTGAAAAACCACTTTTCGCACTTGTGTTGGTGCAGGAAACCACTTTTGCACTTGTATTAGTGTGGAAAAACCACTTTTCGCACTTGTGTTAGTGTTGAAAAACCACTTTTCGCACTTGTGTTAGTGTTGAAAAACCACTTTTCGCACTTGTGTTAGTGTTGAAAAACCACTTTTCGCACTTGTGTTGGTGCAGGAAACCACTTTTGCACTTGTATTAGTGTGGAAAAAACACTTTTTGCACTTGTGATAGTGTTGAAAAACCACTTTTCGCACTTGTGTTAGTATTGAAAAACCACTTTTCGCACTTGTGTTGGTGCAGGTAAACCACTTTTGCACTTGTATTAGTGTGGAAAAACCACTTTTCGCACTTGTGTTAGTGTTGAAAAACCACCTTTCGTACTTGTGTTAGTGTTGAAAAACCACTTTTCGCACTTGTGTTAGTGTTGAAAAACCACTTTTTGCACTTGTGTTGGTGCAGGAAACCACTTTTGCACTTGCATTAGTGTGGAAAAAACACTTTTTGCACTTGTGATAGTGTTGAAAAACCACTTTTCGCACTTGTGTTAGTGTTGAAAAACCACTTTTCGCACTTGTGTTGGTGCAGGAAACCACTTTTGCACTTGTATTAGTGTGGAAAAACCACTTTTCGCACTTGTGTTAGTGTTGAAAAACCACTTTTCGCACTTGTGTTAGTGTTGAAAAACCACTTTTCGCACTTGTGTTGGTGCAGGAAACCACTTTTGCACTTGTAGTAGTGTGGAAAAACCACTTTTCGCACTTGTGTTAGTGTTGAAAAACCACTTTTCGCACTTGTGTTAGTGTTGAAAAACCACTTTTCGCACTTGTGTTAGTGTTGAAAAACCACTTTTCGCACTTGTGTTGGTGCAGGAAACCACTTTTGCACTTGTATTAGTGTGGAAAAAACACTTTTCGCACTTGTGTTAGTGTTGAAAACCACTTATCGCACTTGTGTAAGTGTTGAAAAACCACTTTTCGCACTTGTGTTAGTGTTGAAAAACCACTTTTCACACTTGTGTTAGTGTTGAAAAACCACTTTTCGCACTTGTGTTGGTGCAGGAAACCACTTTTGCACATGTATTAGTGTGGAAAAAACACTTTTGGCACTTGTGTTAGTGTTGAAAAACCACTTTTCACACTTGTGTTAGTGTTGAAAAACCACTTTTCGCACTTGTGTTGGTGCAGGAAACCACTTTTGCACTTGTATTAGTGTGGAAAACCACTTTTCGCACTTTGTTAGTGTTGAACAACCACTTTTCGCACTTGTGTTAGTGTTGAAAAACCACTTTTCGCACTTGTGTTAGTGTTGAAAAACCACTTTTCGCACTTGTGTTGGTGCAGGAAACCACTTTTGCACTTGTATTAGTGTGGAAAAAACACTTTTTGCACTTGTGATAGTGTTGAAAAACCACTTTTCGCACTTGTGTTAGTATTGAAAAACCACTTTTCGCACTTGTGTTGGTGCAGGTAAACCACTTTTGCACTTGTTTTAGTGTGGAAAAACCACTTTTCGCACTTGTGTTAGTGTTGAAAAACCACTTTTCGCACTTGTGTTAGTGTTGAAAAACCACCTTTCGTACTTGTGTTAGTGTTGAAAAACCACTTTTTGCACTTGTGTTGGTGCAGGAAACCACTTTTGCACTTGCATTAGTGTGGAAAAAACACTTTTTGCACTTGTGATAGTGTTGAAAAACCACTTTTCGCACTTGTGTTAGTGTTGAAAAACCACTTTTCGCACTTGTGTTGGTGCAGGAAACCACTTTTGCACTTGTATTAGTGTGGAAAAACCACTTTTCGCACTTGTGTTAGTGTTGAAAAACCACTTTTCGCACTTGTGTTAGTGTTGAAAAACCACTTTTCGCACTTGTGTTGGTGCAGGAAACCAGTTTTGCACTTGTAGTAGTGTGGAAAAACCACTTTTCGCACTTGTGTTAGTGTTGAAAAACCACTTTTCACACTTGTGTTAGTGTTGAAAAACCACTTTTCGCACTTGTGTTAGTGTTGAAAAACCACTTTTCGCACTTGTGTTGGTGCAGGAAACCACTTTTGCACTTGTATTAGTGTGGAAAAAACACTTTTCGCACTTGTGTTAGTGTTGAAAACCACTTTTCGCACTTGTGTTAGTGTTGAAAAACCACTTTTCGCACTTGTGTTAGTGTTGAAAAACCACTTTTCGCACTTGTGTTAGTGTTGAAAAACCACTTTTCGCACTTGTGTTAGTGTTGAAAAACCACTTTCCACACTTGTGTTAGTGTTGAAAAACCACTTTTCGCACTTGTGTTGGTGCAGGAAACCACTTTTGCACTTGTATTTGTGTGGAAAATACACTTTTCGCACTTGTGTTATTGTTGAAAAACCACTTTTCGCACTTGTGTTAGTGTTGAAAAACCACTTTTCGCACTTGTGTTGGTGCAGGAAACCACTTTTGCACTTGTATTAGTGTGGAAAAACCACTTTTTGCACTTGTGTTAGTGATGAAAAACCACTTTTCGCACTTGTGTTTGTGTTGAAAAACCACTTTTCGCACTTGTGTTGGTGCAGGAAACCACTTTTGCACTTGTATTAGTGTGGAAAAAACACTTTTTGCACTTGTGATAGTGTTGAAAAACCACTTTTTGCACTTGTGTTAGTGTTGAAAAACCACTTTTCGCACTTGTGTTGGTGCAGGAAACCACTTTTGCACTTGTATTAGTGTGGAAAAACCACTTTTCGCACTTGTGTTAGTGTTGAAAAACCACTTTTCGCACTTGTGTTAGTGTTGAAAAACCACTTTTCGCACTTGTGTTAGTGTTGAAAAACCACTTTTCGCACTTGTGTTGGTGCAGGAAACCACTTTTGCACTTGTATTAGTGTGGAAAAAACACTTTTTGCACTTGTGATAGTGTTGAAAAACCACTTTTCGCACTTGTGTTAGTATTGAAAAACCACTTTTCGCACTTGTGTTGGTGCAGGTAAACCACTTTTGCACTTGTATTAGTGTGGAAAAACCACTTTTCGCACTTGTGTTAGTGTTGAAAAACCACCTTTCGTACTTGTGTTAGTGTTGAAAAACCACTTTTCGCACTTGTGTTAGTGTTGAAAAACCACTTTTTGCACTTGTGTTGGTGCAGGAAACCACTTTTGCACTTGCATTAGTGTGGAAAAAACACTTTTTGCACTTGTGATAGTGTTGAAAAACCACTTTTCGCACTTGTGTTAGTGTTGAAAAACCACTTTTCGCACTTGTGTTGGTGCAGGAAACCACTTTTGCACTTGTATTAGTGTGGAAAAACCACTTTTCGCACTTGTGTTAGTGTTGAAAAACCACTTTTCGCACTTGTGTTAGTGTTGAAAAACCACTTTTCGCACTTGTGTTGGTGCAGGAAACCACTTTTGCACTTGTAGTAGTGTGGAAAAACCACTTTTCGCACTTGTGTTAGTGTTGAAAAACCACTTTTCGCACTTGTGTTAGTGTTGAAAAACCACTTTTCGCACTTGTGTTAGTGTTGAAAAACCACTTTTCGCACTTGTGTTGGTGCAGGAAACCACTTTTGCACTTGTATTAGTGTGGAAAAAACACTTTTCGCACTTGTGTTAGTGTTGAAAACCACTTTTCGCACTTGTGTTAGTGTTGAAAAACAACTTTTCTCACTTGTGTTAGTGTTGAAAAACCACTTTTCGCACTTGTGTTAGTGTTGAAAAACCACTTTTCGCACTTGTGTTAGTGTTGAAAAACCACTTTCCACACTTGTGTTAGTGTTGAAAAACCACTTTTCGCACTTGTGTTGGTGCAGGAAACCACTTTTGCACTTGTATTTGTGTGGAAAATACACTTTTCGCACTTGTGTTATTGTTGAAAAACCACTTTTCGCACTTGTGTTAGTGTTGAAAAACCACTTTTCGCACTTGTGGTGGTGCAGGAAACCACTTTTGCACTTGTATTAGTGTGGAAAAACCACTTTTTGCACTTGTGTTAGTGATGAAAAACCACTTTTCGCACTTGTGTTTGTGTTGAAAAACCACTTTTCGCACTTGTGTTGGTGCAGGAAACCACTTTTGCACTTGTATTAGTGTGGAAAAAACACTTTTTGCACTTGTGATAGTGTTGAAAAACCACTTTTTGCACTTGTGTTAGTGTTGAAAAACCACTTTTCGCACTTGTGTTGGTGCAGGAAACCACTTTTGCACTTGTATTAGTGTGGAAAAAACACTTTTTGCACTTGTGATAGTGTTGAAAAACCACTTTTTGCACTTGTGTTAGTGTTGAAAAACCACTTTTCGCACTTGTGTTGGTGCAGGAAACCACTTTTGCACTTGTATTAGTGTGGAAAAACCACTTTTCGCACTTGTGTTAGTGTTGAAAAACCACTTTTCGCACTTGTGTTAGTGTTGAAAAACCACTTTTCGCACTTGTGTTGGTGCAGGAAACCACTTTTGCACTTGTATTAGTGTGGAAAAAACACTTTTTGCACTTGTGATAGTGTTGAAAAACCACTTTTCGCACTTGTGTTAGTATTGAAAAACCACTTTTCGCACTTTTGTTGGTGCAGGAAACCACTCTTGCACTTCTATTAGTGTGGAAAAAGCACTTTTCGCACTTGTGTTAGTGTTGAAAAACCACTTTTCGCACTTGTGTTAGTGTTTAAAAACCACTTTTCGCACTTGTGTTAGTGTTGAAAAACCACTTTTTGCACTTGTGTTGGTGCAGGAAACCACTTTTGCACTTGTATTAGTGTGGAAAAAACACTTTTTGCACTTGTGATAGTGTTGAAAAACCACTTTTTGCACTTGTGTTGGTGCAGGAAACCACTTTTGCACTTGTATTAGTGTGGAAAAAACACTTTTCGCACTTGTGTTAGTGTTGAAAAACCACTTTTCGCACTTGTGTTAGTATTGAAAAACCACTTTTCGCACTTTTGTTGGTGCAGGAAACCACTCTTGCACTTCTATTAGTGTGGAAAAAGCACTTTTCGCACTTGTGTTAGTGTTGAAAAACCACTTTTCGCACTTGTGTTAGTGTTTAAAAACCACTTTTCGCACTTGTGTTAGTGTTGAAAAACCACTTTTTGCACTTGTGTTGGTGCAGGAAACCACTTTCGCACTTGTGTTAGTGTTTAAAAACCACTTTTCGCACTTGTGTTAGTGTTGAAAAACCACTTTTTGCACTTGTGTTAGTGTTGAAAAACCACTTTTCGCACTTGTGTTGGTGCAGGGAACCACATTTGTACTTGTATTAGTGTGGAAAAACCACTTTTTGCACTTGTGTTAGTGTTGAAAAACCACTTTTCGCACTTGTGTTAGTGTTGAAAACCACTTTTTGCACTTGTGTTAGTGTGGAAAAACCACTTTTCGCACTTGTGTTAGTGTTGAAAAACCACTTTTCGCACTTGTGTTAGTGTTGAAAAACCACTTTTTGCACTTGTGTTGGTGCAGGAAACCACTTTTGCACTTGTATTAGTGTGGAAAAAACACTTTTCGCACTTGTGTTAGTGTTGAAAACCACTTTTGCACATGCATTAGTGTGGAAAAAACACTTTTTGCACTTGTGATAGTGTTGAAAAACCACTTTTCGCACTTGTGTTAGTGTTGAAAAACCACTTTTCGCACTTGTGTTGGTGCAGGAAACCACTTTTGCACTTGTATTAGTGTGGAAAAACCACTTTTCGCACTTGTGTTAGTGTTGAAAAAACACTTTTCGCACTTGTGTTAGTGTTGAAAAACCACTTTTCGCACTTGTGTTGGTGCAGGAAACCACTTTTGCACTTGTATTAGTGTGGAAAAACCACTTTTCGCACTTGTGTTAGTGTTGAAAAACCACTTTTCGCACTTGTGTTAGTGTTGAAAAACCACTTTTCGCACTTGTGTTGGTGCAGGAAACCACTTTTGCACTTGTATTAGTGTGGAAAAAACACTTTTCGCACTTGTGTTAGTCTTGAAAACCACTTTTCGCACTTGTGTAAGTGTTGAAAAACCACTTTTCGCACTTGTGTTGGTGCAGGAAACCACTTTTGCACTTGTATTTGTGTGGAAAAAACACTTTTGGCACTTGTGTTAGTGTTGAAAAACCACTTTTCACACTTGTGTTAGTGTTGAAAAACCACTTTTCGCACTTGTGTTGGTGCAGGAAACCACTTTTGCACTTGTATTAGTGTGGAAAACCACTTTTCACACTTTGCTAGTGTTGAACAACCACTTTTCGCACTTGTGTTAGTGTTGAAAAACCACTTTTCGCACTTGTGTTAGTGTTGAAAAACCACTTTTCGCACTTGTGTTGGTGCAGGAAACCACTTTTCCACTTGTATTAGTGTGGGAAAAACACTTTTTGCACTTGTGATAGTGTTGAAAAACCACTTTTCGCACTTGTGTTAGTATTGAAAAACCACTTTTCGCACTTGTGTTGGTGCAGGTAAACCACTTTTGCACTTGTATTAGTGTGGTAAAACCACTTTTCGCACTTGTGTTAGTGTTGAAAAACCACCTTTCGTACTTGTGTTAGTGTTGAAAAACCACTTTTCGCACTTGTGTTGGTGCAGGAAACCACTTTTGCACTTCTATTAGTGTGGAAAAAGCACTTTTCGCACTTGTGTTAGTGTTGAAAAACCACTTTTCGCACTTGTGTTAGTGTTTAAAAACCACTTTTCGCACTTGTGTTAGTGTTGAAAAACCACTTTTTGCACTTGTGTTGGTGCAGGAAACCACTTTTTGCACTTGTATTAGTGTGGAAAAAACACTTTTTGCACTTGTGATAGTGTTGAAAAACCACTTTTCGCACTTGTGTTAGTGTTGAAAAACCACTTTTTGCACTTGTGTTAGTGTTGAAAAACCACTTTTCGCACTTGTGTTGGTGCAGGGAACCACTTTTGCACTTGTATTAGTGTGGAAAAACCACTTTTTGCACTTGTGTTAGTGTTGAAAAACCACTTTTCGCACTTGTGTTAGTGTTGAAAAACCACTTTTCGCACTTGTGTTAGTGTTGAAAAACCACTTTTCGCACTTGTGTTGGTGCAGGAAACCACTTTTGCACTTGCATTAGTGTGGAAAAACCACTTTTCGCACTTGTGTTAGTGTTGAAAAACCACTTTTCGCACTTGTGTTAGTGTTGAAAAACCACTTTTTGCACTTGTGTTGGTGCAGGAAACCACTTTTGCACTTGTATTAGTGTGGAAAAAACACTTTTCGCAGTTGTGTTAGTGTTGAAAACCACTTTTCGCACTTGTGTTAGTGTTGAAAAACCACTTTTCGCACTTGTGTTAGTGTTGAAAAACCACTTTTCGCACTTGTGTTAGTGTTGAAAACCACTTTTCGCACTTGTGTTAGTGTGGAAAAACCACTTTTCGCACTTGTGTTAGTGTTGAAAAACCACTTTTCGCACTTGTGTTAGTGTTGAAAACCCACTTTTCGCACTTGTGTTGGTGCAGGAAACCACTTTTGCACTTGTATTAGTGTGGAAAACCACTTTTCGCACTTTGTTAGTGTTGAACAACCACTTTTCGCACTTGTGTTAGTGTTGAAAAACCACTTTTCGCACTTGTGTTAGTGTTGAAAAACCACTTTTCGCACTTGTGTTGGTGCAGGAAACCACTTTTGCACATGTATTAGTGTGGAAAAACCACTTTTCACACTTGTGTTAGTGTTGAAAAACCACTTTTCGCACTTGTGTTAGTGTTGAAAAACCACTTTTCGCACTTGTGTTGGTGCAGGAAACCACTTTTGCACTTGTAGTAGTGTGGAAAAACCACTTTTCGCACTTGTGTTAGTGTTGAAAAACCACTTTTCGCACTTGTGTTAGTGTTGAAAAACCACTTTTCGCACTTGTGTTCGTGTTGAAAAACCACTTTTCGCACTTGTGTTGGTGCAGGAAACCACTTTTGCACTTGTATTAGTGTGGAAAAAACACTTTTCGCACTTGTGTTAGTGTTGAAAACCACTTTTCGCACTTGTGTTAGTGTTGAAAAACCACTTTTCGCACTTGTGTTAGTGTTGAAAAACCACTTTTCGCACTTGTGTTAGTGTTGAAAAACCACTTTTCGCACTTGTGTTAGTGTTGAAAAACCACTTTTCACACTTGTGTTAGTGTTGAAAAACCACTTTTCGCACTTGTGTTGGTGCAGGAAACCACTTTTGCACTTGTATTTGTGTGGAAAATACACTTTTCGCACTTGTGTTATTGTTGAAAAACCACTTTTCGCACTTGTGTTAGTGTTGAAAAACCACTTTTCGCACTTGTGTTGGTGCAGGAAACCACTTTTGCACTTGTATTAGTGTGGAAAAACCACTTTTTGCACTTGTGTTAGTGATGAAAAACCACTTTTCGCACTTGTGTTTGTGTTGAAAAACCACTTTTCGCACTTGTGTTGGTGCAGGAAACCACTTTTGCACTTGTATTAGTGTGGAAAAAACACTTTTTGCACTTGTGGTAGTGTTGAAAAACCACTTTTTGCACTTGTGTTAGTGTTGAAAAACCACTTTTCGCACTTGTGTTGGTGCAGGAAACCACTTTTGCACTTGTATTAGTGTGGAAAAACCACTTTTCGCACTTGTGTTAGTGTTGAAAAACCACTTTTCGCACTTGTGTTAGTGTTGAAAAACCACTTTTCGCACTTGTGTTGGTGCAGGAAACCACTTTTGCACTTGTATTAGTGTGGAAAAAACACTTTTTGCACTTGTGATAGTGTTGAAAAACCACTTTTCGCACTTGTGTTAGTATTGAAAAACCACTTTTCGCACTTTTGTTGGTGCAGGAAACCACTTTTGCACTTCTATTAGTGTGGAAAAAGCACTTTTCACACTTGTGTTAGTGTTGAAAAACCACTTTTCGCACTTGTGTTAGTGTTTAAAAACCACTTTTTGCACTTGTGTTAGTGTTGAAAAACCACTTTTTGCACTTGTTTTGGTGCAGGAAACCACTTTTGCACTTGTATTAGTGTGGAAAAAACACTTTTTGCACTTGTGATAGTGTTGAAAAACCACTTTTCGCACTTGTGTTAGTGTTGAAAAACCACTTTTTGCACTTGTGTTAGTGTTGAAAAACCACTTTTCGCACTTGTGTTGGTGCAGGGAACCATTTTTGCACTTGTATTAGTGTGGAAAAACCACTTTTTGCACTTGTGTTAGTGTTGAAAAACCACTTTTCGCACTTGTGTTGGTGCAGGAAACCACTTTTGCACTTGTATTAGTGTGGAAAAACCACTTTTCGCAATTGTGTTAGTGTTGAAAAACCACTTTTTGCACTTGTGTTGGTGCAGGAAACCACTTTTGCACTTGTATTAGTGTGGAAAAAACACTTTTCGCACTTGTGTTAGTGTTGAAAACCACTTTTGCACATGCATTAGTGTGGAAAAAACACTTTTTGCACTTGTGATAGTGTTGAAAAACCACTTTTCGCACTTGTGTTAGTGTTGAAAAACCACTTTTCGCACTTGTGTTGGTGCAGGAAACCACTTTTGCACTTGTATTAGTGTGGAAAAACCACTTTTCGCACTTGTGTTAGTGTTGAAAAACCACTTTTCGCACTTGTGTTAGTGTTGAAAAACCACTTTTCGCACTTGTGTTGGTGCAGGAAACCACTTTTGCACTTGTATTAGTGTGGAAAAACCACTTTTCGCAATTGTGTTAGTGTTGAAAAACCACTTTTCGCACTTGTGTTAGTGTTGAAAAACCACTTTTCGCACTTGTGTTAGTGTTGAAAAACCACTTTTCGCACTTGTGTTGGTGCAGGAAACCACTTTTGCACTTGTATTAGTGTGGAAAAAACACTTTTCGCACTTGTGTTAGTGTTGAAAACCACTTTTCGCACTTGTGTAAGTGTTGAAAAACCACTTTTCGCACTTGTGTTAGTGTTGAAAAACCACTTTTCACACTTGTGTTAGTGTTGAAAAACCACTTTTCGCACTTGTGTTGGTGCAGGAAACCACTTTTGCACATGTATTAGTGTGGAAAAAACACTTTTGGCACTTGTGTTAGTGTTGAAAAACCACTTTTCACACTTGTGTTAGTGTTGAAAAACCACTTTTCGCACTTGTGTTGGTGCAGGAAACCACTTTTGCACTTGTATTAGTGTGGAAAACCACTTTTGCACTTGTATTAGTGTGGAAAAACCACTTTTCGCACTTGTGTTAGTGTTGAAAAACCACTTTTCGCACTTGTGTTAGTGTTGAAAAACCACTTTTCGCACTTGTGTTGGTGCAGGAAACCACTTTTGCACTTGTATTAGTGTGGAAAAACCACTTTTCGCACTTGTGTTAGTGTTGAAAAACCACTTTTCGCACTTGTCTTAGTGTTGAAAAACCACTTTTCGCACTTGTGTTAGTGTTGAAAAACCACTTTTCGCACTTGTGTTGGTGCAGGAAACCACTTTTGCACTTGTATTAGTGTGGAAAAAACACTTTTCGTACTTGTGTTAGTGTTGAAAACCACTTATCGCACTTGTGTAAGTGTTGAAAAACCACTTTTCGCACTTGTGTTAGTGTTGAAAAACCACTTTTCACACTTGTGTTAGTGTTGAAAAACCACTTTTCGCACTTGTGTTGGTGCAGGAAACCACTTTTGCACATGTATTAGTGTGGAAAAAACACTTTTGGCACTTGTGTTAGTGTTGAAAAACCACTTTTCGCACTTGTGTTAGTGTTGAAAAACCACTTTTCGCACTTGTGTTAGTGTTGAAAAACCACTTTTCGCACTTGTGTTGGTGCAGGAAACCACTTTTGCACTTGTATTAGTGTGGAAAAAACACTTTTTGCACTTGTGATAGTGTTGAAAAACCACTTTTCGCACTTGTGTTAGTATTGAAAAACCACTTTTCGCACTTGTGTTGGTGCAGGTAAACCACTTTTGCACTTGTATTAGTGTGGAAAAACCACTTTTCGCACTTGTGTTAGTGTTGAAAAACCACCTTTCGTACTTGTGTTAGTGTTGAAAAACCACTTTTCGCACTTGTGTTAGTGTTGAAAAACCACTTTTTGCACTTGTGTTGGTGCAGGAAACCACTTTTGCACTTGCATTAGTGTGGAAAAAACACTTTTTGCACTTGTGATAGTGTTGAAAAACCACTTTTCGCACTTGTGTTAGTGTTGAAAAACCACTTTTCGCACTTGTGTTGGTGCAGGAAACCACTTTTGCACTTGTATTAGTGTGGAAAAACCACTTTTCGCACTTGTGTTAGTGTTGAAAAACCACTTTTCGCACTTGTGTTAGTGTTGAAAAACCACTTTTCGCACTTGTGTTGGTGCAGGAAACCACTTTTGCACTTGTAGTAGTGTGGAAAAACCACTTTTCGCACTTGTGTTAGTGTTGAAAAACCACTTTTCGCACTTGTGTTAGTGTTGAAAAACCACTTTTCGCACTTGTGTTAGTGTTGAAAAACCACTTTTCGCACTTGTGTTGGTGCAGGAAACCACTTTTGCACTTGTATTAGTGTTGAAAAACAACTTTTCTCACTTGTGTTAGTGTTGAAAAACCACTTTTCGCACTTGTGTTAGTGTTGAAAAACAACTTTTCTCACTTGTGTTAGTGTTGAAAAACCACTTTTCGCACTTGTGTTAGTGTTGAAAAACCACTTTTCGCACTTGTGTTAGTGTTGAAAAACCACTTTCCACACTTGTGTTAGTGTTGAAAAACCACTTTTCGCACTTGTGTTGGTGCAGGAAACCACTTTTGCACTTGTATTTGTGTGGAAAATACACTTTTCGCACTTGTGTTATTGTTGAAAAACCACTTTTCGCACTTGTGTTAGTGTTGAAAAACCACTTTTCGCACTTGTGGTGGTGCAGGAAACCACTTTTGCACTTGTATTAGTGTGGAAAAACCACTTTTTGCACTTGTGTTAGTGATGAAAAACCACTTTTCGCACTTGTGTTTGTGTTGAAAAACCACTTTTCGCACTTGTGTTGGTGCAGGAAACCACTTTTGCACTTGTATTAGTGTGGAAAAAACACTTTTTGCACTTGTGATAGTGTTGAAAAACCACTTTTTGCACTTGTGTTAGTGTTGAAAAACCACTTTTCGCACTTGTGTTGGTGCAGGAAACCACTTTTGCACTTGTATTAGTGTGGAAAAAACACTTTTTGCACTTGTGATAGTGTTGAAAAACCACTTTTTGCACTTGTGTTAGTGTTGAAAAACCACTTTTCGCACTTGTGTTGGTGCAGGAAACCACTTTTGCACTTGTATTAGTGTGGAAAAACCACTTTTCGCACTTGTGTTAGTGTTGAAAAACCACTTTTCGCACTTGTGTTAGTGTTGAAAAACCACTTTTCGCACTTGTGTTGGTGCAGGAAACCACTTTTGCACTTGTATTAGTGTGGAAAAAACACTTTTTGCACTTGTGATAGTGTTGAAAAACCACTTTTCGCACTTGTGTTAGTATTGAAAAACCACTTTTCGCACTTTTGTTGGTGCAGGAAACCACTCTTGCACTTCTATTAGTGTGGAAAAAGCACTTTTCGCACTTGTGTTAGTGTTGAAAAACCACTTTTCGCACTTGTGTTAGTGTTTAAAAACCACTTTTCGCACTTGTGTTAGTGTTGAAAAACCACTTTTTGCACTTGTGTTGGTGCAGGAAACCACTTTTGCACTTGTATTAGTGTGGAAAAAACACTTTTTGCACTTGTGATAGTGTTGAAAAACCACTTTTTGCACTTGTGTTGGTGCAGGAAACCACTTTTGCACTTGTATTAGTGTGGAAAAACCACTTTTCGCACTTGTGTTAGTGTTGAAAAACCACTTTTCGCACTTGTGTTAGTATTGAAAAACCACTTTTCGCACTTTTGTTGGTGCAGGAAACCACTCTTGCACTTCTATTAGTGTGGAAAAAGCACTTTTCGCACTTGTGTTAGTGTTGAAAAACCACTTTTCGCACTTGTGTTAGTGTTTAAAAACCACTTTTCGCACTTGTGTTAGTGTTGAAAAACCACTTTTTGCACTTGTGTTGGTGCAGGAAACCACTTTCGCACTTGTGTTAGTGTTTAAAAACCACTTTTCGCACTTGTGTTAGTGTTGAAAAACCACTTTTTGCACTTGTGTTAGTGTTGAAAAACCACTTTTCGCACTTGTGTTGGTGCAGGGAACCACATTTGTACTTGTATTAGTGTGGAAAAACCACTTTTTGCACTTGTGTTAGTGTTGAAAAACCACTTTTCGCACTTGTGTTAGTGTTGAAAACCACTTTTCGCACTTGTGTTAGTGTTGAAAAACCACTTTTCGCACTTGTGTTAGTGTTGAAAAACCACTTTTCGCACTTGTGTTAGTGTTGAAAAACCACTTTTTGCACTTGTGTTGGTGCAGGAAACCACTTTTGCACTTGTATTAGTGTGGAAAAAACACTTTTCGCACTTGTGTTAGTGTTGAAAACCACTTTTGCACATGCATTAGTGTGGAAAAAACACTTTTTGCACTTGTGATAGTGTTGAAAAACCACTTTTCGCACTTGTGTTAGTGTTGAAAAACCACTTTTCGCACTTGTGTTGGTGCAGGAAACCACTTTTGCACTTGTATTAGTGTGGAAAAACCACTTTTCGCACTTGTGTTAGTGTTGAAAAAACACTTTTCGCACTTGTGTTAGTGTTGAAAAACCACTTTTCGCACTTGTGTTGGTGCAGGAAACCACTTTTGCACTTGTATTAGTGTGGAAAAACCACTTTTCGCACTTGTGTTAGTGTTGAAAAACCACTTTTCGCACTTGTGTTAGTGTTGAAAAACCACTTTTCGCACTTGTGTTGGTGCAGGAAACCACTTTTGCACTTGTATTAGTGTGGAAAAAACACTTTTCGCACTTGTGTTAGTCTTGAAAACCACTTTTCGCACTTGTGTAAGTGTTGAAAAACCACTTTTCGCACTTGTGTTGGTGCAGGAAACCACTTTTGCACTTGTATTTGTGTGGAAAAAACACTTTTGGCACTTGTGTTAGTGTTGAAAAACCACTTTTCACACTTGTGTTAGTGTTGAAAAACCACTTTTCGCACTTGTGTTGGTGCAGGAAACCACTTTTGCACTTGTATTAGTGTGGAAAACCACTTTTCACACTTTGCTAGTGTTGAACAACCACTTTTCGCACTTGTGTTAGTGTTGAAAAACCACTTTTCGCACTTGTGTTAGTGTTGAAAAACCACTTTTCGCACTTGTGTTGGTGCAGGAAACCACTTTTCCACTTGTATTAGTGTGGGAAAAACACTTTTTGCACTTGTGATAGTGTTGAATAACCACTTTTCGCACTTGTGTTAGTATTGAAAAACCACTTTTCGCACTTGTGTTGGTGCAGGTAAACCACTTTTGCACTTGTATTAGTGTGGTAAAACCACTTTTCGCACTTGTGTTAGTGTTGAAAAACCACCTTTCGTACTTGTGTTAGTGTTGAAAAACCACTTTTCGCACTTGTGTTGGTGCAGGAAACCACTTTTGCACTTCTATTAGTGTGGAAAAAGCACTTTTCGCACTTGTGTTAGTGTTGAAAAACCACTTTTCGCACTTGTGTTAGTGTTTAAAAACCACTTTTTGCACTTGTGTTAGTGTTGAAAAACCACTTTTTGCACTTGTGTTGGTGCAGGAAACCACTTTTTGCACTTGTATTAGTGTGGAAAAAACACTTTTTGCACTTGTGATAGTGTTGAAAAACCACTTTTCGCACTTGTGTTAGTGTTGAAAAACCACTTTTTGCACTTTTGTTAGTGTTGAAAAACCACTTTTCGCACTTGTGTTGGTGCAGGGAACCACTTTTGCACTTGTATTAGTGTGGAAAAACCACTTTTTGCACTTGTGTTAGTGTTGAAAAACCACTTTTCGCACTTGTGTTAGTGTTGAAAAACCACTTTTCGCACTTGTGTTAGTGTTGAAAAACCACTTTTCGCACTTGTGTTGGTGCAGGAAACCACTTTTGCACTTGCATTAGTGTGGAAAAACCACTTTTCGCACTTGTGTTAGTGTTGAAAAACCACTTTTCGCACTTGTGTTAGTGTTGAAAAACCACTTTTTGCACTTGTGTTGGTGCAGGAAACCACTTTTGCACTTGTATTAGTGTGGAAAAAACACTTTTCGCAGTTGTGTTAGTGTTGAAAACCACTTTTCGCACTTGTGTTAGTGTTGAAAAACCACTTTTCGCACTTGTGTTAGTGTTGAAAAACCACTTTTCGCACTTGTGTTAGTGTTGAAAACCACTTTTCGCACTTGTGTTAGTGTGGAAAAACCACTTTTCGCACTTGTGTTAGTGTTGAAAAACCACTTTTCGCACTTGTGTTAGTGTTGAAAACCCACTTTTCGCACTTGTGTTGGTGCAGGAAACCACTTTTGCACTTGTATTAGTGTGGAAAACCACTTTTCGCACTTTGTTAGTGTTGAACAACCACTTTTCGCACTTGTGTTAGTGTTGAAAAACCACTTTTCGCACTTGTGTTAGTGTTGAAAAACCACTTTTCGCACTTGTGTTGGTGCAGGAAACCACTTTTGCACATGTATTAGTGTGGAAAAACCACTTTTCACACTTGTGTTAGTGTTGAAAAACCACTTTTCGCACTTGTGTTAGTGTTGAAAAACCACTTTTCGCACTTGTGTTGGTGCAGGAAACCACTTTTGCACTTGTAGTAGTGTGGAAAAACCACTTTTCGCACTTGTGTTAGTGTTGAAAAACCACTTTTCGCACTTGTGTTAGTGTTGAAAAACCACTTTTCGCACTTGTGTTCGTGTTGAAAAACCACTTTTCGCACTTGTGTTGGTGCAGGAAACCACTTTTGCACTTGTATTAGTGTGGAAAAAACACTTTTCGCACTTGTGTTAGTGTTGAAAACCACTTTTCGCACTTGTGTTAGTGTTGAAAAACCACTTTTCGCACTTGTGTTAGTGTTGAAAAACCACTTTTCGCACTTGTGTTAGTGTTGAAAAACCACTTTTCGCACTTGTGTTAGTGTTGAAAAACCACTTTTCACACTTGTGTTAGTGTTGAAAAACCACTTTTCGCACTTGTGTTGGTGCAGGAAACCACTTTTGCACTTGTATTTGTGTGGAAAATACACTTTTCGCACTTGTGTTATTGTTGAAAAACCACTTTTCGCACTTGTGTTAGTGTTGAAAAACCACTTTTCGCACTTGTGTTGGTGCAGGAAACCACTTTTGCACTTGTATTAGTGTGGAAAAACCACTTTTTGCACTTGTGTTAGTGATGAAAAACCACTTTTCGCACTTGTGTTTGTGTTGAAAAACCACTTTTCGCACTTGTGTTGGTGCAGGAAACCACTTTTGCACTTGTATTAGTGTGGAAAAAACACTTTTTGCACTTGTGGTAGTGTTGAAAAACCACTTTTTGCACTTGTGTTAGTGTTGAAAAACCACTTTTCGCACTTGTGTTGGTGCAGGAAACCACTTTTGCACTTGTATTAGTGTGGAAAAACCACTTTTCGCACTTGTGTTAGTGTTGAAAAACCACTTTTCGCACTTGTGTTAGTGTTGAAAAACCACTTTTCGCACTTGTGTTGGTGCAGGAAACCACTTTTGCACTTGTATTAGTGTGGAAAAAACACTTTTTGCACTTGTGATAGTGTTGAAAAACCACTTTTCGCACTTGTGTTAGTATTGAAAAACCACTTTTCGCACTTTTGTTGGTGCAGGAAACCACTTTTGCACTTCTATTAGTGTGGAAAAAGCACTTTTCACACTTGTGTTAGTGTTGAAAAACCACTTTTCGCACTTGTGTTAGTGTTTAAAAACCACTTTTTGCACTTGTGTTAGTGTTGAAAAACCACTTTTTGCACTTGTTTTGGTGCAGGAAACCACTTTTGCACTTGTATTAGTGTGGAAAAAACACTTTTTGCACTTGTGATAGTGTTGAAAAACCACTTTTCGCACTTGTGTTAGTGTTGAAAAACCACTTTTTGCACTTGTGTTAGTGTTGAAAAACCACTTTTCGCACTTGTGTTGGTGCAGGGAACCATTTTTGCACTTGTATTAGTGTGGAAAAACCACTTTTTGCACTTGTGTTAGTGTTGAAAAACCACTTTTCGCACTTGTGTTGGTGCAGGAAACCACTTTTGCACTTGTATTAGTGTGGAAAAACCACTTTTCGCAATTGTGTTAGTGTTGAAAAACCACTTTTTGCACTTGTGTTGGTGCAGGAAACCACTTTTGCACTTGTATTAGTGTGGAAAAAACACTTTTCGCACTTGTGTTAGTGTTGAAAACCACTTTTGCACATGCATTAGTGTGGAAAAAACACTTTTTGCACTTGTGATAGTGTTGAAAAACCACTTTTCGCACTTGTGTTAGTGTTGAAAAACCACTTTTCGCACTTGTGTTGGTGCAGGAAACCACTTTTGCACTTGTATTAGTGTGGAAAAACCACTTTTCGCATTTGTGTTAGTGTTGAAAAACCACTTTTCGCACTTGTGTTAGTGTTGAAAAACCACTTTTCGCACTTGTGTTGGTGCAGGAAACCACTTTTGCACTTGTATTAGTGTGGAAAAACCACTTTTCGCAATTGTGTTAGTGTTGAAAAACCACTTTTCGCACTTGTGTTAGTGTTGAAAAACCACTTTTCGCACTTGTGTTAGTGTTGAAAAACCACTTTTCGCACTTGTGTTGGTGCAGGAAACCACTTTTGCACTTGTATTAGTGTGGAAAAAACACTTTTCGCACTTGTGTTAGTGTTGAAAACCACTTTTCGCACTTGTGTAACTGTTGAAAAACCACTTTTCGCACTTGTGTTAGTGTTGAAAAACCACTTTTCACACTTGTGTTAGTGTTGAAAAACCACTTTTCGCACTTGTGTTGGTGCAGGAAACCACTTTTGCACATGTATTAGTGTGGAAAAAACACTTTTGGCACTTGTGTTAGTGTTGAAAAACCACTTTTCACACTTGTGTTAGTGTTGAAAAACCACTTTTCGCACTTGTGTTGGTGCAGGAAACCACTTTTGCACTTGTATTAGTGTGGAAAACCACTTTTGCACTTGTATTAGTGTGGAAAAACCACTTTTCGCACTTGTGTTAGTGTTGAAAAACCACTTTTCGCACTTGTGTTAGTGTTGAAAAACCACTTTTCGCACTTGTGTTGGTGCAGGAAACCACTTTTGCACTTGTATTAGTGTGGAAAAACCACTTTTCGCACTTGTGTTAGTGTTGAAAAACCACTTTTCGCACTTGTCTTAGTGTTGAAAAACCACTTTTCGCACTTGTGTTAGTGTTGAAAAACCACTTTTCGCACTTGTGTTGGTGCAGGAAACCACTTTTGCACTTGTATTAGTGTGGAAAAAACACTTTTCGCACTTGTGTTAGTGTTGAAAACCACTTATCGCACTTGTGTAAGTGTTGAAAAACCACTTTTCGCACTTGTGTTAGTGTTGAAAAACCACTTTTCACACTTGTGTTAGTGTTGAAAAACCACTTTTCGCACTTGTGTTGGTGCAGGAAACCACTTTTGCACATGTATTAGTGTGGAAAAAACACTTTTGGCACTTGTGTTAGTGTTGAAAAACCACTTTTCACACTTGTGTTAGTGTTGAAAAACCACTTTTCGCACTTGTGTTGGTGCAGGAAACCACTTTTGCACTTGTATTAGTGTGGAAAACCACTTTTCGCACTTTGTTAGTGTTGAACAACCACTTTTCGCACTTGTGTTAGTGTTGAAAAACCACTTTTCGCACTTGTGTTAGTGTTGAAAAACCACTTTTCGCACTTGTGTTGGTGCAGGAAACCACTTTTGCACTTGTATTAGTGTGGAAAAAACACTTTTTGCACTTGTGATAGTGTTGAAAAACCACTTTTCGCACTTGTGTTAGTATTGAAAAACCACTTTTCGCACTTGTGTTGGTGCAGGTAAACCACTTTTGCACTTGTTTTAGTGTGGAAAAACCACTTTTCGCACTTGTGTTAGTGTTGAAAAACCACTTTTCGCACTTGTGTTAGTGTTGAAAAACCACCTTTCGTACTTGTGTTAGTGTTGAAAAACCACTTTTTGCACTTGTGTTAGTGTTGAAAAACCACTTTTTGCACTTGTGTTGGTGCAGGAAACCACTTTTGCACTTGCATTAGTGTGGAAAAAACACTTTTTGCACTTGTGATAGTGTTGAAAAACCACTTTTCGCACTTGTGTTAGTGTTGAAAAACCACTTTTCGCACTTGTGTTGGTGCAGGAAACCACTTTTGCACTTGTATTAGTGTGGAAAAACCACTTTTCGCACTTGTGTTAGTGTTGAAAAACCACTTTTCGCACTTGTGTTAGTGTTGAAAAACCACTTTTCGCACTTGTGTTGGTGCAGGAAACCAGTTTTGCACTTGTAGTAGTGTGGAAAAACCACTTTTCGCACTTGTGTTAGTGTTGAAAAACCACTTTTCACACTTGTGTTAGTGTTGAAAAACCACTTTTCGCACTTGTGTTAGTGTTGAAAAACCACTTTTCGCACTTGTGTTGGTGCAGGAAACCACTTTTGCACTTGTATTAGTGTGGAAAAAACACTTTTCGCACTTGTGTTAGTGTTGAAAACCACTTTTCGCACTTGTGTTAGTGTTGAAAAACCACTTTTCGCACTTGTGTTAGTGTTGAAAAACCACTTTTCGCACTTGTGTTAGTGTTGAAAAACCACTTTTCGCACTTGTGTTAGTGTTGAAAAACCACTTTTCGCACTTGTGTTAGTGTTGAAAAACCACTTTCCACACTTGTGTTAGTGTTGAAAAACCACTTTTCGCACTTGTGTTGGTGCAGGAAACCACTTTTGCACTTGTATTTGTGTGGAAAATACACTTTTCGCACTTGTGTTATTGTTGAAAAACCACTTTTCGCACTTGTGTTAGTGTTGAAAAACCACTTTTCGCACTTGTGTTGGTGCAGGAAACCACTTTTGCACTTGTATTAGTGTGGAAAAACCACTTTTTGCACTTGTGTTAGTGATGAAAAACCACTTTTCGCACTTGTGTTTGTGTTGAAAAACCACTTTTCGCACTTGTGTTGGTGCAGGAAACCACTTTTGCACTTGTATTAGTGTGGAAAAAACACTTTTTGCACTTGTGATAGTGTTGAAAAACCACTTTTTGCACTTGTGTTAGTGTTGAAAAACCACTTTTCGCACTTGTGTTGGTGCAGGAAACCACTTTTGCACTTGTATTAGTGTGGAAAAACCACTTTTCGCACTTGTGTTAGTGTTGAAAAACCACTTTTCGCACTTGTGTTAGTGTTGAAAAACCACTTTTCGCACTTGTGTTAGTGTTGAAAAACCACTTTTCGCACTTGTGTTGGTGCAGGAAACCACTTTTGCACTTGTATTAGTGTGGAAAAAACACTTTTTGCACTTGTGATAGTGTTGAAAAACCACTTTTCGCACTTGTGTTAGTATTGAAAAACCACTTTTCGCACTTGTGTTGGTGCAGGTAAACCACTTTTGCACTTGTATTAGTGTGGAAAAACCACTTTTCGCACTTGTGTTAGTGTTGAAAAACCACCTTTCGTACTTGTGTTAGTGTTGAAAAACCACTTTTCGCACTTGTGTTAGTGTTGAAAAACCACTTTTTGCACTTGTGTTGGTGCAGGAAACCACTTTTGCACTTGCATTAGTGTGGAAAAAACACTTTTTGCACTTGTGATAGTGTTGAAAAACCACTTTTCGCACTTGTGTTAGTGTTGAAAAACCACTTTTCGCACTTGTGTTGGTGCAGGAAACCACTTTTGCACTTGTATTAGTGTGGAAAAACCACTTTTCGCACTTGTGTTAGTGTTGAAAAACCACTTTTCGCACTTGTGTTAGTGTTGAAAAACCACTTTTCGCACTTGTGTTGGTGCAGGAAACCACTTTTGCACTTGTAGTAGTGTGGAAAAACCACTTTTCGCACTTGTGTTAGTGTTGAAAAACCACTTTTCGCACTTGTGTTAGTGTTGAAAAACCACTTTTCGCACTTGTGTTAGTGTTGAAAAACCACTTTTCGCACTTGTGTTGGTGCAGGAAACCACTTTTGCACTTGTATTAGTGTGGAAAAAACACTTTTCGCACTTGTGTTAGTGTTGAAAACCACTTTTCGCACTTGTGTTAGTGTTGAAAAACAACTTTTCTCACTTGTGTTAGTGTTGAAAAACCACTTTTCGCACTTGTGTTAGTGTTGAAAAACCACTTTTCGCACTTGTGTTAGTGTTGAAAAACCACTTTTCACACTTGTGTTAGTGTTGAAAAACCACTTTTCGCACTTGTGTTGGTGCAGGAAACCACTTTTGCACTTGTATTTGTGTGGAAAATACACTTTTCGCACTTGTGTTATTGTTGAAAAACCACTTTTCGCACTTGTGTTAGTGTTGAAAAACCACTTTTCGCACTTGTGGTGGTGCAGGAAACCACTTTTGCACTTGTATTAGTGTGGAAAAACCACTTTTTGCACTTGTGTTAGTGATGAAAAACCACTTTTCGCACTTGTGTTTGTGTTGAAAAACCACTTTTCGCACTTGTGTTGGTGCAGGAAACCACTTTTGCACTTGTATTAGTGTGGAAAAAACACTTTTTGCACTTGTGATAGTGTTGAAAAACCACTTTTTGCACTTGTGTTAGTGTTGAAAAACCACTTTTCGCACTTGTGTTGGTGCAGGAAACCACTTTTGCACTTGTATTAGTGTGGAAAAAACACTTTTTGCACTTGTGATAGTGTTGAAAAACCACTTTTCGCACTTGTGTTAGTATTGAAAAACCACTTTTCGCACTTTTGTTGGTGCAGGAAACCACTCTTGCACTTCTATTAGTGTGGAAAAAGCACTTTTCGCACTTGTGTTAGTGTTGAAAAACCACTTTTCGCACTTGTGTTAGTGTTTAAAAACCACTTTTCGCACTTGTGTTAGTGTTGAAAAACCACTTTTTGCACTTGTGTTGGTGCAGGAAACCACTTTTGCACTTGTATTAGTGTGGAAAAAACACTTTTTGCACTTGTGATAGTGTTGAAAAACCACTTTTCGCACTTGTGTTAGTGTTGAAAAACCACTTTTTGCACTTGTGTTAGTGTTGAAAAACCACTTTTCGCACTTGTGTTGGTGCAGGGAACCACTTTTGCACTTGTATTAGTGTGGAAAAACCACTTTTCGCACTTGTGTTAGTGTTGAAAAACCACCTTTCGTACTTGTGTTAGTGTTGAAAAACCACTTTTCGCACTTGTGTTAGTGTTGAAAAACCACTTTTTGCACTTGTGTTGGTGCAGGAAACCACTTTTGCACTTGCATTAGTGTGGAAAAAACACTTTTTGCACTTGTGATAGTGTTGAAAAACCACTTTTCGCACTTGTGTTAGTGTTGAAAAACCACTTTTCGCACTTGTGTTGGTGCAGGAAACCACTTTTGCACTTGTATTAGTGTGGAAAACCACTTTTCGCACTTGTGTTAGTGTTGAAAAACCACTTTTCGCACTTGTGTTAGTGTTGAAAAACCACTTTTCGCACTTGTGTTGGTGCAGTAAACCACTTTTGCACTTGTAGTAGTGTGGCAAAACCACTTTTCGCACTTGTGTTAGTGTTGAAAAACCACTTTTCGCACTTGTGTTGGTGCAGGAAACCACTTTTGCACTTGTAGTAGTGTGGAAAAACCACTTTTCGCACTTGTGTTAGTGTTGAAAAACCACTTTTCGCACTTGTGTTAGTGTTGAAAAACCACTTTTCGCACTTGTGTTAGTGTTGAAAAACCACTTTTCGCACTTGTGTTGGTGCAGGAAACCACTTTTGCACTTGTATTAGTGTGGAAGAAAACACTTTTCGCACTTGTGTTAGTGTTGAAAACCACTTTTCGCACTTGTGTTAGTGTTGAAAAACCACTTTTCGCACTTGTGTTAGTGTTGAAAAACCACTTTTCGCACTTGTGTTAGTGTTGAAAAACCACTTTTCGCACTTGTGTTAGTGTTGAAAAAACACTTTTCACACTGTGTTAGTGTTGAAAAACCACTTTTCGCACTTGTGTTGGTGCAGGAAACCACTTTTGCACTTGTATTTGTGTGGAAAATACACTTTTCGCACTTGTGTTATTGTTGAAAAACCACTTTTCGCACTTGTGTTAGTGTTGAAAAACCACTTTTCGCACTTGTGTTGGTGCAGGAAACCACTTTTGCACTTGTATTAGTGTGGAAAAAACACTTTTTGCACTTGTGTTAGTGATGAAAAACCACTTTTCACACTCGTGTTTGTGTTGAAAAACCACTTTTCGCACTTGTGTTGGTGCAGGAAACCACTTTTGCACTTGTATTAGTGTGGAAAAAACACTTTTTGCACTTGTGGTAGTGTTGAAAAACCACTTTTTGCACTTGTGTTAGTGTTGAAAAACCACTTTTCGCACTTGTGTTGGTGCAGGAAACCACTTTTGCACTTGTATTAGTGTGGAAAAACCACTTTTCGCACTTGTGTTAGTGTTGAAAAACCACTTTTCGCACTTGTGTTAGTGTTGAAAAACCACTTTTCGCACTTGTGTTGGTGCAGGAAACCATTTTTGCACTTGTATTAGTGTGGAAAAAACACTTTTTGCACTTGTGATAGTGTTGAAAAACCACTTTTCGCACTTGTGTTAGTATTGAAAAACCACTTTTCGCACTTTTGTTGGTGCAGGAAACCACTTTTGCACTTCTATTAGTGTGGAAAAAGCACTTTTCGCACTTGTGTTAGTGTTGAAAAACCACTTTCGCACTTGTGTTAGTGTTTAAAAACCACTTTTCGCACTTGTGTTAGTGTTGAAAAACCACTTTTTGCACTTGTGTTGGTGCAGGAAACCACTTTTGCACTTGTATTAGTTTGGAAAAAACACTTTTTGCACTTGTGATAGTGTTGAAAAACCACTTTTCGCACTTGTGTTAGTGTTGAAAAACCACTTTTTGCACTTGTGTTAGTGTTGAAAAACCACTTTTCGCACTTGTGTTGGTGCAGGGAACCACATTTGTACTTGTATTAGTGTGGAAAAACCACTTTTTGCACTTGTGTTAGTGTTGAAAAACCACTTTTCGCACTTGTGTTAGTGTTGAAAAACCACTTTTTGCACTTGTGTTGGTGCAGGAAACCACTTTTGCACTTGTGTTAGTGTTGAAAAAAACACTTTTCGCACTTGTGTTAGTGTTGAAAAACCACTTTTCGCACTTGTGTTGGTGTTGAAAAACCACTTTTCGCACTTGTGTTAGTGTTGAAAAACCACTTTTCGCACTTGTGTTGGTGCAGGAAACCACTTTTGCACTTGTATTAGTGTGGAAAAAACACTTTTCGCACTTGTGTTAGTCTTGAAAACCACTTTTCGCACTTGTGTAAGTGTTGAAAAACCACTTTTCGCACTTGTGTTGGTGCAGGAAACCACTTTTGCACTTGTATTTGTGTGGAAAAAACACTTTTGGCACTTGTGTTAGTGTTGAAAAACCACTTTTCACACTTGTGTTAGTGTTGAAAAACCACTTTTCGCACTTGTGTTGGTGCAGGAAACCACTTTTGCACTTGTATTAGTGTGGAAAACCACTTTTCACACTTTGCTAGTGTTGAACAACCACTTTTCGCACTTGTGTTAGTGTTGAAAACACTTTTCGCACTTTGTGTTAGTGTTGAAAAACCACTTTTCGCACTTGTGTTGGTGCAGGAAACCACTTTTGCACTTGTATTAGTGTGGGAAAAACACTTTTTGCACTTGTGATAGTGTTGAAAAACCACTTTTCGCACTTGTGTTAGTATTGAAAAACCACTTTTCGCACTTGTGTTGGTGCAGGTAAACCACTTTTGCACTTGTATTAGTGTGGTAAAACCACTTTTCGCACTTGTGTTAGTGTTGAAAAACCACCTTTCGTACTTGTGTTAGTGTTGAAAAACCACTTTTCGCACTTGTGTTGGTGCAGGAAACCACTTTTGCACTTCTATTAGTGTGGAAAAAGCACTTTTCGCACTTGTGTTAGTGTTGAAAAACCACTTTTCGCACTTGTGTTAGTGTTTAAAAACCACTTTTCGCACTTGTGTTAGTGTTGAAAAACCACTTTTTGCACTTGTGTTGGTGCAGGAAACCACTTTTTGCACTTGTATTAGTGTGGAAAAAACACTTTTTGCACTTGTGATAGTGTTGAAAAACCACTTTTCGCACTTGTGTTAGTGTTGAAAAACCACTTTTTGCACTTGTGTTAGTGTTGAAAAACCACTTTTCGCACTTGTGTTGGTGCAGGGAACCACTTTTGCACTTGTATTAGTGTGGAAAAACCACTTTTTGCACTTGTGTTAGTGTTGAAAAACCACTTTTCGCACTTGTGTTAGTGTTGAAAAACCACTTTTCGCACTTGTGTTAGTGTTGAAAAACCACTTTTCGCACTTGTGTTGGTGCAGGAAACCACTTTTGCACTTGCATTAGTGTGGAAAAACCACTTTTCGCACTTGTGTTAGTGTTGAAAAACCACTTTTCGCACTTGTGTTAGTGTTGAAAAACCACTTTTTGCACTTGTGTTGGTGCAGGAAACCACTTTTGCACTTGTATTAGTGTGGAAAAAACACTTTTCGCAGTTGTGTTAGTGTTGAAAACCACTTTTCGCACTTGTGTTAGTGTTGAAAAACCACTTTTCGCACTTGTGTTAGTGTTGAAAAACCACTTTTCGCACTTGTGTTAGTGTTGAAAACCACTTTTCGCACTTGTGTTAGTGTGGAAAAACCACTTTTCGCACTTGTGTTAGTGTTGAAAAACCACTTTTCGCACTTGTGTTAGTGTTGAAAACCCACTTTTCGCACTTGTGTTGGTGCAGGAAACCACTTTTGCACTTGTATTAGTGTGGAAAACAACCACTTTTCGCACTTGTTAGTGTTGAACAACCACTTTTCGCACTTGTGTTAGTGTTGAAAAACCACTTTTCGCACTTGTGTTAGTGTTGAAAAACCACTTTTCGCACTTGTGTTGGTGCAGGAAACCACTTTTGCACATGTATTAGTGTGGAAAAACCACTTTTCGCACTTGTGTTAGTGTTGAAAAACCACTTTTCGCACTTGTGTTAGTGTTGAAAAACCACTTTTCGCACTTGTGTTGGTGCAGGAAACCACTTTTGCACTTGTAGTAGTGTGGAAAAACCACTTTTCGCACTTGTGTTAGTGTTGAAAAACCACTTTTCGCACTTGTGTTAGTGTTGAAAAACCACTTTTCGCACTTGTGTTAGTGTTGAAAAACCACTTTTCGCACTTGTGTTAGTGTTGAAAAACCACTTTTCGCACTTGTGTTGGTGCAGGAAACCACTTTTGCACTTGTATTAGTGTGGAAAAAACACTTTTCGCACTTGTGTTAGTGTTGAAAACCACTTTTCGCACTTGTGTAAGTGTTGAAAAACCACTTTTCGCACTTGTGTTAGTGTTGAAAAACCACTTTTCACACTTGTGTTAGTGTTGAAAAACCACTTTTCGCACTTGTGTTGGTGCAGGAAACCACTTTTGCACATGTATTAGTGTGGAAAAAACACTTTTGGCACTTGTGTTAGTGTTGAAAAACCACTTTTCACACTTGTGTTAGTGTTGAAAAACCACTTTTCGCACTTGTGTTGGTGCAGGAAACCACTTTTGCACTTGTATTAGTGTGGAAAACCACTTTTCGCACTTTGTTAGTGTTGAACAACCACTTTTCGCACTTGTGTTAGTGTTGAAAAACCACTTTTCGCACTTGTGTTAGTGTTGAAAAACCACTTTTCGCACTTGTGTTGGTGCAGGAAACCACTTTTGCACTTGTATTAGTGTGGAAAAAACACTTTTTGCACTTGTGATAGTGTTGAAAAACCACTTTTCGCACTTGTGTTAGTATTGAAAAACCACTTTTCGCACTTGTGTTGGTGCAGGTAAACCACTTTTGCACTTGTTTTAGTGTGGAAAAACCACTTTTCGCACTTGTGTTAGTGTTGAAAAACCACTTTTCGCACTTGTGTTAGTGTTGAAAAACCACCTTTCGTACTTGTGTTAGTGTTGAAAAACCACTTTTTGCACTTGTGTTAGTGTTGAAAAACCACTTTTTGCACTTGTGTTGGTGCAGGAAACCACTTTTGCACTTGCATTAGTGTGGAAAAAACACTTTTTGCACTTGTGATAGTGTTGAAAAACCACTTTTCGCACTTGTGTTAGTGTTGAAAAACCACTTTTCGCACTTGTGTTGGAGCAGGAAACCACTTTTGCACTTGTATTAGTGTGGAAAAACCACTTTTCGCACTTGTGTTAGTGTTGAAAAACCACTTTTCGCACTTGTGTTAGTGTTGAAAAACCACTTTTCGCACTTGTGTTGGTGCAGGAAACCAGTTTTGCACTTGTAGTAGTGTAGAAAAACCACTTTTCGCACTTGTGTTAGTGTTGAAAAACCACTTTTCGCACTTGTGTTAGTGTTGAAAAACCACTTTTCGCACTTGTGTTAGTGTTGAAAAACCACTTTTCGCACTTGTGTTGGTGCAGGAAACCACTTTTGCACTTGTATTAGTGTGGAAAAAACACTTTTCGCACTTGTGTTAGTGTTGAAAACCACTTTTCGCACTTGTGTTAGTGTTGAAAAACCACTTTTCGCACTTGCGTTAGTGTTGAAAAACCACTTTTCGCACTTGTGTTAGTGTTGAAAAACCACTTTTCGCACTTGTGTTAGTGTTGAAAAACCACTTTCCACACTTGTGTTAGTGTTGAAAAACCACTTTTCGCACTTGTGTTGGTGCAGGAAACCACTTTTGCACTTGTATTTGTGTGGAAAATACACTTTTCGCACTTGTGTTATTGTTGAAAAACCACTTTTCGCACTTGTGTTAGTGTTGAAAAACCACTTTTCGCACTTGTGTTGGTGCAGGAAACCACTTTTGCACTTGTATTAGTGTGGAAAAACCACTTTTTGCACTTGTGTTAGTGATGAAAAACCACTTTTCGCACTTGTGTTTGTGTTGAAAAACCACTTTTCGCACTTGTGTTGGTGCAGGAAACCACTTTTGCACTTGTATTAGTGTGGAAAAAAACACTTTTTGCACTTGTGATAGTGTTGAAAAACCACTTTTTGCACTTGTGTTAGTGTTGAAAAACCACTTTTCGCACTTGTGTTGGTGCAGGAAACCACTTTTGCACTTGTATTAGTGTGGAAAAACCACTTTTCGCACTTGTGTTAGTGTTGAAAAACCACTTTTCGCACTTGTGTTAGTGTTGAAAAACCACTTTTCGCACTTGTGTTAGTGTTGAAAAACCACTTTTCGCACTTGTGTTGGTGCAGGAAACCACTTTTGCACTTGTATTTGTGTGGAAAATACACTTTTCGCACTTGTGTTAGTGTTGAAAAACCACCTTTCGTACTTGTGTTAGTGTTGAAAAACCACTTTTCGCACTTGTGTTAGTGTTGAAAAACCACTTTTTGCACTTGTGTTGGTGCAGGAAACCACTTTTGCACTTGCATTAGTGTGGAAAAAACACTTTTTGCACTTGTGATAGTGTTGAAAAACCACTTTTCGCACTTGTGTTAGTGTTGAAAAACCACTTTTCGCACTTGTGTTGGTGCAGGAGACCACTTTTGCACTTGTATTAGTGTGGAAAAACCACTTTTCGCACTTGTGTTAGTGTTGAAAAACCACTTTTCGCACTTGTGTTAGTGTTGAAAAACCACTTTTCGCACTTGTGTTGGTGCAGGAAACCACTTTTGCACTTGTAGTAGTGTGGAAAAACCACTTTTCGCACTTGTGTTAGTGTTGAAAAACCACTTTTCGCACTTGTGTTAGTGTTGAAAAACCACTTTTCGCACTTGTGTTAGTGTTGAAAAACCACTTTTCGCACTTGTGTTGGTGCAGGAAACCACTTTTGCACTTGTATTAGTGTGGAAAAAACACTTTTCGCACTTGTGTTAGTGTTGAAAAACAACTTTTCTCACTTGTGTTAGTGTTGAAAAACCACTTTTCGCACTTGTGTTAGTGTTGAAAAACCACTTTTCGCACTTGTGTTAGTGTTGAAAAACCACTTTCCACACTTGTGTTAGTGTTGAAAAACCACTTTTCGCACTTGTGTTGGTGCAGGAAACCACTTTTGCACTTGTATTTGTGTGGAAAATACACTTTTCGCACTTGTGTTATTGTTGAAAAACCACTTTTCGCACTTGTGTTAGTGTTGAAAAACCACTTTTCGCACTTGTGTTTGTGCAGGAAACCACTTTTGCACTTGTATTAGTGTGGAAAAACCACTTTTTGCACTTGTGTTAGTGATGAAAAACCACTTTTCGCACTTGTGTTTGTGTTGAAAAACCACTTTTCGCACTTGTGTTGGTGCAGGAAACCACTTTTGCACTTGTATTAGTGTGGAAAAAACACTTTTTGCACTTGTGATAGTGTTGAAAAACCACTTTTTGCACTTGTGTTAGTGTTGAAAAACCACTTTTCGCACTTGTGTTGGTGCAGGAAACCACTTTTGCACTTGTATTAGTGTGGAAAAACCACTTTTCGCACTTGTGTTAGTGTTGAAAAACCACTTTTCGCACTTGTGTTAGTGTTGAAAAACCACTTTTCGCACTTGTGTTGGTGCAGGAAACCACTTTTGCACTTGTATTAGTGTGGAAAAAACACTTTTTGCACTTGTGATAGTGTTGAAAAACCACTTTTCGCACTTGTGTTAGTATTGAAAAACCACTTTTCGCACTTTTGTTGGTGCAGGAAACCACTCTTGCACTTCTATTAGTGTGGAAAAAGCACTTTTCGCACTTGTGTTAGTGTTGAAAAACCACTTTTCGCACTTGTGTTAGTGTTTAAAAACCACTTTTCGCACTTGTGTTAGTGTTGAAAAACCACTTTTTGCACTTGTGTTGGTGCAGGAAACCACTTTTGCACTTGTATTAGTGTGGAAAAAACACTTTTTGCACTTGTGATAGTGTTGAAAAACCACTTTTCGCACTTGTGTTAGTGTTGAAAAACCACTTTTTGCACTTGTGTTAGTGTTGAAAAACCACTTTTCGCACTTGTGTTGGTGCAGGGAACCACTTTTGCACTTGTATTAGTGTGGAAAAACCACTTTTCGCACTTGTGTTAGTGTTGAAAAACCACCTTTCGTACTTGTGTTAGTGTTGAAAAACCACTTTTCGCACTTGTGTTAGTGTTGAAAAACCACTTTTTGCACTTGTGTTGGTGCAGGAAACCACTTTTGCACTTGCATTAGTGTGGAAAAAACACTTTTTGCACTTGTGATAGTGTTGAAAAACCACTTTTCGCACTTGTGTTAGTGTTGAAAAACCACTTTTCGCACTTGTGTTGGTGCAGGAAACCACTTTTGCACTTGTATTAGTGTGGAAAACCACTTTTCGCACTTGTGTTAGTGTTGAAAAACCACTTTTCGCACTTGTGTTGGTGCAGGAAACCACTTTTGCACTTGTAGTAGTGTGGAAAAACCACTTTTCGCACTTGTGTTAGTGTTGAAAAACCACTTTTCGCACTTGTGTTAGTGTTGAAAAACCACTTTTCGCACTTGTGGTCGTGTTGAAAAACCACTTTTCGCACTTGTGTTGGTGCAGGAAACCACTTTTGCATTTGTATTAGTGTGGAAAAAACACTTTTCGCACTTGTGTTAGTGTTGAAAACCACTTTTCGCACTTGTGTTAGTGTTGAAAAACCACTTTTCTCACTTGTGTTAGTGTTGAAAAACCACTTTTCGCACTTGTGTTAGTGTTGAAAAACCACTTTTCGCACTTGTGTTAGTGTTGAAAAACCACTTTCCACACTTGTGTTAGTGTTGAAAAACCACTTTTCGCACTTGTGTTGGTGCAGGAAACCACTTTTGCACTTGTATTTGTGTGGAAAATACACTTTTCGCACTTGTGTTATTGTTGAAAAACCACTTTTCGCACTTGTGTTAGTGTTGAAAAACCACTTTTCGCACTTGTGTTGGTGCAGGAAACCACTTTTGCACTTGTATTAGTGTGGAAAAACCACTTTTTGCACTTGTGTTAGTGATGAAAAACCACTTTTCGCACTTGTGTTTGTGTTGAAAAACCACTTTTCGCACTTGTGTTGGTGCAGGAAACCACTTTTGCACTTGTATTAGTGTGGAAAAAACACTTTTTGCACTTGTGATAGTGTTGAAAAACCACTTTTCGCACTTGTGTTAGTATTGAAAAACCACTTTTCGCACTTGTGTTGGTGCAGGTAAACCACTTTTGCACTTGTTTTAGTGTGGAAAACCACTTTTCGCACTTGTGTTAGTGTTGAAAAACCACTTTTCGCACTTGTGTTAGTGTTGAAAAACCACCTTTCGTACTTGTGTTAGTGTTGAAAAACCACTTTTTGCACTTGTGTTAGTGTTGAAAAACCACTTTTTGCACTTGTGTTGGTGCAGGAAACCACTTTTGCACTTGCATTAGTGTGGAAAAAACACTTTTTGCACTTGTGATAGTGTTGAAAAACCACTTTTCGCACTTGTGTTAGTGTTGAAAAACCACTTTTCGCACTTGTGTTGGTGCAGGAAACCACTTTTGCACTTGTATTAGTGTGGAAAAACCACTTTTCGCACTTGTGTTAGTGTTGAAAAACCACTTTTCGCACTTGTGTTAGTGTTGAAAAACCACTTTTCGCACTTGTGTTGGTGCAGGAAACCAGTTTTGCACTTGTAGTAGTGTGGAAAAACCACTTTTCGCACTTGTGTTAGTGTTGAAAAACCACTTTTCGCACTTGTGTTAGTGTTGAAAAACCACTTTTCGCACTTGTGTTAGTGTTGAAAAACCACTTTTCGCACTTGTGTTGGTGCAGGAAACCACTTTTGCACTTGTATTAGTGTGGAAAAAACACTTTTCGCACTTGTGTTAGTGTTGAAAACCACTTTTCGCACTTGTGTTAGTGTTGAAAAACCACTTTTCGCACTTGTGTTAGTGTTGAAAAACCACTTTTCGCACTTGTGTTAGTGTTGAAAAACCACTTTTCGCACTTGTGTTAGTGTTGAAAAACCACTTTCCACACTTGTGTTAGTGTTGAAAAACCACTTTTCGCACTTGTGTTGGTGCAGGAAACCACTTTTGCACTTGTATTTGTGTGGAAAATACACTTTTCGCACTTGTGTTATTGTTGAAAAACCACTTTTCGCACTTGTGATAGTGTTGAAAAACCACTTTTTGCACTTGTGTTAGTGTTGAAAAACCACTTTTCGCACTTGTGTTGGTGCAGGAAACCACTTTTGCACTTGTATTAGTGTGGAAAAACCACTTTTTGCACTTGTGTTAGTGATGAAAAACCACTTTTCGCACTTGTGTTTGTGTTGAAAAACCACTTTTCGCACTTGTGTTGGTGCAGGAAACCACTTTTGCACTTGTATTAGTGTGGAAAAAACACTTTTTGCACTTGTGATAGTGTTGAAAAACCACTTTTTGCACTTGTGTTAGTGTTGAAAAACCACTTTTCGCACTTGTGTTGGTGCAGGAAACCACTTTTGCACTTGTATTAGTGTGGAAAAACCACTTTTCGCACTTGTGTTAGTGTTGAAAAACCACTTTTCGCACTTGTGTTAGTGTTGAAAAACCACTTTTCGCACTTGTGTTAGTGTTGAAAAACCACTTTTCGCACTTGTGTTGGTGCAGGAAACCACTTTTGCACTTGTATTAGTGTGGAAAAAACACTTTTTGCACTTGTGATAGTGTTGAAAAACCACTTTTCGCACTTGTGTTAGTATTGAAAAACCACTTTTCGCACTTGTGTTGGTTGAGGTAAACCACTTTTGCACTTGTATTAGTGTGGAAAAACCACTTTTCGCACTTGTGTTAGTGTTGAAAAACCACCTTTCGTACTTGTGTTAGTGTTGAAAAACCA